>NC_080021.1:95299485-95602515 GCF_030020395.1 Manis pentadactyla | reverse complement strand
ATCAGTATTCCCAACACTCTTTCTGTTAAAAACAATGAACTATATAAAAAAATCTGAAAGCAAGTCAGTTTCCAGTAGATGGCACTGCAAATCAAGTCTTTATAGGTCTATTAACTTGTCTGATCATGATAGTAATTATCTATTCTGTAGTAAGAACATCTACAGTGACTTATACAGTGAAAACAAATAGGTTGGGGATTTTGAAGCTACAATAAAGCTGGATTGTACTGTTTCTCAGCACTGATACTTCTTCTCATTGTTGGGTATTTATTAAGGTAGAAGGTGCATATAACAAAAATTGTCCACTTGCTTATATGTGAAACCCACTTTATGATGTGGGATTTTGGTTGCCTATTTAATTTTAGTCTATTTTATGCTGTAAGTCCAATGGGCCTCTTCATACATTTGCACAGTGTCAAATTCAATTTTATTCAGGCCAGTTAACGTACAGACATAAAACTGTTCCAGGGTCATAAACCACATCCTTGACCTATGCTATTTTTTGATGTGTGTGTGTGTTTTGCTCAATAAATATTCTTGATCACAGAGAATGTAAATGATTACAGACAAGTTTGGCTCCATGACAAAAACATGACATATGCATGCATATACTGACACTGGATCAGAATCCAGCTTTGTATATAAATGTAGTATTAAAACACGTTTTAAAACTGTTTAAAAGAGATATTACACATACTATAGACGAGAATATATTAAATGCTATCATGTACGTAAAAACACTTAGCAGAGTGTCTGGCACAAAACAGGTGCTAAGTAAATCCTGCCGCACTCTCCTGTCTATGACAAAGTGGAGGAATAAAGGCCAATACTTGAGGGCCAGGCCCTGCTCTGTAACTTTGCCTGAGACAGCTGTCTTTCCACTTCTCTGGACTCCAGCTTCCTCACCTCTGAAAAGGGCTGGAAGCAAGGCTTCAAGATCTAAAATACTCTGCCTAATATAATATAAATTTCATAAGTGAAGTGTGCAATACTAAGGCACCCAAGCTCTACAAGTAACCTGGGAAGCTGGGCAGGACTTTGCTCAGGATGCTCACCTTCCTGCGTGGAGAAAGAAGCTGTGATTCATAAAGGGTGCTTCCATGTGTAACCATCTACATCTAAATAAACGTCAGAGGGGAGTCCAGACATCATGCGCTGTTTTTTATGCCCTGTGCACTGTTATTTTTTCTTGTGCTGTCAAGGAAGCCTGAAACTCCTTCAAATTATACAAGAATAGTAGGTTTCTGAAACTTCTAGACATGTATGAGAAAGTGCTCTGATAGGTGACATCGCTGTGGACCACTGCTCACCATGCCACTCATTTAGCACTTGTCACCCATTTAAACAATGATCTCTATCACCTCAGGCCTTTCTTCCTAAAAACTACCAGGTACTCTGGCTGGGGCTCAATGCTATTGATGCTATTATAGGCAACCCAAAACCCACACAGCAAAGACACAGTAAATCGAGCAGTAATCCAGACAGGGCAGAACTATGAATTAGAGCAACACTTGAGTGCAGGACACTAGGGCAAAGAAGCCCCTTTGCCCTTCTTTTTTTTTTCCTCTTTGTGACCACAGAATTTACACCTTGGGTTTTTCAAATTGGTTGAGATGGTGTTAGAATATTACAGAAAGCAAATGGCTTTGGGCTGGGATAGACTAATAAACACTCTTTAGAGTCTGAAAGGACCATGCAGAATATCTAGTCAAATCTCCTCATCTTACCCATGAGAAATGATGGGCTCAAAGAGGTCATCTGACTTACATAAGTCACATAGGAAATTAGTGCCTAAGCAGTGATGAGGTCATTTGACTCCCAAATATGGAGCTGAGTGCTTGAACTGGGTGGGATAGAGGATAAGGGAAGGGGGTGAAAAAATAAGGGGAGAAGAGTCTTTATAGATTGCACTCTTGATTACCTTAGGAGGATGATGGAAAAACAGTATGTAGCCTAAAAGATGACACATTTTAAGTTTTGAGGTTCCAGTAAAGAGAGATTGCACACATTCTTCAAATATTCAGGTATTTCAGGGGGTTTTGGGGGGCATTTTTGCACCCTTGCTGCTTTTTTGCTAAGTTAGTATGTCTAATATATCATCAGAGATGCCCTGTATTAAGAAAGTGTAACAGTTCATCTTTTTTAGGAAAACTCCTTTTCCCAGTGGGCAATGATACCTTAAACATGGAATAATTATGAGCAAACTGACCACATTTTTGTTGGTGTGAAGATTATTGTAGTAAGATTTAGGCAATCATATGTCTTTAACATAAATAAAATAAATAATATGCATATCATTTTCGACTAATCATTTTTGCAAAGTAACACGTGGGGACACACAGAATATGAGGGAAACTGTTTAACTGTTTTCTATTCCTAATTTGTGCTATATCATCAAGCAAATGGAAATAACATTTATTTTCCAATTAACATACTTTTAATATTATATATAATTTAGCCTCATTCATATGAAAGAATTCCAAAGTTCCTTTGAAAGCAAAACTTAGATATGTAGGTGCATTTTAAAAGTGATTATTGCACGGTTTCGCCGTTGTTTAGGAATGAAGTTAACAGTTATAGTCTGTTGATATGATCAAGGCTTACTTTTGCCAAGATTTGTAAATGTCAACAATACATAAAGAAATCTTGTGTTAATCAGGAGATTCGCAAGGTCAGATTTCTCTGAGTTGGAATGTATTATGTCTTCTTTACCTTGAAACGTTCACAATTTGTACCAAGGCTTTATCCTTAGCTAACTATGCTGGATTTTTGTTTCTTCATCTTTAATTGATTACGGTGGATTCTACATCTGGATACCTATATCCCTCAAGTGTCTGATTCTGAAATAAAAATGAAAGTTGGAAGGTATTGGAGTGGGATGAAGGGGCTGTTTTAATTGCCTCAGGGAGTCTTCTAGCCAATTTCCATTTGTCTCATTGGTGTACCTTGGATATAGGAGAATGGAGCGAGCATGTGAAATAGAGAGCGAAGGAATGTTCCAGAAGTCACGTGAAAAAGCAACACGGAAGAACGAGATTACTGAACTTCAAGCTTGGAGAAATTTCACCATGGACAACATGGAGACTCTGCGGTACCAAGTAACCACTGTGTGCCGTGGCTTAGTGATTTTACTTCTTAATCGCGAGGGGTACCAAAAAATCTCATTTCTCTATCCTATTTTCTAGACACGTGGGCAAAGTTGTGCAGGGGTCTAAGTATCAAAAACATAAAGAGACTCACCTACTTTGGAGGAATCCCGAGATAATGGATACACAGGTCCTCGAGTTAGGGGCTGGGCATTCTTTTGCGTTTATTTTCTACTTTGATGAAATCACATTTCCTGCATGACAAAGACTTAAAATTGGTAAACAAGCCTGATGACGGCGCAATGGCGGGCGGCCGCTCACGTTGTCACAGCTCTTGGAAATAGAATTTGCGCTCCCGTTCTAAACACGAGCTGCCCGGAGTCCTGCGCTAGGAGCGATCCTCTGCCAACTCCGGGGGACTGAGCGGGGCCAAGAGGTCCGCGACGCACGTGGGAGGGGCGCTCCCGGCGTTTCCCTGCAGGGTCACGGCCACCGCGGAGGCCAGCGCGGGCCCCGAACGGGTATGGACCGCGGGGTGGGGGTCGCCGCTCAGGTCCTTCTGGGCGCGCTCTGCGCTTTGGTGGTGTCCCAGCGGGTGATCCCGTCCAGGCAAAGGGCGCGCGGGTTGGATCTCTTGCTGTAAGTCCACCTGGAATTGGGACCGTCCCCCGCGCCCGTCCTCCCTACCGGCCAGTCTCTGTTGAAGGAGCGAGGTGACTTGGTTTTGTAAGGCAAGGAGACTTGAGTCCATATTCTGGATTCCTTGGAGCCACAGCGCGCTTATCAGACTCACTCTGGGGTGTCTCAGGGCACAGAGGGAGGCAGTTTCGGGGTGCAGGTGGGAGGCCTAATGTGCAGGGACGGGGGGCGGGTGGTTCGAGGAGCCCTTTCACTTACTCGGGGGCTCGGGGCTCCACCTACGTGTCCCAAGAGGAGGGGACCCTGAAGCTGGAGGGCATGCAGACTCCGGCTGGAGTTTTAACTCAGAGTCGCATCACCTTTCTGCGTCTCAGGTGGTAGCTCAAACGGGGATGTGACCCGACGGAGGAAGGCGTCTTAGACCTTGCAAAGCGCTAAGATATCAGGAGGTACGGTTTCCCCCGACTGGACGTGCGCGGGGGTCTCACTGCTGACGAGCCGCCCAGGATGTCCGAGCTCCTCCGGCCGTTTTTGTGGAGGGGCGCTCCCCACGTCGTGGCGACAGGCGTTTCCGGGCACATCCCTACTGCTGTTCTTCTATTCCAGCTCTGGTCCGCCGTCGAGGAGACGACCCCCGAGCAGTACCCTTTCCTGTCCCGCGCACGGCCGGACTCTGCCCGCCTGACTGCGTCCCCGAGTCCCCATCCTGTCCCTCGCCCTTCGGGACATCCATTTCTCTGCCGGGGGCCTCATTTACGGGGGTTCCTCGGTCCTGGAGAAGGCGCTGGAGGGAAGACTGCGGGAGAGTAGGTGGAGCTTCGAACGCGCGGAGGCTCTGGGAGCCCCTGGGTCTGAAGGGTTCGTGAGAAAGAGAGGGACGCAGAGTTGGGAGACGGGGGAATTTTACCCCCGGTGGCAACAGAGGAAAACCCCTGACGAACGTGTCCGTACTCAATTTCCGTGTAAAATAAGTTCCCACCATCAACCAGCAGCTCCGCGGCTCGTCCGTACAGGGAAGCCCACCTTCGGAAGTTCTAGGCCTTGCCTTCGCAGGCGTCGCGAGCTTTTCCGCAACCGGGCGCATTTCGTTCAGACTCTGCCCAGCCATTGCGCGTTTGGCCCGCGAACTGCGCTTTGTCCTCCCCCCACGCCCCAGGCCCAGAGCCCGCGGCCGTGCACACCCCGGCTGCAAGCCCTGCCGCCCCCGGCCGCGCCGCCTCTCCTGCGCCCCAGCAGTCGCCAAGGGTCACGTTCTCGGGCAGGATTCTCTGCCCGTCCTACGCAGCCTGCCAGGCCAGGCCAGGTGCCGTCCTCGGACGCCCAGGCCCGAGCATTGCTCCGGGAGACGCCGTGGTCACCCCTGCTACCCGCGTTCCGCCCGGGCTCGGCAGATCGCTGCTGCCAGCTAGCCCGAGGGGCCCCAACTTAATTTCCTCCCTCTTGGGGCACGTTTCCCGGGGAAACCTCTCCCCGGCCCCCTCCCGCTGTCCCTCAGGGGCAAGGAAACGTTCCAATCTCCATAGAAAAGGCTCCGTTTAAGGGCCGGAGAGAGGGAGGGAGGGAGGGAGGGGCGCCGTGGGCGGGGCCGTGGTGGCCGTGCGGATTGAATTTCGCTGCGCTCCCAATCCTCCTGCGGCGGATAAAGCGCAAGTTTGTGCGCTTGTTCGACAGGGACTGCAAACCCGCGAAACAAAGTGTCCAGTGAGATGCTGAGTTTGGCCAGATTTCCCTGCGGATGAGTTTGCGGAAACGCCTGTGATGTGAACTTTCTGCAGATTGTGTATGGAGGGAGCTGAAGGGACGAGGACGGGGAGCCGGGCGGGAGGGACAGTGGGAGCGTGAATTGTGATTGGGATGGGGGGCTATGTGCCTTGGCGCGAGGGCGTCACAGCGGGGGCAGAGGAAGGAATGGAGAACCGCTGGTAGGCTAATTGGCTTAGGTATTCCGCGAGCGCTGGAAAAGGTCGCTGAAGGAGTTGGCTGCACACACACAAAATAATAATCTTAAAAAAGAGTGCCGGGCATGCGCACACAGAGGATGCCATATTGGAAGGAGGCTGTAGTGGAAGTCGGAGCACCGAAGCGGGCGCGCGAGGGAGGCGGCGGGCGGGAGCGAGCCGGAGCGAGGCCGCGGGGGCGGGTGAGGCCGGCGGCCCCCTCGGCGGCGCCGGGGGCCTGGGTCCGCTTGGAGGAAGGAGAACTTCACCAGGTAGGACGCCGCGCTGGCCCCCGTCCTCGCGCCCAGCCCGCCGCGCCCACAGCCCTCCGGCCCGCAGGTTGAGTGCGCCGGTCAGCGTCTTTTTTCCAGCTCAGAGAAATAGGGAAGCTCGAGGCAGCCTGGGGGCGGTAGGGTTGAAAAGAGGGTTGCTGAGGGAGGGGAGCGAAAGAGGAGACGGAGGAGAAAGCAGCAGCACTTGAGCAAAGCCCCAAACTCCGCTCCGCGCTGGGTTGTCATTTTTCCTTCCCTCTCGTCCCTCGGCTGTGAACATCCCGGCCTTGCCAGGAGTCCGTCCGTAGTTGTAAACTGCCCCCTCCCCGCCTCCCACCTTCCTCATTTGTGCGCTCATTTTCGCAACGCAGCCGCCCTGGCTGCCCTGCGCTGCCCGCTCTCCTCGTCGCCGGGGTCTCTTTCTTCTTTTTTGGTACGTGTGTGCGTGTGTATGTTGGGGGCGGGGGTAGGTGGTGGGGTGAGGAGTGGGGACCAACCATACAGGGGGTAAAACAGTCTACACATTCGGAATGGCCCCTTTTGGAAACGTTTTCCTTGTGCAGCTGAAATGAAATTGTCACTAGTAGTTTCGGAGTGTGCTCCGGCATGGTTGATCTTTTTGTTCCTTTTTTTTTTTTTTGGTTTAAAGTAATATCCCGTCACTTGGGGCTCTCTTGTTGTCTACTCTCATATGACCTCCTTTCACAATTACTCATCTGTAATGGCTTTGGGTTTTTTTTTTTTTAATGTGTGCATGTGTTGCTAAAATCCGCCTAAAAACAGCTGTAGCAACTGCTAGATACATTTATTGATTTTGACTCAGGTCTGCGGGAGGGGATGAACCCGGGAAGAGGGAGCCTCGTGGTGGTGGTGGTGTGGGGGGTGGGAAGTGGTAGACTCGGGTGGCCGGACGCACATCCAGAGGCGATCCGTACTTGTGTTTTCTTGCAAGCGCCGCAACTGCGGGGAAGGAGTATTTAGAGACCGTGTCAGTTTCAATATGGCGGGCTAAGGTGGCTTTTAAAAATTGAAAATAAAGGTTTTGAGGTGGGAAAAAACCCAACCGAAGTTGCCATCCCTTCGTTTCGACTCTCTTTGGCTTCTCCAGGAGCAGCTTTAGCGAATTAAGTGGGTAAAAAGGGAGGAAATGAGCCGTCCCAGTTTTTTCCGTGGTTAGAGTCTGTGTGTCCAGTCCATTGCTGGAGGGAAAGGGGTGCCGACGGCCCAGTCTAGGGCATCGAAACACAACTGCGTGTGTACCTTTGGATCGCGCCCCGTACCTGTGTGTACAGCTGGGCGGGGGAGGTGGGTGTCAAAGAGGTCCATCCCGAATGTGTGTGTGCTTCTTGGAAGCAGAGCTTGCCATGATTTTACGTGACAAACTGCTGACACGTGGTGTAAAATCCATGAGGGCTGAGGACATGATTTATTTCGACTTTCTAGGAGCCGAGCTCTCTGTGCGCTGGGTCCTGTGCGAGTGAATCCCAGAGTAGGTGAAGTGGGGAGGTGCCCATGAAAACGACAAACCTTAGTCCGGGGTATTGCGTGCAGTCGGGCTGCAGAAGCCTGTGGTGGTTTGTGTGTGCAGGGGGCATGCCGTACTTGGCGGTGGGTTCCGGCTACCCATCGCACCGCAGTGGGTGGGAGGCGTGCGAAGGGTATAGTGGACCTGTGGAAAGGCATGGGTGCGCGGACCTCGGCGGAAAAGTGGGCGGGGTCGAGCGGGGAGGTTGCTTTTGGAGTTGCGCTCTAGGGAAGGTGGGGGATGGGGAAAGCGTTCTGGGAAGAAAGTATCCGTTGCTCAGGTCCTTGCTTGGAGAGGGCTGGTATGAGAGGGGTATCCTCTGGCTGTGGAAGGCGATCCGTCGTGTCTGTCGCCTTGGGGTTTGAGTGGACGGTGAGATGGCGGGGAAATGGACGGGCATCCGGGGTCCTGAGGGTCTGGGAGTGGAATTTTGGGGGCAAAGTCCGAGCCTGTAACGCGAGCCCGAGGGAGAGCAAGCAAATCCGAGCTTACCCAGCTGGGAACAGGGGTCCCCAACAGGGGTCGCCAGTGGTCAGGACGCAGCTGCAGAGCGGAGGTCGCGCGGCGGAGCCAGCGGGGGGGACCGGGGGACGGGGGGCATGCGGCGGCTGCGCGCGGTCCCCGGGCCCGGCGAGGGCAGGACTGGGGAACCTAATCTGGGTGGATGAACCTGATGGCGCCCCGGCCAAGCTAGCTGAGACTTTTTTAAATCGTAGGGTTAAAAAATAGTGTTGGCCAGGTCAGTGGTCACCGCAGTAACGTGGCTTATGGGCATTTGCGGGGGCCTAGAGAGGACTCAACGGGTCAGCTCGTCCTGTCCCCTTAGACGGACGCCGCGCTGTCGGAGAAGCCTGTCTCGCAGTTCCTGGAGGGGTGGCGTCGGAGACGCGTCACCAGGATTGGTGACCCCGCGGCAGATTTTCCCTCCCACCTGGGCGGCCAGGCTGAGCGGCTGCAGTCTAGCCGGGACGCATTCCATCTACGGGGCCGAGCGCGCGGCGCGTCCTTGGCCCTTCCAGTCTGCGCTTCCCGCGCATCCTTCCGGGAACAGCTCTATCGTGGGCTTCGCAGAAGTGGAAACCAGCCTAAAATGGCTCTGTGCTTGTAAACTGCGGTTGCAGCCGGGAACCCCTCCCCTCGTCCTCCTGACGTCGCTGCTGACAAGCGCACAATTCACTCTAACGCCCCCAAACCCGCTATTTTACACCGAGCCGTGCCGTAGAGGCGAACAAACAACCGATTACAAAGAACATTCCACAGGATTCTTGCAGGGCCCAAGTTTCCCTTTATTGGGGGAAAGATTGGGAGGAGGCAGGAACCGAGGCGCTGCAGGAGCTGGCCGACCACCGCCTGGACCGGGGTCGGGGACGCGGGGCGCTCCGGCGGCGGGTCTGGGGACCTTTACACGTAAAAGGCCGGGGTAGTTGGCCCGGGGACGCCGAGGGGGACGATCGCCGCTCGCAAGGGCCCTAGTTCTTGACGGCGCTTGTGTCAGGAGTGCGGAGACGACGCCGGGAAGCCTGGGAGACCGTTCCTAAACTTCTGGAGACCTGCTTGCAGTTTCGCTTTCGGAATTTTCGGAATCTTTGGGTTTCTCGAGTTGGGTAGGATTCTGGGAAGGGCAGGGCGCCGGGGGCCGGCCGCGAGGACCCTCGCCCCCTTTTCGGTGCCGGGGTCACACTTATAGCCCCCCCTGCGCCCCTGCTTGGCTTCCCGGGACCCCACGGGCGCGCTGTTGGCCCGGCCCAGAGAGCGCGTTCCCTGCCACCTCCCGTCGGCTCCCGCGGCACAGCCGAGCCCCGGAGGGAAACCGCTTCGACAAGAGCAGACCCTGCCCGTTATCCGGCCGCATCGCCACGGCCCTGCACCATCCCTCAGCCCGCCACCTCTGTGCCGCAGCCCGGGGACCCGGGGCACTGATTGGCGTGGCTACACCAAGCAAACGGATCCCGACTTCACCAGGTCGGAGAAAAGGCGAAAGCAGGGTTAAATTCGGCCGCATTTCCTGGGGTTGGCGGTTGGGGGTGGGGTTGTAGATGAGCGGGGGAAGTGGAGGAGAGAGGCCTTGTCGGTCAGAGGAATTGTTGGCCAGCCTGTCCTTTGAGATAAGAGATCTGCTACTTTGTCCCTACGAAGCCTGAAAGGAGGCACACCCATGCACACCAGAAACCCTCCAGCCCCCTACCAAAGTTTCACTGTGTGTAGGACCTAGTGGCAGGGTGACCGTAGAGAACAGTAGAGAAGAGTGCGATCAGCCACCGTGTTGTGATGTGTGTTTGTTGTTCCAGAAGTACCAGCTGAGACCTGCAGGGGTGAGAACTCTTTCCTGTTTCCCTTTTAGGGTATCTGTATCTTGGAACCTCAACCTCAAAACATCCCCCCGGGACCTGAATTTCACTAATGATGGCAGTAAATGATAGGATAGTGCTTTTTCTCTTCAGGTTTTCTTGCAGAAATTATGAACAAATATTTTGTTTAAACCGTTCTATATATATAAATAACTAACTTTGTGATTGTTGACTTAAAAATAGAAAAGGAGCCGGAATTGGTTCCTGAAAAAACAGGAAGCCTTAAGAAGCTCAGTATTGGCCTCTCCTCCTCACTGTTCTCTTTTTATCAGAAGACCTAAATCCTTTGCTGTCCTGGGAGTGTTGAATGTTTATCAAGTCCATTTCTGCCCACTCTAGCTGGGATGGCATTTTTCACCTCCCTCCATATTCCGGTACCCCCAGAGGACTTGCCACATCTGAGAAGAAATGCTGGGTGATGGAAACATCGCTCTGAGCAGTAAGTGAATAAGGGTTCCATTTAATTGGTACTGGGGGACTCTTGGGATATAAGAAGTCCAAGCAATGAAAATGACTTTGCAGGGCCTACACTGAAACCTAAAAGCTTTTGTCAGGATATTAAAGTAAGAGTTCTTTTTTAAAAAGTTTGGACACAGATGATTGACAGTAGGGTTTGACCTCCAGTTCTAGATTCTAGGTTTGGAAACAGTTTTTCAGAAGTTCCAAATAGTGAAATACTGAGTTCTCATAACAGTACAGTGGTCATACAGAAGAGCATCTAAGAGGTTCTTGTACCACAAAGACATTAGGATCTGTAATTCAAGACACATTTTGTGTTTTTGCTAACTATTTTTACATCTGCATTGCCACTGTAGCAACTTTACTGTCCCCATTCTACACATAAGAAACAAAAGTTAGGGAAATTACCCTTCTCATGGCAAAGCATGCTATGCAGTCACTGTTGTGATCTAGGATCCAACCACCCTGTTTTGTAAGATTCCTGATGGAGGAGAAAGTACAGAACTGGGGGGCCTGGTTTCTACTTTCAGAGATGTTTCTGTCTAGCAGTGTGACCTTGGACCAGTTGTGTAATCCTTCTGAGCTTCAGCTTCATTATCTACAAAATAAGCATGCTGGATTGGATCTCCCTGGATCTCCATTTCACTCAAAGATCTTCATGCTTCTATTTGAGAAAAAAAATGCAGACATGTCCAAGTGATGCTTTCAGAGACATGTCTGCCAAGTATAGTGAACACTTTTGGCCTTGGTTGACAGTGGCTGGAGATGATGTTATGAAAGAAGTTGGGGGACTATTTACTCTTCAGAAGTAAAGGGTTGTTATAGAAGTTCTACAGGGGGCATGTTTTCACTCCTGCCCTGGAAAAGGTGAGGCGTTAAGATGGAGGCACACACAAACGTTAACCTTCACCTGTAAACTCAGTGATGACATGGACTGGCCTAGGTCAGTGTGTCCTTGAATACAAGCCATAAAGCAATACCTGCTTTGAGTGTGCTCTAACACTTCCTAAGACTACAAGGGACCACTCCAGTTAGCCTTCTGTACCCCACCATCTCAGACAGGGTGAGTGCCTGGAACTCACTAGCTAATATTGATCAGGGTGGATGACTTACCACAGCCTCCTGGTGGCCAATGACTAAATGTATCAGATTTGAAGCTCAATTTTCTATTCTTGCTCTTTAGGTTGGGCCACTAGGCAATACTTCTCTCTGTAGGATTAAACATGTCCTGGGACTATTCATTGGAGAAATGATTTTGTTGGCTGAAACCAGTGCTGGCTGTGTTGAAGCAGTGTAAACAAAATGTTTTTACAGGGGACAGTGTGTTGTACATAAGGGAAGATGCTTAATTAGCACCGGTAGCATAACAAAGAATGTTATTCTTAAGGATTGGTTTTGCATGGTCCAGTTCAACAATGTTCTGATTAAAGGATGCCATCCTAACACACCTCATCTGGTTAGCCTATAGTGAATCTTAAAACATGATAATACTTTACCATACATCAGTAGTTAGGGGCCCTTGTGTTATTTTTTTATATTAAATGAAGCTTTATTTGAAAAATACTCTTAAAATTTAATGCTATGCTTACTTGAATAAGGGAATTGTAGTATTAGTTAAATAACAGTAGCTAAACCTAAAAGAGAGAAATCAAAATTAGCTTAAAAGTCAGAAACTCCTGCAGAGCTGTGCCATGGCTGTGGGTGGTCAGGACCCCGCTGCCGTGAGCTGAGCCACACCTGCAGGTCACCCCTGCCCCCTGGGCCCTCACGGTGACAGCCTCCTCTTTCCTGGAGGGTCCTGAGGATTCAGGGGATCCCGGGACAGCTTGTGGCCTCCGTGGGCTGCAGATGGAGCAACAAGAGCAGAAGGGCCACTTGGGAAAGGCTGCAGGTGGGCCTGGGCGTCAGCCAGCATTTGTCTAATGCAGTCGCCTTCTCTTCTTAGTTTCATGAGGTTTCTCTCAGTCTGCTCAGCTGCCTGCCAGCTTTTCTGAGCCTTTTTCTCATGCAAGAGGAACTCCCTTTGGTAAAATGACCTGGTTCTCTCCAATTCTTTGTCCATGTCTTCGGCTATCTTGTTGCACACTGGAGAATCTGAAACTTGAAGTTCCATTTTCTGCACAAGTTGATCAGTTTCTTCTCGATTTCTGCACACCTTTTTTCCTCCTTAGTGATTTGGCTCTCAAGTTGCATGGTATGTTCTTGGTGTAGTTCAAGCAGATTCTGGAGCTTCAGCTCTTTATTCACTTGCTTTTGTTCCCTCAATGATCTGGCTCTCTCAGGACTTTGAGGGGACACAGGGGAGTCAGCATCATGCATGTCAGCCTTCAGTGCCACTTCTGACCCGGGGATGGGGTGTTTGCAGTTTCCCACTTCCCGGTTTTGCTTGACTTCCAGGCTCCCGCCATCCAGGAGATGTCTCAGGGGTGCAAGTGTGGGGACGGCGTGGAGCAGGATCTCAGCCACTGACAGTAGTAGGCTGACTCCCTCTTTCAGAGCCTGCTCCTCACGTGCATTCAACTGCAACAGTCCTTCCTTCTCCTCCTCCTTTTCCTTCAGCTTCTGCCTGCACCTTGCCATGTCCTGGGCAAGGACTTCTGCCCTTTCAGGAAAAGCAGTGTTTCCTTCCCAATCATCCAACATTTTCTTCCCAAGTTGTCTCCATCCTTCTGTGATGCCCAGAGGGTCGGTTTCTCATCCGCGGCCTTAGGAAGTGTAGGAGGCTGGCTCCCCCATCCCTTTGCCAGAAGGCCCAGAGTGAACCAATGGGACAGCCTCAGGTGTGTGGTCACCGCTGCCAAGCTCAGGCTTTGTAGGGTGGGAGGGCTGGCCTCCCCCGCAGGTGGCCTGACAGTGTCATCGGTTGAAATCTTTCGTTCTGCAGTGTCACCACGGTTTCCAGGTACTTCATTGTGGGCAGAACAGCTTCTGCCCTGAACCTTAGTGCATCGTGAATTCCATGTTCTCCTTACCATGAAAAGCATCCACACACATGCCAGGGTCCCCCAGGGGACTCCAAAGAGTCCTGTTAGGCATCTGCAGCTCTCAGCGATCGCGAGGAGATACCCCAACAGGCACTTCAGGATCAGCTGGCACATGAGTCCGGCGGCAGGCAGCAGGCCCTCCATGGCTGCTCTGCCTCCCGAGTGCCAGTGTCCGAGGTCAGAGGGGACTGCTCAGAACCCTGCAGAGTTACGTTGCTAAGGGCAACAGGGGCTTAATAATAGGGCAGGTCAGTTAGGTGGGGGAGGGGAGGCCAGCCAGGTTCTAGAGCACTGCTCTCCCTACCTGCTCTGACAAAGAAAGTGATGTCACCTATAGAGGCACACGGGGTGGGAGGGAAAGGCTGATCCCAGCCAGCAGCTCTGACACTCTAGGCCCACCTGGCCCTGCAGCTGACCTGGGTGACAACACAGGGCCCAGCCTGGTCCCTCTGTGTATGAGGGCCAGTCAGGGCAGAGCTGCTGGGACCCATCCCGGCTGAGGCCCTGTCTCCTGATTTAACATTTTCTTCTGCTTCAGGGATGTCCACTGCTGTCCACCAGGGCCCGGGCATCTCCCTCCTCTGAGGCTCCCTCTCTCCTTGTGTTTTTGTCCCTGTGGGTGTCGTGTGAAGTGTTTCTAGACCCTGCTTTACAGGATCCTAGAAACATGATTGGGGCATGATTTCTAAAAGGTAAATATTAGGAAACAAGGGGAGTTAGGGGCTGATGACAGTCAGTTACAGAATTTCAAGTAACTTAGCGGCCTCCAGTTCATTAGCCTTTTTAAATAGGAAACACAAAATTAAGTAAATCAATTGACCGCAGTATATTTTCATTCTCCTGGAAAAGAGATAAGCTTCCACACTTTAAAATGCCTAAGAAACCTTATATATCATTAAAGAAGAACAATTAAGAAGAAAATAAATTGCTACACTTTCATTACTGGAGGTGTTTTGTCACTCCTGTGGAATTGCTTAGATTTTCTCTTTAAAAAATTTAAGTGCTTTTTCTTATTATGAAACTAGACAAGTTACATCAAAATGTTGAACTCTCAGCCTTTCCCAGCTCTTACGTGATAGCATATAACAGGTGATGCTCATTGTAAAGCATGTAGGTCTATGTGGAGAGATAGCAGGTCTCTTTTGGTTTTAATATATGAAAGGAGACTCAGGCCCAAGCAGTGCTCCCTGAATGTCCATGAAAATTGTACCAGATCTGTGAAAACTCAGTGAGGGAGCAGGCAGGTACTAAAGACATGAGCTCTCAATCTGGGGTGGGGGTGGGGGTTGGCACAGTACTTTCATAAGTGACACACATCTGCCCAAGAGAAGTGTGTGCAGATTTTTGCCCCTGGAGCCCTTAATATTGAAGGTATTTTAAATTTTAGGGTAAAAGTTACCTCTTGGGGCAGAATTTTAATGCTAAGGAACTTTTAATGCTAAGGAACGTGGTTGGTTTTTGAAGTGGATCCTCTGAAATGTTCATTTGCAATTTTATAAATTACTCACTGCCATTTAATTTTTCTACCACATCTCATTTTTCTTTTTTAAAAAAGGATGTTAATGCAGCAGCAGACTCACAGAGACCAAGGAGGGACTAGAGGCCATCAAAGGGAATGGGCCGGGGAGGGAGGGAGAAGCGGACCAAGGGCACCACAATTAGCACACACAATGTAGGTAAGTCACGGGGAAGGCAGCAGCACGGAGAGGACAAGTAATGACTCTATAGCATCCCACCGTGACAGCAGACAGCGACCGCAATGGGGTGCTGGGGGTGCCCCGGCAATACGGGTGAATGCTGAAACCACAATGTTGCGCACCCGAAACCTTCATAAGACTGAAAATCAATGACACCCCGATTTAAAGAAAAGAAGCAGCAGCAGTTAGATAGACCAACACAGAAAGCTTTTGGCAAAGTGACCCGTTCTTGAGGCATGAGAGGGAAAATGGTTCAGACCAGATGGGCTGCCTTACTGTCTTCTGAACACTGAGATATCTTCTCTGAACTTTAATCATGAATGACTATTCATGATTGTTTACTGTTTAGATCTGTTAGGCAGGAAAATAGATATGAGCAGGGTGGAAAGAGAATAAGGCCAGGAAAGCCTGCTAAAAATGACCCAGAGTTAATTAGTTAATCAAGTAAAACTCAAAAAGCCAGGAGTAACTTGGCCTGGACTGTTAGAATATTCCCCAGGTAAAGGAGGGTACCTCAGCATAGCCTATGTCTTTATTGTGTTTGTCATGCAGGCCCAGCTTATTTTTAAATTTATGCAGTTTTTTTCTCCTTCAGCCCTTATCAAGTAATTTGCAACCTGGGCAACTAAATTAGCAGGCAGGCCTGGCCATAAACAACATTGTAAAAAAGCAGCAAGAATTCCATCTTAAAGACAAGGTTGCATTTTAATACCCAGCAAGTTAAGAAGTAAGATTCTTAACTTACTCTTTAGCAAACAGACAATAACTCAGCCCACCTTGAGGGGCTAGGCAGACAATCTTAATTGATATGCTCCCAAACCAGAAAGCTGCTATCCTGGGAGGGGAACAGAGCAGTAAATTTCAGGTGTTGTTAATTTTATATATTCAGAGACCACTTAACAAGTCCACACCACTAGCTCTTTGACACATTCCTGAAAAATCCTTAAAAGGGGGAACCCCTAACCTTTCAGGGTGCTCCTCTCTCTCTGAGGTCACCTGCACTTTTTCTCTAAGTAACTTTAAATAACACTTTTACTCTGCTTCACTACTGTATCTCTGCCCTTCAATTCTTTGTTGTGACAGGGACAAGAACTGAGGAAAATACCCAACACCCTTCCCCAACAGACCTTATAAAAAAGAAGTAACACTGATTATGGACACATTGCTCTATATAGTAGGCACCTTTGTTGAGTTGTACTTAAACAGGTTGTTTTAAAATTGACACTATTATTGTTGCAGAGCTCTTAGAATGAATACAAGTCTACCATTCCCATTTTCAAGGCCCTTTCAGGGAAGTAGATATTGATGTTAAAATTCCTAAGAGCAATGTTATGTTGCATAATTTTAAAATTTAATCAGAAATTGTTTGGGTTTGGTTAAGTGCCAAAATATGTTATGATCCAAAATTTGGGAGCACTCACAAATATATTAAAACTTAAAATAGATTTTATTTGGCAGGTTTAAGTCAATTTAGATCATATGTTTTTAAAAAATTTTTTTATTAAGGTATTGATATACACTCTACTGAAGGCTTTACATGAAAAAAGAACGCGGTTACTACATCCACCCATACCATCAAGCTTCCACCCACACCCCAATGCAGTCACCGTCCATCAGTGCAGCAAGACACCACAGATTCACTGTTTGCCTTTCTCGCGCTACACTGTGGCCCTCCGCGACCCCCCACACCATGTGCACCGACCATAATACCCCTCAATCTCCCCACCCTCCCACACCTCTCCCCGCTGGCACCCACCAACAAGTCCCCTCCTGTAGTCTGTGTGTCTGCTATTTTGTTCCTTCAGTTTTGCTTTGTTGTTATACTCCACAAATGAGGGAAATCATTTGGCACTTGTCTTTCTCCACCTGGCTTATTTCACTGAGCATAATATCCTCCAGCTCCATCCATGTTGTTGCAAATGATAGGGTTTCTTTCTTTCTTATGGCTAAATAGTATTCCATTGTGTATATGTACCACCTCTTCTTTATTCATTCATCTACTGATGGACACTTAGGTTGCTTCCATTTCTTGGCTATTGTAAATAGTGCAGCGATAAACATAGGGGTGCATATGTCTTTTTGAATCTGAGAAGTTGTATCTTTTGGGTAAATTCCAGGGAGTAGGATACCTGGGTCAAATGGTATTTCTATTTTGAGTTTTTTGAGGAACCTCTGTATTGCTTTCCACAATGGTTGCACTGGCTTACATTCCCACCAGCAGTGTAGGAGGGTTCCCCTTTCTCTGCATCCTCACCAGCATTTGTTGTTCTTAGTCTTTTTGAAGCTGTCCTTCCTTACTGGTGTGAGGTGATGTCTCATTGTGATTTTAATTTGCATGTCCTTGATGATTAGTGATGTGGAGCATCTTTTCCTCTGTCTGTTGGCCATCCGAATTTCTTCTTTGGAGAATTGTCTCTTCATTAATCTACAGTTACATGAAGGACATTATGTTTACTAGACTGCCCCCTTCACCCAGTCCCCCCCACATACCCGTTCACAGTCACTGTCCATCAACATAGTGGAATGCTGTAAAATCACTACTTGTCTTCTCTGTGTTGCACAGCCCTCCCCATGTCCCCCCACACTATACATCTTAATAGTAATGCCTGTTTTCTTTTTTCCCGCCCTTATCCCTCCCTTCCCACCTGTCCTCCCCAGTCCCTTTCCCTTTGGTAACTGTTAGTCCATTCTTGGGTTCTGTGCTTCTGCTGCTGTTTTGTTCCTTCAGTTTTCTTTTGTTCTTATACTCCACATATGAGTGAAATCATTTGGTACTTGTCTTTCTCCGCCTGGCTTATTTCACTGAGCATAATACCCTCTAGCTCCATCCATGTTGTTGCAAATGGTAGGATCTGTTTTTTTCTTATAGCTGAGTAATATTCCATTGTGTATATGTACCACATCTTCTTTATCCATTCATCTACTGATGGACATTTAGGTTGCTTCTATATCCTGGCTATTGTAAATAGTGCAGTGATAAACATAGGGGTGCATCTGTCTTTTTCAAACTGGAGTGCTGCATTCTTAGGGTAAATTCCTAGAAGTGGAATTCCTGGGTCAAATGGTAAGTCTATTTTGAGCATTTTGAGGAACCTCCATACTGCTTTCCACAATGGTTGAACTAGTTTACATTCCTACCAGCAGTGTAGGAATTCCCCTTTCTCCACAACGTTGCCAACATTTGTTGTTGTTTGTCTTTTGGATGGTAGCCATCCTTACTGGTGTGAGATGATATCTCATTGTGGTTTTAATTTGCATTTCTCTGATGACAAGTGATGTGGAGCATCTTTTCATTTGTCTGTTGGCCATCTGAATTTCTTCTTTGGAGAACTGTCTATTCAGCTCCTCTGCCCATTTTTTAATTGGATTATTTGCGTTTTGTTTGTTGAGGTGTGTGAGCTCTTTATATATTTTGGATGTCAACCCTTTGTTGGATCTGTCATTTATGAATATATTCTCCCATACTGTAGGATACCTTTTTGTTCTGTTGATGGTGTCCTTTGCTGTACAGAAGCTTTTCAGCTTGATATAGTCCCATTTGTTCATTTTTGCTTTTGTTTCCCTTGCCCGGGGAGATATGTTCAAGAAGAGGTCACTCATGTTTATGTCCAAGAGATTTTTGCCTATGTTTTTTTGTAAGAGTTTTATGGTTTCATGACTTACATTCAGGTCTTTGATCCATTTTGAATTTACTTTTGTGTATGGGGTTAGACAGTGATCCAGTTTCATTCTCTTACATGTAGCTGTCCAGTTTTGCCAGCACCATCTGTTGAAGAGACTGTCATTTACCCATTGTATGTCCATGGCCCCTTTATCGAATATTAGTTGACCATATATGTTTGGGTTAATGTTTGGAGTCTCTATTCTGTTCCATTGGTCTGTGGCTCTGTTCTTGTGCCAGTACCAAATTGTCTTGATTACTGTGGCTTTGTAGTAGAGCTTGAAGTTGGGGAGTGAGATCCCCTCACTTTATTCTTCCTTCTCAGGATTGCTTTAGCTATTCGGGGTCTTTGGTGTTTCCATATGAATTTTTGAACTATTTGTTCCAGTTCATTGAAGAATGCTGTTGGTAATTTGATAGGGATTGCATCGAATCTGTATATTGCTTTGGGCAGGATGGCCATTTTGATGATATTAATTCTTCCTAGCCACGAGCATGGGATGAGTTTTCGTTTGTTAGTGACCTCTTTAATTTCTCTTAAGAGTGTCTTATAGTTTTCAGAGTATAGGTGTTTCACTTCCTTTGTTAGGTTTATTCCTAGGTATTTTATTCTTTTTGATGCTATTGTGAATGGAATTGTCTTCCTGATTTCTCTTTCTCTTAGTTTATTGTTAGTGTATAGGAAAGCCACAGATTTCTGTGTGTTAATTTTGTATCCTGCAACTTTGCTGAATTCCGATAGTAGCTCTAGTAGTTTTGGACTGGAGTGTTTAGGGTTTTTAATGTACAATATCATGTCATCTGCAAATAATGACAGTTTAACTTCTTCTTTACCAATCTTGATTCCTTGTATTTCTTTGTTATGTCAGATTGCTGTGGTTGGGACCTCCAGTACTATGTTGAATAACAGTGGGAAGAGTGGGCATCCCTGTCTTGTTCACGATTGCAGAGGAGAAGATTTCAGCTTCTCGCTGTTCAGTATGATGTTGGCTGTGGGTTTATCATATATGGCCTTTATTATGTTGAGATACTTGCCCTCTCTACCCATTTTGTTGAGAGTTTTTATCATGAATGGATGTTGAATTTTCTTGAATGCTTCTTCAGCATCTATGGAGATGATCATGTGGTTTTTGTCTTTCTTTTTGTTGATGTGGTGGATGATGTTGATGGACTTTCGAATGTTGTACCATCCTTGCATCCCTGGGATGAATCCCACTTGGTCATGGTGTATGATCCTTTTGATGTATTTTTGAATTCGGTTTGCTAATATTTTGTTGAGTATTTTTGCATCTACGTTCATCAGGGATATTGGTCTGTAGTTTTCTTTTTTGGTGGGGTCTTTGCCTGGTTTTGGTATTAGGATGATATTGGCTTCATAGAATGAGTTTGGGAGTTTTCCCTCCTCTTCTATTGTTTGGAAAACTAAGGAGAATGGGTATTATGTCTTCCCTGTATGTCTGATAAAATTCCGAGGTAAATCCATCTGGCCCGGGGGTTTTGTTCTTTGGTAGTTTTTTGATTACTGCTTCAATTTCGTTCCTGGTAATTGGTCTGTTTAGATTTTCTGTTTCTTTCTGGGTCAGTCTTGGAAGGTTGTATTTTTCTAGGAAGTTGTCCATTTCTCCTAGGTTTCCCAGCTTGTTAGCATATAGGTTTTCATAGTACTCTCTAATAATTCTTTGTATTTCTGTGGGGTCCGTCGTGATTTTTCCTTTCTCGTTTCTGATTCTGTCGATGTATGTTGACTCTCTTTTCTTCTTAATAAGTCTGGCTAGAGGCTTATCTATTTTGTTTATTTTCTCGAAGAATCAGCTCTTGGTTTCATTGATTTTTGCTATTGTTTTATTCTTCTCAATTTTGTTTATTTCTTCTCTGATCTTTATTATGTCCCTCCTTCTGCTGACCTTAGGCCTCATTTGTTCTTCTTTTTCCAATTTCAATAATTGTGACATTAGACCATTCATTTGGGATTGTTCTTCCTTCTTTAAATATGCCTGGATTGCTATATACTTTCCTCTTAAGACTGCTTTTGCTGTGTCCCACAGAAGTTGGGGCTTTGTGTTGTTGTTGTCATTTGTTTCCATATATTGCTGGACCTCCATTTTAATTTGGTCATTGATCCATTGATTATTTAGGAGCATGTTGTTAAGCCTCCATGTGTGTGTGAGCCTTTTTGCTTTCTTTGTAAAATTTAGTTCTAGTTTTATACCTTTGTGGTCTTTAAAGTTGGTTGGTAGGATTTCAATCTTTTGGAATTTACTGAGGCTCTTTTTGTGGCCTAGTATGTGGTCTATTCTGGAGAATGTTCCATGTGCACTTGAGAAGAATGTGTATCCTGTTGCTTTTGGATTTAGAGTTCTATAGATGTCTATTAGGTCCATCTGTTCTAGTGTGTTGTTCAGTGCTTCCGTGTCCTTACTTATTTTCTGCCCGGTGGATCTATCCTTTGGGTTGAGTGGTGTGTTGAAGTCTCCTAGAATGAATGCATTGCAGTCTATTTCCCCCTTTAGTTCTGTTAGTATTTGTTTCACATATGCTGGTGCTCCTGTGTTGGGTGCATATATATTTATAATGGTTATATCCTCTTGTTGGACTGAGCCCTTTATCATTATGTAATAATGTCCTTCTTTATCTTTTGCTAGTTTCTTTATTTTGAAGTCTATTTTGTCTGATACTAGTTTTGCAACACCTGCTTTTTTCTCTCTGTTGTTTGCACGAAATATCTTTTTCCATCCCTTGACTGTGCGCATGTCTTTGGGTTTGAGGTGAGTCTCTTGTAAGCAGCATACGGATGGATTTTGCTTTTTTATCCATTCTGTTACTCTGTGTCTTTTGATTGGTGCATTCAGTCCATTTACATTTAAGGTGATTTTTGAAAGGTATGTACTTATTGCCATTGCAGGCTTTAAGTTTTTGGTTACCAAAGGTTCAAGGTTAGCTTCTTTACTGTCTTACTGTCTAACTTAACTTGCTTATTGAGCTATTATAAACACGGTCGGAAGATTCTTTATTTCTCTCCTTTCTTATTCCTCCTCCTCCATTCTTCATATGTTGGGTGTTTTGTTCTGTGCTCTTCTTAGGAGTCCCTGTAAGATGCCCTGTAGAGGTGGTTTGTGGGAGGCAAATTCCCTCAACTTTTGCTTGTCTGGGAATTGTTTAATCCCTCCTTCATATTTAAATGATAATTGTGCTGAATACAGTATTCTTGGTTGGAGGCCCTTCTATTTCATTGCATTAAGTATATCATGCCATTCTCTTCTGGCCTGTAAGGTTTCTGTTGAGAAGTCTGATGATAGCCTGATGGGTTTTCCTTTGTAGGTGACCTTTTTTTTTCTCTCTGACTGCCTTTGATACTCTGTCCTTGTCTTTGATCTTTGCCGTTTTAATTATTATGTGTCTTGGTGTTGCCCTCCTTGGATCCCTTGTCATGGGAGTTCTGTGTACCTCTGTGATCTGAGAAGCCATTTCTTCCCCTAGTTTGGGGAAGTTTTCAGCAATTATTTATTCAATTACACTCTCTATCCCTTTTTCTCTCTCTTCTTCTTCTGGTACCCCTATAATGCGGATATTGTTCCGTGTCAATTGGTCACTCGGTTCTCTTAATATTCTTTCATTCTTGGAGATCCTTTTATCTCTCTCTGCATCAGCTTCTCTGCGTTCCTCTTCTCTGTTTTCTAGTCCATTAATGGTCTCTTGCATCTCGTCCATTCTGCTTTGAAGTCCTTCCAGAGATTGTTTTATTTCTGTATTCTCCCTCCTTAGTTCTTGCATATTTCTCTGCAAGTCCATCAGCATGGTTATGACTTTTGTTTTGAATTCTTTTTCAGGAAGTCTGGTTAAATCTATCTCCCCAGGTTCCTTCTCAGGGGAAGATGTAGAAGATGTCAAAGCTGTCTGGGTTAGTCTTGTCTGGATCAAATTTTTTTGCCTTTTCATGTTGGTAGGTGAAATGATGAGCTATTGACGCGTCTGTCAGCTGGGAGAGCCTAGAGTTTTTCCACTTGCTCCTGGCCTTTCTTTAGTGGGACAACTGCGACCCCTAGTGGCTTGTGTTGGGCAATTGCGTGTAGACTGGGTCTCTGTATCTTCCCTGGCCAGTATGGAGGAAGCTTCCTTGCTGTGGGCGTGGCCAGCCTCAGGCTGCTTCTATGTTATGGCGGGGCCCCAGAGGGGTAATGGACGGGGGGCTGTTTGGCTGTTTACCTCCGTGAGGGGTCTCAGAGCTGTTGCCCAGGGGGTTAGTGCGCCCGGAGTTCCCTGGAATTTCCAGCTGCTGGACTGTGACCCGGGATGCTTCCGTCCAGCTGTGGGGTCCTTGTCCCTTTAAGACTTTCAAAAAGCACTCGCTTTTCTTTGTCTCAGAGGCGCCGGCTGCGGGACCCGCTCATGGGTCTTACTGTCCTGCTTCCCTTGTTTCCAGTGCCCCACGCATGCACTGTCTGTCTATGCTCTGGTGCGGATGGCTGGGGCTGGGTGTTTAGCAGTCCTGGGCTCCCTCTCCCTCCCCACTCCGACTCCTCTCCTCCTGCCAGGAGCTGGGGTGAGGGGCCTCGGGTCCCGCCGGGCTGTGGCTTCTATCTTACCCCTTTCATGAGGCGCTGGGTTCTCGCAGGTGTGGATGTAGTCTGGCTGTTGTCCTGTGTCTTCTGGTCTCTCTTTTAGGGATATTTGTGTTTGTTGTATTTTCAAAAATATATATGTTTTTGGGAGGAGATTCCCACTGTCCTACTCATGCCGCCATCTTGGCTCTGTCCTCACGTGTGAGTTCTTTATATATTTTGGATGTTAACCCCTTGTCAGATATGTCATTTACAAATATATTCTCCCATACTGTATGATGCCTTTGTGTTCTGTTCATGGTGTCCTTTACCGTACAGAAACTTTTTAGTTTGATATACTCCCATGTGTTCATTTTTGCTTTTGTTTCCCTTGCTCAAGGAGATGCATTCAGGAAGAAGTTACTCATGCTTATATTCAGGAGATTTTTGCCTATGTTGTCTTCTAAGAGTTTTATGGTTTCATGACTCAGTTCAGGTTTTTGATCTATTTCGAGTTTACTTTTGTGTATGGGGATAAAAGCAATAATCCAGTTTCATTCTCTTGCATGTACCTGTCCAGTTTTGCCAACACCAGCTGTCGAAGAGGCTGTCATTTCTCCATTGTATGTCCATGGCTCCTTTATCACATATTAATTGACCATATGTGGTTGCGTTTATATCAGGGCTCTCTAGTCTGTTCCATTGATCTATGGGTCTGTTCTTATGCCAGTACCAAATTGTCTTGGTTACTGTGGCTTTGTAGTAGAGCTTGAAGTTGGGGTGCATAATCCCCCCAGATTTATTCTTCCTTCTCAGGATTGCTTTGGCTAATCACGGTCTTTTGTGGTTCCATATGAATTTTAGAATGATTTTCTCTTGTTCATTGAAGAATGCTGTTGTTATTTTGACAGGAATTGCATCGAATTTTTAGATTGCTTTAGGCAGGATGGTCATTTTGACAATATTAATTCTTCCTATCCATGAGCATGGGATGTGTTTCCATTTATTGGTATCTTCTTTAACTTCTATCATGAGTGTCTTGTAGTTTTCAGAGTATAGTTTCAGAGTATATCTTTCACTACCTTGGTTAGGTTTATTCCTAGGTATTTTATTCTTTTTGATGCAACTGTGAATGGAATTATTTTCCCGATTTCTCTTTCTGCTTGTTCATTGTTAGTATATAGGAATGCCACAGATTTCTGCATATTAATTTTGTATCCTGCAAGATTGCTGAATTCAGATATTAGATCTAGTAGCTTTGGAGTGGATTCTTTAGGGTTTTTTATGTACAATATCATGTCATCTGCAAACAGGGACAGTTTAACTTCTTCCTTGCCAATCTGGATGCCTTTTATTTCTTTGTGTTGTCTGATGGCTGTGGCTAGGACCTCCAGTACTATGTTGAATAGAAGTGGGGAGAGTGGGCATCCTTGACTTGCCCCCGATCTTAAAGGAAAAGCTTTCAGCTTCTAACTGTTAAGTATAATGTTGGCTGTGGGTTTGTCATATATGGCCTTTATTATGTTGAGGTACTTGCCCTCTATACCCATTTTGTTGAGTTTTTATCAGGAATGGATGTTGAATTTTGTCACATGCTTTTTCAGCATCTATGGAGATGATCATGTGGTTTTTGTCCTTTTTGTTGATGTAATGGATGATGTTGATGGATTTTGGAATGTTGTACCATCCTTGCTTCACTGGAATAAATCCTACTTGATCATGATGGATGATCTTTTTGATGTATTTTTGAATTCGGTTTGGTAATATTTTGTTGAGTGTTTTTGCATCTACATTCATCATGGATATTGGTCTGTAATTTTCTTTTTTTATGGTGTCTTTGCCTGTTTTTGGTATTAGAGTGATGCTGGCTTCATAGAATGAGTTTGGAAGTATTCCCTCTTGTTCTACTCTTTGGAAAAGTTTAAGGAGGATGGGTATTAGGTCTTGACTAAATGTTTGATAAAATTCAGTGGTGAAACCATCTGGTTCACGAGTTTTGTTCTTAGGTAGTTTTTGATTACCATTCAATTTCATTGCTGGTACTTGGTCTGTTCAGATTTTTTGTTTCTTCCTGGGTCAGCCTTGGAAGGTTGTATTTTTCTAGAAAGCTGTTGATTTCTTCTAGCTTATCCAGTTTGTTAGCATATAGTTTTTCATAGTATTCTCTCATAATTCTTTGTATTTCTGTGGTGTCCGTAGTGATTTTTCCTTTCTCATTTCTGATTCTGCTTATGTGTGCAGACTCTCTTTATTTCTTGATAAGTCTGGCTAGGGGCTTATCTATTTCGTTTTCTTGAAGAACCAGCTCTTGCTTTCATTGATTCTTTCTATTGTTTTATTCTTCTTGATTTTATTTATTTCTGCTCTAATCTTTATTATGTCCCTCCTTCTACTGACTTGGGGCCTCATTTGTTCTTCTTTTTCTAGTTTCATTAATTGTGAGTTTAGAGTGTTCATATGGGATTGTTCTTCTTTCCTGAAGTAGGCCTGTATTGCAATATACTTTCCTCTTAGGACGGCCTTCACTGCATTCCACAGGTTTTGTGGTGTTTAATTGCTGGTATCATTTGTCTCCATATATTGCTTGATCTCTGTTTTTATTTGGTCATTGGTCCATTGGTTATTTAGGAGCATGTTGTGAAGCCTCCATGTGTTTGTGGGATTTTTCATTTTCTTTGCGTAATTTATTTCTAGTTTCATACCTTGGTGGTCTGAGAAACTGGTTGGTCAATTTCAGTCTTTTTGAATTTACCAAGGCTCTTTTTGTGGCTTAGTATATGATCTGTTCTTGAAATTGTTCCATGTGCACTTGAGAAGAATATGTATTCTTCTGGTTTTGGGTGTAGAGTTCTGTAGATGTCTGTTAGGTTTATCTGTTCTAATGTATTGTTCAATGCCTC
This sequence comes from Manis pentadactyla, assembly GCF_030020395.1. NCBI lineage: Eukaryota > Metazoa > Chordata > Mammalia > Pholidota > Manidae > Manis > Manis pentadactyla. Next base: position 95,576,469 of record NC_080021.1, on the reverse strand, counting down.
TGTCTCTTACTTATTTTCTGTCTGGTTGATCTGTCTTTTGGAGTGAATGGAGTGTTGAAGTCTCCTGGATTGAATGCATTGCATTCTATTTCCACTTTTAATTGTGTTGGTATTTGTTTCACATATGTAGGTGCTCCTGTGTTGGGTGCATAGATATTTATAATGGTTATATCTTCTTGTTGGATTGACCCCTTTATCATTATGTAATGTCCTTCTTTGTCTCTTATGACTTTCTTTGTTTTGAAGTTTATTTTGTCTGATACAAGTACTGCAACTCCTGATTTTTTTCCCTATTAGTTGCATGAAATATCTTTTTCCATTCCTTCACTTTTAGTCTGTGTATGTCTTTTGGTTTAAAGTGAGTCTCTTGTAGGCAGCATGTAGATGGGTCTTGTATTTTTATCCATTTAGTGACTCTATGTCTTTTGATTGGTGCATTCAGACCATTTCCATTTGGGGTGATTATCAATAGGTATGTACTTATTGACATTGCAGGTTTTAGATTCGTGGTTACCAAAGTTTCAAGGTTAACTTCCTTCCTATTTAAGAGTCTAACTTAACTCACTAATACGCTATTACAAACACAATCTAAAGGTTCATTTTTTCTCCTCCTTTTTCTTCCTCCTCCATTCTTTAATTATTAGGTATCAGATTCTGTACTCTTTGTCTATTCCTTGATTGACTTTGGGGATCGTTAATTTAATTTTGCATTTGCTTTGTAGTTAGCTGTTCTACTTTCTCTACTGTGGTTTTATTACCACTGGTGACAGCTATTAAACCTTAGGAACACTTCCATCTATAGCAGTCCCTCTAAAATACACTGTAGAGACAGTTTGTGGGAGGTAAATCCTCTCAGCTTTTGCTTATCTGGAAATTGTTTAATCCCTCCTTCAAATTTAAGTGATAATCTTGCCGGATAAAGTATTCTTGGTTCGAGGCCCTTGTGCTTCATTACATTAAATACATCATGCCACTCCCTTCTGGCGTGTAAGATTTCTGCTGAGAAGTTTGATAATAGCCTGATGGGCTTTCCTTTTTATGTTATCTTATTTCTTTCTCTATCTGCTTTTAATAGTCTGTCCTTATCCTTGATCTTTGCCATTTTAATTACTGTATGTCTTGGTGTTGTCTTCCTTGGGTCCCTTGCATTGGGAGATCTGTGCACCTCCATGGTCTGAGAGACTATCTCCTTCCCCAGGTTGGAGAAGTTTCCAGCAATTACCTCCTCAAAGATACTTTCTATCCCTTTTTCTCTCTCTTCTTCTTCTGGTACCCCTATAATGTGAATATTGTTCCGTTTGGATTGGTCACACATTTCTCTCAGTATTCTTTCATTCTTAGAGGTCTTTTTTACTCTCTGTGCCTCAGCTTCTTTCTAGTCCTCTTCTCTAATTTCTATTTCATTTATCGTCCCCTCCACCATGTCTAATCTGCTTTTAAAACCTTCCATTGTATGTTTCATTTCTGATACTGTGTTCCGTAATGATTGGATCTCCTACCGGAATTCATTCCCGAGTTCTTGAATATTTTTCTGTACTTCCATGAACATATTAATCATTTTTATCTTGAAATCCCTTTCAGGAAGATTTATGGGGTCAATTTCATTTGAATCCTTCTCAGGTGTTGTATTCATAATGTTACTTTGAACCAGGTTCCTTTGGCATTTCATATTTGCATGTGGTGCCCTCTAATGCCCAGAAGGTCTATTCTCTGGAGCTGCTCAGCCCCTGAAGCAATGTCCGGGGTCATAGGGGAGTGGTATTAGTGCCTACATGGAAGAAAGAGCTGTTTTCTGCTTCCCCACTCCTATCCCTGTCTCCACTCTCAGAACCAGTGGGCCAAGCACACAGGTATAAACCTCTATGCATTGCGTTTGTAGTTGCTGTAGATGGGGCTTCCCTCTGGCTGTCCTAATGCCAGGGTAGGATTTACCCATTTACGAACCAGGTGGGGCTGGCTGGGAGAAAGGTGCAGTAGGCTGTGTATCATGGAGGGGGTCCTTGGAGCTGTGTAGCCAGCCAGGGAGCTGGAGCTTTGGGCAGAGTGCACCCAGACAATTTTGACTACCTGTCATTTCTCCTGAGCAGTAAGCTCTGTGCAATCCTTGCCCCTTTAGCAGTCCTCTTGCTGTTAGGAAGTCTCTCAGACTGCCTGCTTTCTTTTGTTCTGGAGCAACCGGATATGGATCCCTGCTTTCCACAAGTGGCTTGAATCTCAGTCTCTCCAGGTATTCTGTGTGTCTTAGCTTTCCAACCCCATAATGAGAGTACCGTGAAAGCACCATGAACTGTAGGTTTGTTCTCCCAGAGCATATCTCTGGAAGTAGGTATTCAGCAGTCCCAGGCCTCCAGTCCCTCCCCGCTCTGTTTCACTTCCTCCCACTGGTGAGCTGGGGTGGGGGAAGGGCTTGGGTCCTGCGGGGTCATGGCTCTGGTACAACCTGTTCCATGAGGTTTATTCTTTTCTCCAGGTGTATGCAGTTTGGCACAGTCCTCTTTCCTGTTGCTCTTTTCAGGATTAGTTGTATTAATTATATTTTCATATTATATGCAGTTTTAGGAGGAAGCCTCTGTCTCACCTCTCACACTGCCATCTTTAATCCTTTTGTGGGTTCCTTTTGTTATTAATGAGATGTCACTAGTCAAAAAAATTTACTTTCTTGTCACTTAGGTTTTCAGTTTTCTGATAAGGTAAATGTCTTTGACACTGATTAAACAAAGAATCTATTGTGCTTTTCTGTTTCATTCTTTTAAAACCAAAAAATGACACATTTTGGTAGATAACAGTGTTTGTTAAAAGCATTTGGTAAATTCTGCAAAGGAGGGCAAAAATGTCAGCAGTTCTGACTACAGAAGAGGGACTTGGAACTTGTGAATCAGGGAAGATGGGACAGATTTTTATCCCATATTTTTTTTTCCCTGAAGTTTTATTGGTCAAGAAAAAGGTATCTCACAAAAAGTTACTAAGCTGTACTTTCTCCTAAATTTGGCAAATTGTTTTTTTTCTATCTTAGTCAAAACTGAAGTCAAAATTAGTACTTTGAGGTATAAGAGTCTGAAATTCCAAGTGGAAGTTCCTACAAAGCCTCATTTTAAATATCATTTAAATAGGTGCTCATTTAAATGCTGAACATTTGCATCTGTAGGTCTAGAGATTAACGTTGAGGATTTAATTAATCTGATTTGGATTTAACCTGTACACTCTGAAAATGTTAACAATGAAAATAATTACTTATTTATGTATCTGCTGTTTGCCATCCACCCTTCATTGCTTTGTATTTATAGTTCATTTACTTCATGAGAATGTTACTACCCCTACTTTACAGATGAGGGGATAGGCTTTTAGAGAGCTGTCAAGTTAGTGCAAGGAAGAGTGAGTATTTGAATCCTAGCCTTATATTGTCTTGAAACTGTGGCTATCACATATTTATTATTTACTGTGTGTGAGATGTTGTGCCTGGCACTTTTAATCTTATTTAATCTTTATAGATGAGTGTTGTTACCCTTATTTTCTTGATAAGGAAAGTGAGTCTTTGGAGAGGCTGTAAAGCTCATACAAATAGGGTTTTTTTTCACACTTGATTTGAAATGCAGTAAGATGAGAATATTTTTCTTTTTGCACTTAGTTCAGATGTTCATGGGAGAGCACAGCTTTTAAACAAAGCTTAAATCACTGTTTTTAAGTGTAAGTGTGAAAATATTTAGTGTTCCTGGATTGGGATAAAAAGTTGCTTATGGTCATGTGAAGTGACCATTAAGGATTTGGAAAGTGTTGACTTTATGAAATTTCATCTTAATTAAAAAGTAATTGGTTTTCATGTAAATCTGTTTCCTTTTTTCCCCTCTGAAAGAAATGAGTGGGAGTCAAGTAGACATCAAAAAGACACTATTGAAAGGCGGGGAGGAGAGCTAGAATTTTCCCTCTAAATAGACCTGGCCACTGATGGGCTGAGTCTTGTAGATTCAATTTAAGATTCTGGTTTTTTATTAGATTATTTTCTTCTCCTGCAGAAAACTGAAGACAAAACCCCAAGGCTGCTTTTTTGATGAAGCCTAGGGCAGTAGAGTCTCCTGACCACTCTGTCCCTTCAGCTGGTTGTAGATGCCTCCAGGGTGAGGTTGACCTCAGACCTGAAGCTGGCAAATCAAAGCTTCTTTACTCTAGATGAGCAGAAATTAATTTAATTTCCCTTCCGCACAGGATAAAAAGTCAAATTTTGTCAGAGTAGCTGAATTTTTATAGAAATCACTTTAGAACGTGCACTAAATATGGTGTAGATAAACTAAAGTCTGATAGAGTGAACTGCTCATGGGGTTCAGAAACTCTAGTTTTGGTTCAGAAAGATTCATGTGCGAGCTTGGCTAAATCAGTTTCTTTTAATCTTTGACCTGTCTTTGAGTTTTCCTGTGATGAATGGCAGGATAGAAATCTTGCTACCTGCTTGAAGAGGTGAAAGACATGTTTACTTTTACAGCCTTGTGACAAATACACTATCTTTTTGCTAGAGAAGAAAATCCCTCTGAGTCTTCTATAAGGTACACACTTCACAACTGCAGAGGAAGGATTTGTCTTGTGATCATCTTCCTTTTTTCCCATCTCCACTTTCGAAAAGGTGTTTCCTTCCAGGTGGTTAAAAAAAACGTTTGAACTCAATACCCGTCATCTTGTGTATGTACTAAACAAAAACACTCAATTTTTTTTTTTAGTGACAGCAGGCAACAGCAGAGGGGCTCTATAATTTGACATAAGTGATGCCAATTGGTGCATGACGTAGGTGAGGGTTCTTCAATTAAAAAAGATAGAGGTTCGTGAGAGACTGTTCTGAGCAGCCTTCCAGTTGCTCAGTCTGAAGGAGTTGCATTGCTTCTCAAGGGTGGTGGAGAGCGAGAAATGTTCTATTAAACTAATGCAGATAGCACCAGAAAAGTCCAGGAGAATGGAGGGAAAAGCACTCTGTCAACATGTTGGTTGGGTATTGTGGTGCTTGCATTCATTTTTGCAGGCTAGAAATTGGACTTGCCTTCCTAGGGCAGAGAAATGGGAAAGTGGGGCCTTGGAGTGGAGCATGATGGGGCTTTACCTGAAGAGACCTACTCTCTCTCCTCACATGTAAACACAAGGACAGAGGTCATGGATATTCTGGTAAGAAATCCAGACGGCAAATGTTGACTTTCCCGGGCAGCCTACTTGCTTTATTAATATCATTGTTGATATTAACTCACTAGCTTCATCTGCTTTTAATCCTAGTTATCCTTTTGTAATACATGGTCTCCTATTTGTAAACAAGCCAACACCAGATGCAGAAGCACTCCTCACCTCTAGCTGTATGTTGAAGGCTGTAGGTTGGGCCCTGTCCTGCTCGTGTGCTCATTTTGCCTCGATTGGTTTGCTGGGATTCATGCTGACTCACCAGCCTGATCTTGGTGCCTTGAACCTCATCCTTGTCCTATGCGTTTTGTCTTTTCTTGCTGTTCTCAGCCTCGGTTTTCCACATGGCCCAATTAAGAAGAGGCTTTTAAGTCCGGAATGTGCCAAAAGATAAGTGTTTGAGGAACTTACTCCCCAGGTTTTCTGTGCTTGATTTTTCAGATATAATTTGGTGAGATTCCTCAGGAGTCCGTGTTTTATTCAGGCATGTCCAAGGCTCTCCTAGCTGAGCAGAGGCCTGGGAGGAGGCCATAAGCCAGGCCCAGAATATTGGAGAAGCCTTAACGTTAGTATGCTAATGAAACAGAGAAGAGAGTTGGACACAGTGCAGCTGGTGGTGGTTCATACTGAAGCTGACAGTTCCTGAGATCCTGCAAGGCCTCGTGCCTTGGGGCATCTGTCCCCTGCCAAGCGGGATTCCCTGCTGTCAGGTAATGGAGATGTGACCCAGTGGATGCCGTCATCTCCGTAAAAGCTGATGGTATGGAGCAACTTTGGTCTTCTCTGCTCACTTCTCCCCTGCTCCATTCCCTGTAGCACTGTCCCTGAAAGGCGGCCAACTCCGCTTCACACGCCAGTCTTGCTGATGTTCTGTGTGGAGGCAGGACGGTGGCTCTAAGGAGAATAACAGTATTTAGAGCCTTGAATTTTGGCCCTAAAACTTATCATTTATTGTCTTTAAAACTTTAACTCAGCTATGCTTTATTCTTCCCAGCTAGCTGCCTAATGCAGGACACTATTTCCCCTTTCGCCCCTCTGCTGCTGGGAACTCTAGTGGCCTTGTGCAGTTTCCGGATCTTTGAGTACCCAGATGGGCATTTAGGGCCTGACCTGCCTCTTTTATGAAAACTTTTGGGATCCAGCTCAGACCATGGTGATTTGTTCCTTTTTTCAAGTCTGTTCCATTATAGTGGATGCCATGTTCACCTCTCCTACTGTTTACACTTCGTTTAGCAAGGAGGTGAGATGGTAGGAGGTTTCTAGGGTTGAGGCCCTGTGTTTTGCTAATGAGAACAGTGGTGCTTGTCTGGCTAAAGGCCCAGAGTGCATTTTGGGGTGGGGTTGCTACTTTGCAGCACTAGCACAGTGCTCCCTCCTCTGATCCCTCCTGCAGGGCTGGGTACATTTTTCCATGTTCTTTACTAACCAAAGTAAATTAGGGAGTTTTTATGGACTTTGCATGATGATCTGCAGTTGGACTCAACCGGAGTTAGCTTCCTTCCTTTAAGTGATATAATTTATAGAATTTGATTTATGTCCGGTTTATGGGTGTATCTGTGGCTTAGTGTGAACACCTGCAGTGCTTGTCTTGTGTTTATGAATGCCCAGTGAGGTGGCAAAGCACACGGGCTGGGGTTCCTGCATTCTTCAGAGGTGGTCCACCAAGTCTGCACTTTGTAGCAGTGGATCTTTGTTGAGTGTGTGAGGAAGTGCTTCTCAAGCCATGTTGAACTGGGTGGCATCTCTTAACACATCATTGCTCTGTATCTGTTGGGCTTGGGCTTGAAACAATCAATTCAGAGATCCCTCTGAAACTTCTTAGACATTATCTACACATGTCTAGCTTACAGAAGGACCCCGTGTAAGATGTCTTTACTTTTTGAGTTCTCATGATTGTATGTACAACACATAGTTGTATCATTTACCTAAAATGACTTAAATGCTCAGGTGTATAACATGAGACACAAATCTGTAGACCAGGAGGTTACTTAGCTTGTTAGAAACTTGGATTGATGCTCTAATTCAATCCTCTAAATATTTGTGGGTTACAGAGAAATCCCATGTTTGTGTTTGCTCAAGATGTCAGGACCCAGAGAGCTGATGTCTGCTAATCCTGAAAGTCATGCCGCTTTTATAAGGCCCCGTGACCGAGCTCTCCCGTGTCAAGTGTTTCATGGCAGTGGTTCTAGCCTAAGGACGGGGTTTACCTTTGTGGCATGGAAGTAAATTTCTGGAACAAGAAACTCTGTGTGGAAGATTTAGGTTGGTGTTTTCAGGCCTCATTCTTCTTAATAGTAAATAAGTAGTTAATAGTACATAAGCAATTGGTAGGTGAAGAGTCAATAAATGAATGAACTTCCAAGTTGGTACATAGCTGCCTGTCCTTTGGGCTTTCTCTTCTCTTGAACAAGTAACATGGAAGGCTGTTATTTTTTTTTCATTTTGCACATGCCCGTTTTTAGTTCACCTTTTAGTCCTGAGTAATACATGCTGTTTGATTGGGAGGGACAGAGGTGACAGTTAAAACCATGAACTATAGGACATGATACCTTGTGGTGGGAACAGAAGGCTGCTGCTAGACTACATATTTACTCCTTGACTGTTCCCAACACACCTTATTTACTAGTATTGAGGTATGAATCTGATTGTAAAAAATCAGCATTTCTTATGCTGGGGCAGCAATTTGTGTCAGATTTCAGTCTGTTTAGATGCCTGGTTGAAAAATGGCCAGTAAATCGCTGTCCTCATCAAGGTAAATCAAGCTCCGAGCATACGGTGGATGGCAAAGTTCCATTCCATGAACCCTCTGTCCCCAAGGATCAGTTCATCTCACTTGATGGAATCAGACAGGGTCTCTCTCTTCTTAGAAAGGCTGAGAGTTGGTTGGTAAGAAGGAATGAGATGGGCTGAGTCAGGCTTCATTAGCGAAGTGATCTGGGCAATGGTGAATATAAATACAAGGAAGCCCTCCTTGGTAGTAGTGCTTGGTATTTGACACTAATTTTCATCTTCAAAACCGTTTACAAATATGGTTCTTGCAGATACTCTTACAATTTGGGGCTTTTATTTGCATGGTACTTCTTAAGAAGATGAAAGCAGTGATTTTCAGAGGCCAGATTTTGGTAAAAAATTTGGTTGTGCATCCTTTGGAAACCTCTGAGATTTTTCCATTTTAATTGAAATATTTCAAAAGGTTTTAGCTTAGATTAGGTGTCCTGTGCTCATTTAAAAAATCCTGGAGTGTCAAATGAGGCAGTTTTCTCTGTGATTTAGACATGCTAGATTTCCAAGGCAGCTAGAGCATCTCTGGAAATCTTAAGCATTTAGTTTAGACATTCACGTTTTATTTTCCATCTGGAGAATATTCTCTTTTCTGAGTTATGTTAAGAAAAGAAAACTGCAAATCTTTTCCTGTTTCAGAGTAGCAAGCTTGAAATTATGAGTATGTTATTTATTAGTAGATTTGTGAGTTCCTTTAACTACTTTAAGGCAGATCAGTTTGAAAGGTCGGGATAACTGGGTAACGTTAAAAGGAATGCATCACTTCTTTTATTGCTATTGTAATAAGGTTCAGTAGAGTGAGCCTGTCTAGGTAATAAGCTTTTGGAGTCTGCCTTTCAGGTGAATGGAGTTAATGACTTCTAATGCTGAGGTAGCTTCATTATTACAATTTAACGTTTCAGTTTTTCACCTAAGTTTGGATAATTTCAGTTTCAAATTCTGATTGCACCATGAGAGTTTAACATCTATCATGTCTAATAAAACAAAATCAGGGTGCCAGAAGGGTAGTACCTTAGTCAGTACTGGCTTAAGAAAGAGGCAGATTTATTGACTCTTAAAACTGGACTTCTGAAGTTGGAGTGGACACATCTTTACTGCATTGGATTAAAGACTTCTTTCTTAGAGTCTATATTTGCCTGATCTCAGGGGGATGTTCCATTCTAAACAGGTGACAGTGGGCAGAGTCTCCCAGCCCGTATATATGGGAATTTGGGAGAAGCCTTGGCCTGACTTGGCAAAGGCTTGAAGACACTCACACTGGGATTTCCTCTCCGAATGACCCAGCAAGTCCCCATAAAGTGATTCCTATGATCGACATCCTCCACGCCTGCACTCAGAGACACCAGCCGGCCTCTTCACTCCCTATGAGTTAATGTGATAGCCCAGAAAATACTAACGGACTTTGGAAGAAGGCAGATAATATAAAAAGTAGAGATCAAAGCTAACAGAAAAAAATGATTTCTCTTATGAAGGAGAGAGGAAACATCTTTAAAAAAAACATTAATAACCTCAGGGATAAAATAGAAGAGTGTGCATCTATGTAACAAGAACAGAATGGGATGGAAAAAGAGGATACTATGAAAATTTAATAAGAGCTTTTTGAAACTAAATTGTAGAGCTCCATAAAAGAGCTAGAAGAGGAGATTGAGGAAATATCCTAGATGGTTGGTTAAAAAATGAAGCAATAGGAAATGAAAGGGAAAATTAAGGAAATCCAACAACTTGAATGAGTATTAGAACAGAGGAAGAAGAGATGAGGTGATGAGCAGTAATTCAAGAACTCAAGGACATGGATTTCAATCTTGAAAGAAGTCAGTTGGTGCCTGAAGCCACAAGTAGACTGCTGTGAAATCCCAGAGCATCAGAGGGCCTGGTAACTGGGATGGCGCCAGACTTCTCAATAATGGAGGGACAAGACAGACAATGGAGCAAAACCCTCAACATCTTGAGAGAGGATGTTTTCCAGCTTAGCATTGTTTTGCCCACCTAAACTATTGGCTAAAATGTGAGAGTAGGTTAAAGACATTTTCAATTATGTATGAACTTATGTTTTCCACCCACATCCTTTCTTAGGAATGTATTGGAGAATGTTCTCCATCAAAGGGAGGGAGAGACCCAAGAGTCAGGAAGACCCAGAACATGGAAAAGAGATCTTCGAGGGAGAAATGAAATCTCAGAATACCCTCTGCATGCCAGGCATGGAGGGCAGTCTAGATTAGGGCAGAACAGAAGGCCTGGTAGAAATTACTTCAAGATGAAATTACTAACCATTAACTCCAGGAAAAAGTTATGTAAGAGAGGGAGAAAGTCCTAGCACACTCCATGGTTCACCTGCTACGTCTTCACAGAGCCCCACAGATGGGATGATACATGTTTGGAGAATGAGGGTGTGAAGGGGAGAGAGATGAGGATGGTGTGACTGGTAAGGCATTACCTCATAATGACAAAAACTGAAAAATTAGTAAGTGTTATTCAGAGGCATAGAGACGAATAAGCAAAAACAATCAACTGAAAGAGTTGAAAATGATTGCTTCAGGGAACAGGGCCTAGTGGAGGAAGTTGGCCAGGAGATTGCTTTTTTCGGGGGAGGGGGTGAGGCATGTACAAACCTTATAGGATATTTGGTTTTTAAAATTATTTACAGACATAACTGATAAAAACAATCATCTGCCAGTCTGTTACATATCAATGAGGCTGGGAAAAAGTCTGGTAGGAATCAGGAGCATAATGAGAGGAGTTTCTAGAGATTATACGATTTGTTCTCCTCTTGATATTTGAGAAAACTGAGACTTGGAGAAAATAATTTGTCCATATACTTAGATCTATTAAGAGAATGGCTTCCCCATGAATAATCAACATGATAAATTCTTGATACTGTAGCTCTTATTGAACTTTTATGGAGAACAAGCTGGCCTGACTTCAGGCAGATGGTATAGCAAAGCTTGACTTTGTAAAGCAATGGAATTGAGAAAGCTGGCATTCTATAAGGGAAACTACTTAGCGATGCTAAACTATTTAATGCAAAACTATTTCTAGAAAAACCAATCACCTTCTCCCTGTATTTAAGTGACTTTGCAGAAATGCTATGTTTCCTAGTATACCTGTGATAGACATCTTCTGGTGAAGACTTCCTTTTATCTTTATAAACAACCCAGAAGAAAATGTTTTCCTAATGCAGTTCTCAGGGTGCAGTCCTGGACTAGCTGCATCAGCACCCCTGGGAAGCTGAACCAAAAGCTCTGGGGTGCTGATTCCCAGCACCACTGGGAATCAGTACCCAGCCTGCTGAACCAAAAGCTCTGGGGTGGGGTCCAGCAGGCTAAATTTTGACAAGCCCTCCAGATGATTCTGCTGCACCTTCGATATTGAGAACCACCATGCTGACCCCTCGCTTCTCTCTGGATTTCATTCTCCTCCAGGTTTAACCTCCTTGGTCAGCATTAATGTGAACTGTGATTTTTTTTTTCTTGAAACAAACCAAAGAACGTTTTGCATTATTGATAGTCTTATGGATGAAAACTTACAGCCCATCCTATGTTCCGCAGTAATGATCTTAGCATCATAATTACAAGCTTATTATTAGCATAGTCCTGGGGTGTGTTTGTTGAGGTTTGGGATTGGCTGTCGGGGACCCTAAGTACAAGTAGTGTGAATAAGACAGAAACTTACTTCTGCAGTGGTAGTCTGGAGGTGGCCGCAGACCCAGGCTCCCCTTCTGTTTTGCTGCATGTCTCATGGGCTGTCGTCTGCATGGTCTCAGGAGGCTCTGCAGGCTCTGGAGGTGAATGGCAAAGGCACACCCCTTCCTTGTGAGTGAACACATTCTCTGCAACCTTCCCACAGGCCAGAACATCGTGGCCCAGCTGCATACCACCACATACAAGGAAAGCTGAGCAGTGTTTACTTTAGTTAGCCATTTATTCCTTGCTATAGACAGAGGAGAAAATGGGTTCTGGGATTGAAAGGAGGCATTAAACAGTCTTGGATACACAGTAGTTTCTTCTTAAGTATCTTTCAGGTATATTCTCTTCATGGCGGACGCCTTATGATGATAACATCCTAAGACATTGGGCTCCCAAGGCACGCAGAATCACTGTCATCCCTTATCAGCCCACCATAGATATCCCCACGTTTAATGAATGCTGAACTGAGAGGGATGCCATAGTTCCTGTTTTCCTGATAATTAAAGGAAAGTTGGTGTACTGAAACATAGCTGTGTGTGTGTTAGAACTTAATGTATAATGAAGACAGGATGTAGAAACCCACTGGGATATGAATGGATTATCAGTTGTGGGTGGGGGTTGGCTCAGAGCCACACCTCACAGAATATTTGAGCATAAATTCCCCATGTGTTAAAAAGTTAATTGTAAACCTTGAAGTCCCAGAGAAGTTAGACTTCTGGTATCTTAGGGTGGGAGAGGACTTTTTTTTTTAAGTATGCAGTTTTCAGAAGAAATAAAGTGAATTGATAGATATGACTGAATAAAAACAAACAGTGAACATTATTGTATCAAAAGGAACCAATAAAGGGTACATTGTCGAAAACATTTGCAATCGTTTGTGAGATAAAACTTGTAGAGTTCTTCAAAATTACACAAAATACTGGCAGAGTTAAAATGTGGGACAGATGTAAACAGAGGGATCACGTGAATATTGCATATGACAATAGCGGGATACAGTTATTTGAATGTCAAATTGAAAGGGGTGAAAGGAAACACCATGGTCAAGGAGGAAATCACCTGTAGACAATTGTCTTCCATTGCCAGCCCCATTGTGAGGACAGCACGCTGGCTAGCGTTTCAGCAGTATGTTTCCTGACGCTAAAACATGTCCCTACATTTGGCCCCAATCATCTAAATTCGAGGATCCTACATGAAGGAGGCATCAGAGGTAAAATAGGATTCCTGACTGAGGGTGATCACCAAAGTACTGTTTATGATGGTGCAAAATAAAAACATGACTAGGTTGGTCAGCAGTAGGGGAATAGTATAAATTGTCTTTTTCATATTAAAATAAAAATTATACAACCATCTCAAGTCATGTTTTCAAATAATTTTAATGACGTAGGGAAATATTTCTAAGTGATGCCAAGTGAAAAATGAATTAAAAATTTAAATTATATGTAACCCCCCCCAAAAAAATACCCAGAAACCCCACAGAGGAGCTCTCAGGAGGAGATGCTGTAAATATAAAAGTGATTACCCTTGGGTGTTAGAATTACAGGGGCTTTTAATTTGTTCCTTTATAATTTTATTTTCCTGGTTTTCTACAAACAAGGAGTGTGTATGCCTTTTATGGGAAGGAAAAAAGTAAACATTGTTGGAAAAGTGTCATCTGCATTGTCCCATGATGCATCATCCCCAGTGTGATGCATCACTTGCCAAAATAAGTAAATTTTGTAGCCTCCTAGGTAAACAAAGACTTGTCTCTTGTCTTTAGGGAATGATCTGAGGTTTAACTCTGCCATTCATTTAGGTGGCTTTCTTTTAGGTGTTTATATTGTATCCCTTTTTTCACTTAAAATGTGTGATTTGATGCATTTAATTGATGTCTTATTTTACAGTCCTGGTGACCAAAGTGTCTATTCAGAGGCAAATGGACAGTGTGAAATCACTGAGGGGCCATAAAACTTGAGCAAACTTTTTTCCCTTTAATAAGTCTCATATAAACCATTGACACTTGATTGATTTATTAACAGTTACATTCAGGGACTTTTTTTTTTCCTCAACAGATAAACTTTCTGCTTGATTACACTTTTGAGGTGGAATGATTTTTTTTTTTTAATTTATGATGAGTGAATGAAATGATGAATGAAAAAAGGAAATAATTTGAGTATGGTGCATGTAACTTAGCTGCTAAGGTTGCTTCTCCTTTGAAACTGGACTGATACAAATGCAGCACATTCACTGAAAATCTATGGTAGGAAACTTGCTTTGAAATATTTGAGGAATATTATGGGGAAACTTAATTACTCTGAAATATTTATTGAATATTATGGGGGAAACTGTTAAGTCTCTTTTTGGAGTTTCTTAGGTTTTAAAATTCCTGTGTTCTCTTTTAACTGGCTTGCTATTACTAAATTAAAATATGTAGCAGAGCCAAGAATTGGTGGTTATTTAGGACATGCTCCAAATTCAAATATAGCAAGCTCTGGCTTACCTCTCTAGTGGTCTGGCCATGCTGTCCAATATAGCAGCCGCTAGCCACATACAGCTTTTAAACTAAAGTAAAACTTTAATTGAGGTCCCTATTCACACTAGCTACATTTCAGGAGCCCAATAAGAATGTGTGGCTAGTGGTTACCCTATTGGACCGTGCTGGTATAGAAAGTTCTTGCTGTAGAGATAATTCAAAATAAATAATAGGCTGCCAATTTCTGATTAGTTTTCAAATAATATCTAATGAGTGTCTTCCCCACCCATTTTCTTCCTAACATGGCTTTGCTTATGAGCCTATGCTAAAATTGCTTATCATCTTAGAATAATCCTCAAATGATAGGAGTCAGGAGATAATTAATAGGAGAGGATGCTTATTGCATTAAATTTGGTTTAGATAATGGGTAATCTGAATTCAGAAAATATGCAATTAATACTAAAAAATGCCCTTGGTAGATTCATAGGATTTTAGATTTGATAAGGGCCATTGATTTTATTAATCAAGCCTTCTTAGCTGATGACAAGTTTGAGGAACAGAGAGGTTAAGTAATTTGCTTAAGTCACATAGCAAGGCAGTGGCCTTGTTAAACCTTATTTTTGAAGTTCACTGTTCTTGTCACTGGGCCAAGGCAAGTTTTGTAAAAGTTTTAGTACTATATTTCTATTCAACAACTTTAGAGATAAGAGGAGCCAATTAGAGTAGAATTACCTTTATATAATATCACAAAGTGTATTGTAAAAAATAGGAAGTTACTCTTTAAAAATCCATTTCTGGGCCTTCTTTTCATGTCTTTGGAAAAATTCTGCTTTCATAAACAGACATTTTTACCTTTCGTCTTGAAATTACATTTATTTTAAGAATCAAAAGGAAATGTGCTTCCTTTTAAAAATAGCCCTTTTTGGTATTAGGATGTGGTAGTTAGGAATAAGATTTGCCTTTTAAAATCCTGTTTTTATTTTGCAAAGCTTATGGATCAATTGCCTGTAAGGTTTTCATGCATCCTCCCCAAAATTCCATTGAAAGTCAATTTCTGTGAAGTGGTTTGTAATCTCATCCTTCATATATTTTCTCCTGGAGTTATTTATTTCCAAAGGCATTGCATAGGGTCCGTTAGTTGCTGAGAGCCAGCTGTGGAAAGTGCAGCCCTTTATTTTAGAGACCTGACTACATGCTGTAAAAAGATTGCATGTCTTTGACCTGGGAGATTCCTGGGTCCTTCCACCATGTTCTGTGGGTTGAGCCTTATAGCTACCTTCTTTTCTCCTCTGCTGTCCAGGTTCAGACATTCCTCTGAGTGTTCCTGTTTGTAGCCTGTAGTTCCATCCAGTCTTATCCCTGTTTGCCCGTCTGTCCAGCATACAGTCCCCAGGATACCTGGAGTGAAATCCTGCATGTCTGCTGTGCATTGAGGGCTGGAGGGTTGCTCAGGGGGAACACACAGAAGGTCGTTTTCCAGAGCTTGCTGCCGTCTTCTGTGTCTTTGCGCGTTCCATCTCATTGTCCCTGGTGGTGGTGGTGCTGTGTCTCTGTGTGATGGGGGATTGTTAACTCAGTCACCCTTGCTGTCGTGGTGGGGTGTGATTCTCCAGTGAGCCCCATGGGTGTTCCGTTTGCAGAGGACGCATGTCGGTTATTGGGTGTTTGGTGGGATGGCTGCACTTCCTTGTCAACCAGTGATTATGCAGATGGCATGGACACTTGCTCCTTTGGTCCAGGTGGTTATAGAGAGAAAAATGATGAGTCCTGCTGTCCACTGTAGAATCCAGGCATGGGACACAAGAGCTTGCGAGTCACCTGGCAGCCTCTTTCTCTATTGTTTCATCTGCTGTGTGCAGCCCTGTCCGAGGAAGTCTCCAGAAGCATGACTACCCAAAAATTAATGTGTGCATGCTGTAACAGGAATCATAATGGGGTGATCTGAGGAGAGTACTGTTCCTCCCTTCGTCCTATGGGCGATTGTAGCAAACTGATGCCCACGGGGCAAGATTAGCCAGCCTCAATATTAAAAGTGGGTTTGCCAGAGTAACCAATCTAGGAACTCATCTGCCTGATAAATGGGTTCCTTTATTTGGTATTGTTCCCAACAAAGCTTTCAGAAACTAACTTGTCAAATGATTCAGTAGTGACATGAAATAACTTCATTTAAAAAAGATTTAAAAAACTCCACAGTTTCTATTTAGGTTTAAGTTATTCCTGCATACATACATTCTATTTTCCTAGCCCTTCTGTTTAGAATCCACAGAGGGGCTGAGATTAAGGCTGTTTTCCTTGCTTTCTCTACTGTTTCCCATCCCTCTTCCCACAATCCCCCAGTGCTACTGTGAGCACATGTAAGCGGGTCCATAGTCCTTGCATTTTCCTGGCCTTTCTGTGATTTTTAAGTGAACCAAAGAAACCATTGTGTACCCAATACGCTGCCTTTAAGCCATGGCGCTCACAATTTCCGGGACAGTCCTGATTTAAATTATTTGAATCTTGACTTCCTTTCCTCAGACCTTCTACTCCTCATTTTTGCCTCAGAAAACAGAATAAGGCAGGCCCCTATGCTCAGAGATTGCTGAATGAATAAAAGATAATCTCCTAGTTGCTGACCTTTGCCTTACGTATTTGTCATTCCGTTTGCTTATTCGTGTACTTACCTTTCTAGTTGCAAGATGCACAGATTGCTGCTTAATGAACCAGGCTATAGACATTTTTATGGTTCCTATTCTAAGGCAGGTGTTTTCTTTCTTTGTATTTTGATTGGGAAATGGCTTTGTATCTACCTTGCAGTGTCTGGTATAGAATTTTATGTAACCAGGTATATAATAAATAGGTGCTGAATTAAATTCCAGTGCTGGGTGCCTGATAGGTTTCCAGTCTCTTCCTGTTACTTATTATACCATTAGTTCAGCCTTTTTCCTGCCATCACTCATGTGATTAACGCACTCTTTTATGAACCTTTAATTTTGACAAAGTCTTAAAATATTTTCCAGAAAAGTAAACTGAACAGCTCTAGAAGGGTGGAGTGTGCATGTGTGTGTGTGTCATAGAAGGGCATGGTTTTCTTAAAAGGTACTTCACTGTTATGGGAGTGTCAAACTATTCCATCTGTGGGTATAGACACACTGTTCTTTCTTCTCATCTGCCCTTCCCTTTGGCTGATTTAAACTTTTAGTCTACATGTGAAAATATGAATGAGAGTTACAAACCCCACATGCCTGTATCTAACCACTGGAGCCATGAGTAGCTGATCTTTAGTTATGATGTGCCTGGGTGTTTCATGTGCTGTGACATAAACAAATTAGATTGTAGGGTTCTGGGAGAAGTGGTTGTAATTTTACCTGTTCTTCTATCTGTCATGCCAAGTGAGGAATAGCCGTGCTATCATAGGAAATGTCTAATTGGTCAAAAAGCACATTATTTGCATATGTTGATACTTTAACTGCATTTGGGGATTAATGGCTTGGGACACACCTTATGTCCTGCCTGTGTGGTGGGCATGCTGAGGCTGAAGTGGCTTGCTGTCTCACAGCATGGAGTGAGAGAGAAGGAACAGGTGGGTGGTGCGGTGTCTTGTCGACACTGCCAAGGTGGGTTGGGTGTTGAAATGTAGATTCTGTTGGTTGGTGAAAAATGTGTCCATCTTCGTGGTGATAATGACCTATAGAAAACGGATGGTTTTGTGATGCTGTGACCTTGGTTGCTGACCCTGCGTAGACATGTACTCTTTAGTCTTTATTCCCGGTATTTTCTGTTGTCAACATTACATTGTGTACTGCCTGGTAGCAGCTCTGATGGATACTGTTGTTTTTGGAGGGTTTAAAAACAAGCGAGTATAATTACAGTGCTCTGATTTGTCTTCTCCTGTTGGCTGTCCTTAGGTAATTCTTCCTGTGGGATGCATTAAGAGAAGAGGATCCTTCCTTGTTAGGAATGGAGAGCAGTTTGTCAATTTCCAACATGCAAGACCCTTCCTCTTCCCTCTTGGAAAAACAACAAAGCTCAGCTAATGGTAATGGAGATCTTGATTCAGGTAGGATTTTGTTTTGTAAATCCATCTGACTCTGATTTATTGACCAGTATTTAACTGAAAGTGTTCAAGAAACTGTAGGGCAATATCTCTAGGTCTCTCATACAGCCTGTTCCTAGGATTTTCTGTCATAGTTACAAGCATATAGCAGCTCAAAAGTTTTGCAAAGTTTGGCTCAAAATGGATATTACCTATGCTAGACAGATTGGAGTAGGCCATAGTGAGGTGACACATTACTTCAGGATCTCAGTGGCATAGCCAATAAATGTTTTTGAACCGTCCACACGATCTCAGACAGCCAGTGGGCGCCCTGATCTGCCGAGTCACTCCACTTCATCATCTCACAGTGCCACCAGCTGGACGTGGTCCTCCTGGTTTGTTCGTTAGAGGGCGGGCAGAGCTGGAGCAGCTTGAACCAGCAGTCAGATGCTCTAGCTCAGAAGAGACGGGACTCGCTGTGGCTGAGAACTGTTTGATCATAACCAGTCCTATGTTTCTGCCACTGTAACCAGGTGGGGGAACTAAGATTCTCTCCCATGTACCCAGGGAACTAGGTGAACAGGATCGGCCCAAGCATTAGATGCTACACCTGAGACCCTCTCCCCTCTGCAAAACCTTGAGCCCATCTTTTAGAAATGTGCATAATGTGAGAGAAACTTAAGTCATATGAATCTGTGGTGAAGTATTTCTCCTTTTAAGACATCTAAAACAAAACCAAACTGGTCTTTTATTGAATTTTAATATTTAACAAATGCGTTTATAAATGCCTCTATTTCTAAATACATACACGAGAAAGAGTTTATTTTTAAAAGCCCTATTAAGAAAAAAGATTGCACTGTTAACATCACAGCAAATTAAATAAGGACAACTTAACTCTGAGTTAAGAACATTTACTCTGGTGGTCATGTAGAAAAAATGCTGGTCATTTAACTCAGTAGGAGATTTGTCCACTGTCCAAAGAAGTTGTGAAATTTGCCTTCACATTTTGATGAGAGCAGTGACAGAATTACAGATTGCTTCATATCATTTAACTTCTTAAATTTAGTTTCTCAAACTATATCTTTATCGGGAAAATCCTGAAATTATTGACTTAAATATGTTGAAAGATGTTAGTGTCTGCTTCAAAATTAGCTCCATTCTCTCCCTTTCAGTTTTTCTGTATGTGAAGTAGGAGCTAGAACACTCCTTTTAGAAGCAGAACTGAGTCATCATTCCCCTAGTGGAAATGAGGAGATTCTTTTCTGGGGGAACATAGTCCCAGAGGCCGATGGCTCACCCTTTCTTTCCTATTTGTGCTCAAGTATAGACATGCCTTTTTTAAAATAGTCTTTCTTAGGTTTGCTGAATGTGGTTCTTTTCCCACATTTTAATGGGGCCCTGGTGTTTTTATTGCACACATATCTGATGTCTATTCCTGCATCATTTTCAATAGGATGGTTTCAAAACCGTTTAAAAGCCACCTGTGTGTTGACTTTTCATTTTCATGAAGCTGCAGTATATCTCTCCAGCTTAAGTAGGTTCTACAACTCTGTAGTAATGATGTGATCTCAGGAAGATTGTCTGTCCTGAATTTTCTTGCAGGCGATTCTGTGAATGGGGAGGCCTGAGCATCAGATATATTGTATCATCGGGTGGCCTGCTGTACCCAGAGCACATCCTATACTCACTTCATGGTTACTTTCTTGCTCTTGTGCAGGAGGGTGGCCTGAATCATACAACATGTTAAGATCTTTAATAGAAATAGTAGTGCTAAATAGCTCTAAATTATCTGACCATCTTTAGATATGGGCTCTGACATTTTTTCCCCTCCTATGTGACTAATCTGTTCTTTCTCCTTGGAATTTCTGAGTGTACACTTATAGATGGTGCCAGAAAAATGGATTCCTACAGAGGAAACACATTTAAAGCAGCCAAAACCCTTACAGAGCTGGGGCTGACGTGTAGACATTCAGATCTGGTTTTGAATATTTAGACTGTTAATAACATCCTCAAGGATGAGTCTTCAAGTAGCTGATTTATTTTCCCAAGTAGTTCCCTTTTAAACTGTTAATACATAAAATGTTCCCCATTCTGGTGTCAGTTGTGGGGATATTTGGTTCTGGGACCCACTGTGACATGCTCAGGGCTATGAGACATCTTGGTGCTGAGGGTCTTTTCCCAGGATGCGCATCCGAGAGATTTATGTATCAAAGAGCAAGAAAAGGCAGATTCGTTGTTCCTCAGCTCACTCTGAGCTGATGTAGGATGCTTAGATATGTGCTCCTGAGGTCAGACTGCATGGCCAGCACTCTCTTAACGACTTTACATGTATTGACTCGTTTAATCCTTCCATGGCCCTGTGAAGTAGCTGGTTTGATTATCTAGGTTTTCTAGATAAGGAATCTCTTTGGAGGACAAAATGAAGCTATGAGGCTCTTGTGTTGGAGCTGGGATTTCATCTTATGCATCCTGAGGCCCAGAGGCTAGTGTTCTTACACTCTGGCCATACCTGCCCCTCAGTGCAGGGAGAAGTCACCCTTGATGCATAAACGTGTGCGGGAGCACACTCCCTCCGCCCCCACCCACACACACACTCACACTTACCATGGGACGTGAGCATAACTGGGTTTCTCTTGTCCTTTCTCCCACTGTGTTCGTCCCCTCTCCCCCTCTCCCAATGTGTCCTGTGACACATGAACGCATCTCACAAGCAAGTGACTGCATGGGAGTGCTGCAGCTCTTCTCCGCCAGACTGGGGCCACAGAATGCACTTCTGACTGGGTTGCCCAGGGGGTACTGTGCTCCCTACTGCTGTGATGTGTTGCCCTGAGGACCCATCCCTCTGACATGAAAAACAGCTTAAAACAATGGACTCTGGGTCTCATTAACAGCCTTTTAATCTTTCATTTTTGCCTTTTTTCCAAAGGAAAGTTCAGATAATAGTTGGGGGTCAGTGACCAACACCTGATTCAGTAAATAAACTTGGCACGACCTGCAGTGAGTCCTTTTCCCAGGCCCTGAGGAGGCCTCAGGGACGCACCTGTGGATGAGCCGAACAGGATGGCCGGCCCTGGCACCACGCACGCAGAGAAGGAATGGGACCACACTGGATTTCTGGAACTCCAGGCTTTTCCAATTGCTGTGATAAAAGCAAGCAAAACAGCATGCTGACATAGTGATAAATAGATTCCTTGACATTATTTTTCCAGGCCAGCTAAATGTAATTTCCTGATGAAGTCTGTAGATAAAATGGCATTACACATTTAGACTGGGCAAGCCTCCGAGTAAAAAGAATTATGCTGGAATGGGCTTAATGGTTTTTTGTTTTTGTTTTTTTTTGGTGTTAGGAAAAGTGCAATTCCAGCGCTCTTCTGTTCTGGAAGGGAAGGAGTCAACATTCTATTAAAATCAGATCTCTGAATTTTCATGTCAGTAACTAGTTCTGTGAGATTCCGTAGTATTCCCATTTAAGAAAAAAAGTCCTCTACTTCAGACAGTTGTTACCTCCCCTAGTTAGGGGATTGGGTAATTTTTACATGTTTTCTTTTTATTGGAAAATCTCTTGGGCCATCTTGGTAATTGGGAGCCACGAGGACTTCTGTGTTCAGGTGACCGTCTCCTTATTCCTCAGTGTCGCCCCGTAGCTGAGAGCTCAGGGCTAGGATTGCTGTTGGCCACTTCTTTTCTGAGTGTCATTGGTACCATGTGTCTGTTTAATATACTCACTGCAACTATTCTGTAAACCTTGATAGTATGAACGATCAACACTTAAAATACAATGGTATAATGACTTCTTCCTTCTCTTTCGACATTAAGAAAAAATATGCAACACAGAAGAGGGTGCTTGGGAGATTTCATTTGTTTTGAATCTGCCCATTCTCATTCCTCTATTGGACAGTGGTTTTGGACTTTAATATTTAGCCTTCAGAGATTGCTTTATTCCGGATTATAGAATTGTAAAACCCAGGATTTGATTACTTGAAAAAGATGTGTAAGCCTTCTGTTTTTTCCATTTTTCACTGTCAGGTTGCTTGTACTCCAAAGATATTCTATTATGAAATGCCCTCGTCATATAAACAGCTTTCTGTTTTCCCAGACTGGATCGCCACTGATGAACATGCCTGTTCTCTTTTAAATTGTGGTATTTTCTTGGTAGCTACCCATAGTCTGTTTTCTTTACAACTTGGGGAAATGCCTCTGATGGCTTTATTTGCAGAGGAGGGAGATTGTGAGTTTCCTTGATAAGATGTTTATGGGTTTAAGAGGTTTGTGAATCCACTGTAAATACTTGCTCTGGGTTTGTGAGACCACCACCGCCAAACATTGTGTGTGGGTATGTATTGCTTTTTGATATGTCTTCAGAGAATCAGCTGCTTTGGGCACATAAGCCTGGGAGAAATGTTTAGTTACGGATGTGGAGAAGCCTTCCTATGAGAAGCCCTAAATAGCACATGTATGGTTACTAGTGTGGGCACTGAAGGTTTTAGTTTTTAAAATCCCAACCACGTCTGATGTGTGGAGTGACTTTTAAAGTATCCTCTTTGGACTGCAGGGAGTAACAGCTTTCTGAGCACTGTCTTTCCTGACTCACTTGGGAGATATAGTGGTATCTTTTCACCCCCTGCTTAACTTGGTGAGCTTTATCTGAGTGAGCATGAACCATCTACAGCCTGTTATGTGGGGAGAAGAGACTGGATATGTGATTTATAATGAATTAAAGTTGTTTGGAAACAGAAATTTTGGTAAAATTCTGGTAGCCTAGACTAGAATTGAATGAAGAACGGACAAATGAAGTGACCAGTCTCGAACTTGAGAATGGAATCCATGGCCTGACCCTCTCCGCTGATGGGAAGGAATAGGATCCTGATGATGAGGGTCATCTGGCCTTCTGATCCAGGGTCATGGATGCAGCAGGCAGTTCCTGATGGCTGTGTCTCCACTGGAATGTTTCTGATGTGGAGGAACTGATCACTAAGAAAGCTCATGTGTTTCTCAGCAGCTGTAAATCTCAGCAAATTTCCACCCCAGAGGTCTCCCATGACTTTCTGACCCATGAGCCCAGGACTGAGTTTGATGCTCACTCTTTCTCCCTGGTTCTGTCTTCCTTTACAAAGGGGTTCCAGGGCTCTGCCCTTTCTGTTCTCCTCCCCAAGGGGGCTGCTGCCTGCTGCTTTACTGCAGCCCCTGTGTCCTCTCAACTGCCTGATTTGGCTCTGGAGCACTCCATGCCCACCAACATGGGAAGACAGAGGCACAGGCCCTGGAGTCCACCTTGGATGCCCAGGTGGAGAAACAGGGGCAGTGGTGGAGGGAGGTGTCTGATGCGTGATGCAGGCAGCAGATTGACATGGAATGGCATCTTGAAATCAGAGAGGCTGAGTTGGAGTCCAGCCTCGTGGCTGGGTGGTTGTGACCCTTCTGAGTCCCTGGCCTTTCTGGGCTCCCATTGTCTCTTCTCTAAGATGGGATAGTAGTACCTGTCCATCAGGGTTCTTGGAAGGATTTGATGAGGGGATGTCTGTAAAACAGTTGGCAGATAGCTGACACCCAACTGTGGGGTAGCTCTTAGGATGCTGCAGTGGCAATGTGTTCACTGCATGGATGGGCTGGACAGGCAGGGCTTGCAGGAGCCTGGACATCCTATAATCTCTGGTGCACAGAAATTACAGACCTTCTTGGTAGCAAGGTAGCTACCAGCACGCACTGTACCAGGCCACCTTGGCTGATAAATAGTGCTGCACTGATGCTCGGCAAGTGGGCCAGAAGATAAACTTGGTAATCTGTGATCCGTGCTGTTTGGGGGAAAATAATTTGGGTGGAGCTGGTGGGGGGACACCGGGAGGTGCTATCCAGAAGATGACTGCTCTCCCTGCGTCTATCTTGCTGTGTCTTAGCAGCTTGAACCCACCTGACCTCCCTTGTTGGCTGGGGACTGTAAAACCTGTTGACTTTGCTAAGGGAACACATTTCTGACAGAAGGACATATGTCCCTGAATGAACAGAATGTTGGGAGAGGTCCAAGGGAAAGGTTTTCTCTTCTGGTGGCTTTTTTTCCTTGGACATTGAATTATAAACTGCTTTATTGGAGTACAGTTTCAGGAGGCAGTTCTAAACCATGTTGATTAAGAAGACACAATTTAAGGTAACTTTCAACTTTGTATCATCAGACTGTACACAATTATCTTCTGTCAATTTCTGAGACTGTATAGAGTATCACAAGAAAATTACTTTTACTACTTACTATAGAAACATATCTAGTAGAATAGAGGTAGTTATAACCTCAAGAATAGGCTTTCTTTCTTGGGTCCTTCTGTATCTGATTCCCCTAGTCTACTTGCCAGGATATACCACTTCTGTGATTGAAAGCAGTATTTATACTTGGCTGATGAAATAGGCTGTTGCTAGAAGATACACAGATTGAACATTCTTGCAAGAAAGGAGAATCTAAACTTCTGAGGCTCCTACTTCTCTGCATGTATGGACAGCCCTGCTGTAGGTTTGTTCCTGCTGGTAGCTTTGCAAATAGGTTAAAGTAATGTTTACATCCTATTAGTTATTTCCATTGGAAACTATGACATGGTATGTTACTTATCCTTTAAAGTTAGTTATTTGGTGCTTTTTGACTCTGCAGATTATATCTTTCATTCTTAAATGTTTTAGGAATTGCTTGATTGACAGCTGGTCAGTTTCTGTCACCAAACTGCTGGGTGACCTCTCACACCTGAGCAATCCTTCTGCGCCTCATTTTTGTTTTCCTTGAAATGACATCAGAGTCAATGCTTTCCAAAGCTCCTTCTGACACTAACAGTGTATTGCTGCTATTTTATAATCTCCAGCTAAGGTAAGTAGCCGACGGACAGGTGCCAGGACTGTATATGCATCAGGTGCTCATTCTGTGCCCAGTGGCTTCCTTTACCTTGTCCTCTAATCTCCACAAAGAATGGAATATCTGCAGTGGTTGATTCCAAACTAAGACACTAACATGCAGCAGATCCAGCAGGGAGCCGCTCTCATTTCCTTTGTGAGTATTCAGCTTTGCCCTGGATTTTGTCAGGGTGGTTCAAGCAGAGTTCTTCAGTCAGCTGTGTCAGATCAGCAAACAGAAGCTGTGCAGAGAATCTGACAATGTCCCCTAAACCATGGAACTCATTTGTCTCCTGCATTAAGGGCTTTCTGGTCTTCATGAAAGCCAGTGCCTTTCCATCCTTCACTCTGGTATTGATATTCTTCTGTTCTTTGTTTTTCGACAGAAGGTTCAAGCTTGGAGGAAATTGGCTTCAACTGGGGAGAGTATTTGGAAGAAACAGGTGCCAGTGCGGCTCCTCACACGTCATTCAAACACGTGCGTGACATCCCTTCACTTCCCATCTACATTCGGAGGGTGGGAGGGAGATTTTTGGGAAGATGCTGAACCTCTGGGAAGCAAAGGAATGGTAAGAAGAGGGAAATTCAGCCACAGATTAGAGGAAATGAGGCAGTTAGCTTGGTTTTTGTTGGCTTGCAGGTAAGGTGGACAGGGCCTAGGGCAGGTGCTCAGGAGGGGAAAGTGGCATGCAGTTTTAACCTTGTTCTCTTCCTCAGAAAGCTGAGTTAGACAGACATGGCCTTTTCTGTGTAGGGGCACACAGCCCAAGACAGGTAAGGCTGATGCCAGTAAATAATAAAAAGCCAGAAAATTAAGGAAGTATGTGTAATGTGTAACATCTTAGGAAGTATAATGGATGTATATTTTTATTTTGAATTGATATATCTGTTTTGAAAGGACACTTAGAAGTTTTATAGCCATTTGTGGGCAGTTGAGTCAAATTAGAGGAAATAACCATCAGAAAACATTTGGAACAAATGAAAAAAAATCATTTGCATTAGTTAAATTTCTGTGAACAATGCAATAGCATGCCCCACAGAGGGTAAGTCCTAGGAAATAAAAAATTGAGGCTTTATCAGATTTTTGCTTACATAAGAGATTTTGCTAATACATCATTAGCAAGGAAAGGACTAAATTTCCAGGACCCAAGTTCTGAGGTATTACTGTTGCTCTACTGGAAATGAAAACTTAATTCTCAGAAACATTTTTCTCTCTGGACTACCCCGGGCAAAGATCTGGCCTGATAATCCTAGGCAGTTTGGGCCACTTTCTCAACCTGTTTTTTCTTCTAGATCTTTTGCTTAATTAGGAAGCCAGAACTTTGATTCTTCATTTTAATGCAGCATCTTATTTTTTTTGGAGGTGAAATATTCTTAAAAGGAATTTAGGCCTTACTAAATTTGGATGACCTTTTAAAGGTATATGACATTCCCAACTCTCTTTTTATACTGACGTTAGTAAATGTTATGATCACCAGTATATTATGAACGTGATTGTGGCCATTTTGTAAAACTAGGAGCTGAATATTATAGTAGCAAAGCTAAAACTCCTGGTACCCAGGCCTGCAAAAGCCATTGTAACGTTTGCCTCTTAAGATGCCAGGAGGATTGGGTTAGATTCCTTGAGGCAGTTTAGCAAAGAGGTACTGACTGACAACTTCTTCCTTCCTTTTTGTGCCAAGAAGTTACCACTCTCCATATGGAGTCGCCTCTTTCTCTTTAATTCAATAACTTCTCCCTCCTCCGTTTCAGTTATAGTCTCCTTCTGAATGCTGATGTCCCCAGGCAGGGATGCCAGGTGTAAAGGAAAAGTAGCATTGGACCCGTGGATGAGCCACATACACTTCCATCATCTCTAGGCAACTGTTATTCATGCGCATCACTTTCGAATGTTATAACCCGCTAGGTTGCAAAGCTTTCTTTTTGGGGAAGGACTGGTACATATTAATAAACCATAACACCTAATTAAGAAAAAAGAGAAAATCCACGCTCCTGGCTGCACTGTTCACTCAGTAGCCACTAGCCACTTGGAGCTATTGATTGTAAAGTGTGCCATCCAGATCTACGTGTGCCGTAGGTGTAGGATGCTCACCTGATTTCAGAGGCTTCGATGGAAAAACAGAATATACAATACCTCATTAGTAATTTTTATAGTGATTCCGTCTTGAAATGAAGTTTGGGATATATTTTGGGATAAATAAAATAACATCAAAATTAATTTTATCTGTTTTATCTCACTCTTTTAACACGGCTATTAGAAAATTTAACATCACATTGGTGGCTGGCATGCATTTCTCTTAGACGGTGCTATTTGAGGACAACAGAAATACTGCTTCTAAGTGCTGTGTTTCTAATAGCTCTAAAAATCTTCCTGATGTGTGTGTCTTGAATAAAAACATTTTCCTGCGCTTCTGTTTCCTAAAGGTTGAAATCAGTATTCAGAGCAACTTCCAGCCAGGGATGAAATTGGAAGTGGCTAATAAGAGCAACCCAGACACATACTGGGTGGCCACCGTGATCACCACCTGTGGCCAGCTGCTGCTTCTGCGCTTCTGTGGCTGTGGGGAGGACCGCCGGGCTGACTTCTGGTGTGACGTGGTGACAGCGGACCTCCACCCTGTGGGGTGGTGCACACAGAACAACAAGGCCTTGGTGCCCCCGGATGGTAAGCTCCCTGCATCCACATGGCACTTCAAAGCCTGACGATTTGCTGGGGGTCCTCATTCAGGAGGCTCATAGAGAAAACCTGGTAGGGATTCAGGAATTGATTAGTAGTAGGGTCTTGGACTTTCAGGATTGCTTCTTGACTTCCCTGAGCTCCCGGGCACTGGAGAAAGGGGAATGGGTGCATTTTCAGATGTCAGAGCTGAACCTGATAGTTGAGCCCACCACGGCCTTTAGGAGTTTCCAGCTTTGGTGCCTAATCCTTACATGGGTTTTGGAGGTTAGAAAGAAAGGCTGGAGGGACGCCAGGGATCCTGGTCTTGTTTTCCCTTCTGCAGTGGGTTATATGGCTTTTCTTTAGAGACTGTGAGCAGTGCTGTAGGGCATCTGAAACAGGCTTCTGTAATAAGCTTTAATCTATCTTCTTTTTGGGAAGACTGTCAGGGTGCGAAGCGTGTATTAAACCACACAGATGATGGGACACAGCATTACTCTCAAGGGATTGTCACAGCTTGTATAGGTGAGATCCATTTCATTGTAAGAAAACAGTGGTTCTCTCCTGGGGCAAACTGTACCCCCCAGGGGACATGAGGCAATTTCTGGAAGCATTTTGGTTGTAAGGCAGGGGAAGATGCAGCTGACATCTGGTGGGGGGCATCTGATGCTCCTAACATCCTGCAGAGCACAGGACAGCCCCAGACAAAGTGTTGCTGGGCTCAAATGCCAGTGGGGCTGACTTTGGGAGCCACTGGTAGAAGGATGCGGTGTGCATTACAGATCCAGAAAAGGAACACCTCCAGCCCTGTGAGTGAAGAAAACTGCCTTACCAAATATGCAAATCTCAACACTCTGCTCTGTGTTCTGTTCTGATGACGGCAGCATGTACTTGAAAACTGTTCATGCTAATTCTCAGGCATGTGGCATGTGTACTGTTGTCTTTGTGCCTGCCTGCCGATTGTGATTTTGACCTACTACTATTATTATCAAGCTGAATTCTGGGGTTCCTTTTGTCTGCCCCATTAGCAATTGCTTTATCTTTCGGAGCATTTGAATTTTATCTTCTCTTTTAAGTTCTGATGCATTGTTTTTATGATGGATGGGAATGGTCTATGGCTTTCTAATACCCATGCATAATGGAAAGTGCTGGGGAGGGGGTTCTTAATAAATGCATGGAGTTTGAGTTGAATTTGAATACATGTGTGAGGATGGAATCCATTGCCTTGGTCCTGGCCTCAGAAGCAGGAAAGAAAGGCCCTTTTTCTTTCCCTCTAGCTTTGAGTCTTTGTGCCTAGAACCTTTTTCCTCTCCTCTTCTATGAATTACCCCTCTTCAAAGAGCTTCCATGGGCAGCCAGGGTCAAACCGTGTCTGCTTACAGAGCAGGTGCACCCTTAGTGTTGATCACGTTTGCACCAGTGCTTTTTGTTCCCCCTATTGATTTTTTTTTTAATTGAAAATTTTTCTATTCAGTAGGTTGTCTTTTTTCATTTCATTAATGGTTTCCTTTATTGGGCAGAAGCTTTTTAGTTTGATGCCATCCCACTTGTTTATTTTTCCTTTTGTTGTATGTGCTCCAGTGTCATATCCAAAAAATCATTACCAGGACCCGTGTCAAGGAGCTTTTTTTCCTATGTTTTCTTCTAGGAGTTTTATGGTTTCCAGTCTTACACTTAAGTCTTTAATCCATTTTGAGTTAATTATTGTGAGTGGTGTAAGATAGGGTTTCCTTCATTTTTAAGGCTGGATAATATTCCATCTGGGTTTGAATTAAAATAGCCCTAGAGGAAAGAAGATACAAGGTAATGTATGGCTATTTAATTTCCCTGTGACTTCTGATCTGTCATTAAATAAACCAGTCCTGGTGGATGAACTGTACTGATGGAACATTGGGAAAATATCAGTCCCAGTGAGAGAGTTAGAGATCTTCCTGCTCATCCTGCTCTGCACACAAAGGCTAGAGATGTGCCCACACACTTGGAGGGTCTAGAGGCAGGCTGAGTCCTAGCCACCGCCTTGCCTTTTTGCTGTCCTTGCTTATTCATGACTCTTTCTTAAAGTTTCACACTTTAGTGGCTAAATGTCCTTGGAAAGGATGTAAGGTGGTTTCACTTTAAAATGGATTCTCTAGTGAACAGTTTCAGCGAGAAGTTCTGGGGTGCTGGATTTTAACACTCTTAAGAGCTAATGGGTTCATTTGGTAAAGATCCATGTAGTTGCCCGAGAAGGAGGGCATAGTTTATTAATCACTTGCTCTCTCTCACAGGGATGAAAAATGTGGCAGCAGTCACAGTTTCTGAAACACCATCAAATTTGTATCCTACTGACTTTGTGCTATTAGGCAAGACAGAGACACTTAAAATGACAAATCCCAAATGAAAAATGGAAAAACCCTGTAAAGAGGGAAACCATTAATGTGACTGAAAGGTTTGAAGCCCGTTCAAACAATAACACGTTATGCTAATTTGAGAATTTCTTTATTGCTCGTTTTAAAGAACTTTAAAAAAATTTAGTAGGTAATCAATATGACTTGCAAATCTTTAGTACAGAGAACAAAGTCAGGAAACAGCAGGTTCATGGGCCAAAAGGTTTTATTGATTGCTGTAGTACAGGATAATTATTGCTTTGTAGCCAGTGGCAGCGATGGCTCCACAGGGAATTCAGAGTCTATTTTTGAACAAGGATTCTCGTTTGTGTGGTTTTCTGTCTTAGAGAGCTAATGTCATAGTGAATTCCGCTACTGTACCTGGTCGATCTTGGTAGTGGTTAAACTTGAAAGGCATCGTAGAATGTTAACTTGAGTTAAAGCGATCCATGACACAAGATGTTTTTGTTTGGAGCACTCCACTGTGATAGATTTTCTTACTGACCCCAGGAATCAGGGGGTGCATTAGAGGAAGGAGCCAGCAAAGTAGGAAGAGGTGGGTGCTAGTTTTCTTCCCAGAGGCAGAGGAGTGGAGTCTGTTTTATGGGATCTATGAACATCTAGCCCAGGAAAATTGTTGAAGCCCAGAAGTAAAGTTTCTCTGTTCCTGTTGTGATGATCCAGTTTCAGTCCCCTGGATTAGGGGACAAACTCGGGTGAGTTCCTGGGTCCATCACCACCTGCTGTGGACAGAATTTTGCTCCATAAAGAATTGTGGATTTCACTTCTGTTTTGAAGCCAGAGATCTGGCCGTCACCTGTCCCTGAGTGAGAGACCAGCAGGTACAGACTTGAATCAGTCAGTATGTGGATGGCAGCTTCAAGACACAGTTGGGTTAAGCAAGGGAATGAGAGTTTGGGGTGACTTTACCCACTCAGGGAAGAGGGAGAGGACTGTCTCTCCTGGCCAGCTAAGGTTGCAATGCACAACATCTTGTAGGACATTTGAGGTCATTCATGGTTGTCTTACTTTTCTGGAATCGCAGCACTGAAAGTCGTTTTGTTACTTGATGGGATAGCTTTACCAAGCGTGTAGCCTTCTTTACAGTCCTGTTTTCTTGCCTTGCTATTTTAAATGGGTTCATGTTTGAATTGATGTGAGCTGTCGTGATTACATTGAATGTTACCAGGAAGGAAACAGTGTGCCAGCAGCTCTACCATATTTCATTAGGATGTGATTCCAGCCAGCAGGCAAAGAACTGCATTAACAGCAACCTGGTGTGGAGGCCAATTGTCCATTCAAAGAGCAGTGTTCCTGCTCATGAGCTAATTGGTACTAATCTTTCATGTTCAAAGTATTAAGAAACATGCTACATTAGAGCATCACTAAGTGCAGTCGAGGATTATGGCTCTTACGGAGGAGCTCAATGTAAACGTGTTGGCTTAGTAAATCAATAAGGCTTGATTTATTCATAAGCACATGCAAAGCTCACAAAGGGCAGCCGCCAAAAATTATTGTTTATAGTGATAATGTAAGGAAATCATTTAATCCAGCTACTGTCTCACTGTTATTTATTGAGAAGTAACAGCCTTTCTTGTTACTGTCTGTGTTTGGGGGAACTTTGCATTTTCAGCAGGTGCCTACCGAGTCACCAAAAGAATTGCTCCTGTAAGACTGCAGGTAAATGTGTGTGATGATGCCTGTCCAAAGAACACCCTGCTGGCTTATAAATTGAGAAATATTTATGTGTGCTTTCTCCTGCTGCAATAAAAGTATTAGAGTTACAGTGCCTGAGGAATCATGCCACTAATTTTTATTTTCCCTGTTATTAAAATGTCTGTAATTTGAATTGCAAACCCTGCAGTCTTGCCAGAATAACTCTATTTACCACTCACAGTTGAATCAAAATTACTGGAGTTAGTTAATATATAACTTATTTGAATAACAGGATGTTTATTCATGAAGCGTTAGGAGAAAGTGTGAATATGGCCTTATGTTATGGGGATAGATCCTGCCAGGTTCTGGAGCCTGATCCCAGGACTGGTGTGGGGAACTGCCGTTTTTAACTGTAGTAGATTATAAAGTAAAAGATGGGGCAGCTGTGGACTATGAAGTGCCGTGTGACAGGACTCACCAGTCTGTGACCGTCGTTTCACTGCGGACTCTGAGAGGTAGGGCTTGATTGTGTCATATGACACTACCGATATTTAAGATTCCTGTTTTATTATTTAAATGACATTTTAGTAACACTAATGAAACTTAAAACAATCACATCATTTTCATTGGCAGTCTTATTAAATTGTAACTAGAATTACATTTGTCAGTTAATAAGAAATTTAAGTATATATGCTGACAACCCAAAGGGCAGAATTAATCCTATCTGGCCACTCAGTAGCACAGAGCCTCACTAAATAGTAGATAGTTTAATATAAAGAGGACAAAACACATTTTGATAAGAAAGGTTGGGGATGTGTTTGACAAGTATGGCACAGGAAGTCCACTAAGAGTCATGGTTATATATTTAAAAAAGCAAGCTAGCATCCTACTGTCAGAAAGCCAGTTTTGATAGTGGTATGTGAAAGAAGGTGTATTCAGGAAGGAAATTAAATAATCCTTTTCCTTTAGGCACTTAGCGGCCGTTTTAAAACAATGCATGTGGTTTTCAGTCCTTTCTAATTGGGTAGAGAGCCTAGTAGGGATGATGTAGACCTCAGTGGCCTTGGCTTGCAGCCGTATGTGTGAGTATGTGTGTGCGTGTATGAGCGTGTGTACGCTTTTGTGTGTGTGTAAGCATGTGTGTATGGGTGTGAACATGTTGTATGTATATACATGCATGGGTGTGTGTTTATATAAACAATATTTTGAAGTAATTTTGATATTTACCAATAACAACTCACATCAGTTAAATGTTTGGATTATCGGCATCTCTTGAGAATTTAGAAGGTTGCAGATGTGTTTCCTGCTGTCCACGTGGTGCTTCATGGGGTGTCCGCCCTGTTAGATGGCCATGTGTTTGCTGACCAGCTCTTCTCTCCCCTGCTGGTCTGCTCTCACCTGCTCAGGCTCCATGGACATCTGGGTCTGTGCCCTGAGTGTAGGTCATGGAACAGGAGAATCCTACACGTCTTTGCGCAGCTTCCAGCATGTGATCTTGTGTTTCCCAGCCTCCACCGCACAGCACACCAAGTTGGACCAGATGATTGCTAAGGTTTCCTTTAGCCAAGAGATGTTCTGAATATAAGAAATCAAAGAACAATAAATGAGACTTATGAAGGGGCTCTGAAATAAATAGGCACTAGGAACAAAAGCCTAAGAAACCATGGTGTCTAAGAAAACAAAACACCCAAACAGTGAAGGCATATACATCAGAAACATTTGTGTATACGTAGTAGTGACTAGCCATTTTGTTTATAAGTAAAAAATTAGTCTTTTCTGCTAATAATCCCTGCTCGTTGCTTTTCTTTTGAAATACATACACCCTTGTTCTTTTTCCTGCCCAGTGAATAAATGAATTAGGAATTTTATCCTGTTTGCATAATGACTCTCCAGTTAAAAACAGTTTCCTCACCAACAAAATATTTTTATTGTGTGCCTACTGTGTACCAAGTAAATAAATTTAACTGCATGCTGAGAACAACCTGAGTAAACTGGCCTGGTATTATTCTTGTATTACATTTGTAAAGGGCAAATAACTAGTCCTCAGGTCAGACAGCTTGAAGCAGATTTTGGGCTAAGGCAATTCTTTTTTTTTCCTTCCTAGTTCTGAAAGTAATGCTTTGAAAATAGTAGGGGGTCAGTAAATATTTGTTTGTTGATTAAGACTTTAGAATATTCAGACTTGAAGTATTAAAAACATATTACTAAGAAAAGTCAGGCGTAGAAAGTGACTTGTCCGGAATGTTTTCCATTTTGTCCATTTGGGAGGCAAATAAGTGGCAGAGATTCAGTCTGGAACTTCCTTGCCAAATGGTAATCATGGGATTATGTAAAGTGATGTAAATCGTATCAGATGCTATTTGGGTTTTCTGCACAACCTGGAAACTGTGAGTACAATGCAGCGCTATGAGGGTTTCCTTTTTAAAGGGTTAGTCATATATGAATTTATTTTCTTTTTTCTTAATCCAGCCTCAGGTACTATGAATCATGCATGTGTTTCATTCTGTGTGGCAGGTATGGGTGAGTTGGTTCTAGGGGCTTCCTTGGCCTCTTGTCTCTTCCCTTGTGTTAACCCCTCATCTTAACTGTCAGGGTCCATCTTGTCTGCCCCTCTCCTTGCTTCCCTCTTCCCCATCTGGGCCCTGGGCCATCACTGCTCATCTCAGCTCCTGCTCTGGATGAACCCTTTAATGTCCTAAGTGACCCTGGTGTGGAGTCCCTGAGAGAAGCCTTCAGCACCTGTGAACTGACCCTCTCTGGGGCACAGCTTGCTCCCTGGGACCTCTGGCTGTGCCCAGCCTGGTCATGCCTCATGGGCCTCCTCCATTGTCCTGTCCTGAGCCAGGGGCACTCAGTGCTATTGGTCACCCCCTTGTGGACTGTCTGCCCTCTTGCCTGTTAGACTGGGAAGCTTCTCCCGCTTTTCTTTCTGCCTTGGGCTCCTGAACAGGCCTCTGACACCCTGCTGCTTCTTATTAGATCTCCCATCACAACCCTCTGTCCCAGGGCCATGCCCCCTTTGCAGGGCTGAGCCTCCAGCTGTATCCATCAGTTCTGTAGATTTCTGGAGAGTCTGCCTTGTTTGACTCTGGCTCTAAGGAGGTGATTGGTTTGAGCCCCGGTTGTCTCCTGAGTCTAGTGTAATGTAAAGTTTGGGGAGTACAACTTTCAACTCAAAGTCCTGGGACTTAAGTGATGGGGGGAGAGCAGCAAGCTGGGGATTCAGGGAAGAGATGCAGTTCAAGTCCAGAGGCCATCTACTGGAGAACCAGAAGAACTGGTTCACCTTGCAGATGAAGTCCAAAGGTTTTCTGCTGGAAAATTTCTGGGGAAATCAGCCCTTTGTTCTATTTCTCAACTGATTGGACAAGGCACACCCACATTAGGGAGGACAATCTGCTTTACATAAAGTCCACTTATTTAAATCTAAGTCTCATTGGAAAACACCCTCAAGAAAACATACAGAATAATGATTGACCAAGTATCTGGGCACTGTAGGCTAGTCAAGTTGACACACACAATTAACCATCAACAATATGAATTCAGAGTCATGGCCAAGTCCATATACCTGCTCTCTGTTGTCATCTTAACACCTGTCTAGAGGATACTTGTGTGTATATTTGTAATTGCTGTAATCGTTTTTTCCTTAACAGGCAATATTCCACTGGTATCTCAGAATGTCAGTGCCCTTAACAGAATGCTCTGGTAGAAACCCAAGAAACTGTGGAGTAAATATAATGCATGGGTTACCTTTGAACTCTATGAGAGCATAAGTGTCACTGTAAAGGGCCAGAGATGCTCTTGAAATCCAATATGAAATGGATAGCAAGAGACAGACATTCAACCTTATTGGCTCAGTGCCTGAGTCTTGTAGGACCATTGGTGTTTATCTGAAAGGTTGACAGGACCTACCGAAGGTAAGTGTCTGTTTCATAGCTTTGGCTGCTCCAAGATACCTGCCCACAGGGGTTATTCACAAGCCATTTTCTGGATACAGGGTTCTGTGACAGTGCCTGAAAGATAGTAGCTAGTGTGCCTTCATTGTGGCTTTAGCTTCTTTGAGGGCATGTAACTTAATGATATAGCCTATCTTCAGCTCTGGAAATGCCAGACATGTATGCCCAGCAATCATGGACCAGTGATCTTTAATATTAGCACTACACTTATACCAGAACAAGAGGGGCTGCTGGGTTGGGCTCTGCATTCTAGAAAATTCATGAATTACAAGCACAAACCAGCTGTGTTTATTAAAGAACCTGAAGCTGTCTTGTGTTCCCTCAAAACAAAGTGGTGCACCTGAATTCCATGGATTTTGTGGTTTGTGGCATTGCTGTAAAGATAAAGTAATAAAGGTATTAATAAAGCTATAAATTATCTTTTATTATCTCTGTATTATCTATTTATTGCTATAAATATGGCAATATATAAATATATACTCTCTCAGTACAGATACATAGTTTTTTGCATAATGGAGTATCACTTTTCAGGATTTGTGCTATCTTGTGGTTCTAGACGTGCTCAATCATTGGTGCAGAATTTGCGGCAGTTACTTGCATTGACTGAGGAATGTTGTGCAATGGTAAACAAAGTTTAAATATTTTACAATGTAAATTCATACTGTTCTCACATACACACATAATGTGTAGCTGTAGACGTGATGTGTGTGAAGTGTGATGTTGATTTTTTACATTGACACCGGGGTGGTATTGACTACTAGAACTGTGGATAGTTTTATTCTTTATAATGCAGTTAATAAGATTCAGTTTTCAGCAAAACTGGGTAAAATACTTAATTTTATTGAAATATCTTAGAGAAAAAATTTTGGTACTCACTAATTACAATTCGTAATTTTCCTATTCCAGTAGATTAATTAGAATATTTAGAGGGAAAGTAGCTTTTTTGAACACAGAAAGTAATTAAAATTTTTGAATTGTTTTCACTTTAACTTAAATTTTTTGGTTGAAAATATTAAAATTTATTAAAATTGTACAGACTGGATGTAGTTATATTATCTTTTAATCCCTTTATGATTTCTTTGAATATAATACAAATTATGTGAAAAACCTTGATTTTTAAAAATTTTTAGTTAATGATTTTGCCAAAAAGAAGGTAAGAAAGATAATTTTCATGGAATAAATATATAATATTAACTTGCATAATAACTTAAGAATTATATAAGTCTCTTTTATTCTCATGTACTCATTGCTAGTCCGTCAACAGAACACCCAGACAAATTGTCATAATTGAATATAGCAATACTCAGCGTTTTTGCCACTTCCAGTCATATATAAAAATAGCTTTTTACATAATTTTTGATTCTGTCATTATGAAGATGTATTTGTCCATGTAGTAGGATAGGACATAGTTATTTAGGACATAAAAGGTTTCCCAACTGGATTTCTTATGTCCACTGTGGACTGGACGTCTTTCCAAGGGTTACCTGGTACAGGGGTCACTCTAGGGCATCAGTTCCCAGTTCTCAAGTTATGCCCCTTTCCTGAAATCCACCTGCCTGGGAACACACCAGTGGTATCCTTTCCTGCTCCCCATCAGGCCACTTGTCCCATGTTAGGTAGAATGTCACCATGTGCATGGCCTTTGGGACACCAAACATAAAATACCGTTGTGTTAAGTGATGCCTCCTTTACTTAAGGCACCTACTTTCCAGCCCTTAACATTAAGATACAACAACTTACTTTTTGTGTTCAGTCATCAAACTTTGTAATGTCACTTACGTTGTTTTGATCAGGACTAAAAATAATTTGAATAATTGAAGCCACAAGGAAATATTTGCTTTATGGTCAGAAATTTTTTAACAAATTCAGTTATGTATTGTATTTTTTGGTGATGTGGCAGGGAAGTAGCAGGATAGGATGAGCAATAACAGACTTAGGAATAAAACATTAATTACATCAAGGTAAGAGTTGGGGAATGTGAACTGAATCTGTGATTGCAAGAGAAGGGAATGCTGTGTAAGGTAGCACTTTTTTGCCTCTATTTTAAAGTGCACAGTGGAGGGGATCAAGCATTCTATTGAATGTAGTTATGGGAGCAATACAGCAGTGCTTCAAAATGTCTTATGTACAGTACAGAGGAAATGGCATCTTTGCAACCATTTAAATGAATGAAAAATTTAAGAATGCCCAATTGAAAACACATGAGCAGAGAGCATTAGTTTTCCAAATTTATTTGAAGTGGGTATGTGAGTAAGAAAGTTAACAGTGTTGTGGACAATGTGTGACGTGAGAGGCCATTCTGAAAACCCGACTAGTCCCTCCTTCTTCCCTGG
This sequence comes from Manis pentadactyla, assembly GCF_030020395.1. NCBI lineage: Eukaryota > Metazoa > Chordata > Mammalia > Pholidota > Manidae > Manis > Manis pentadactyla. Next base: position 95,538,559 of record NC_080021.1, on the reverse strand, counting down.
GCATATATATGGCCTTTGTAATCAGGAACATGTCCATTCGTCCTGAGCCTTGTGGATCTCTAAATACTTTAAATATTCCCCCATGTCCATCTGGAGAAAGAATGGGAGGCCACTGTGACCTGCTCTGAACCCATTGCTGTCCCTTTTCCTCTCCCTGACTCTGGGTTTTTAGAGATGGTAATCTCCACCCTTCCTGTTCACTCATCAAGATGTTGTAGGTGTTTAAAAGTCCTCAGGGCTTTGAATGGATTTATCACAATTGGGCTTTTATACAATTTATATTTAAGTCACTGGATTTTTTTGGGTAATATATTTGCAAATCTTCCTCCAAGCTCTTCGCTAATGGGCAAACTAGAGCTTGTGGAAAGAAAGTCTGGGTTGATAGGGGAGAAGTCCCTCTGGGTACCAGCTGCTGTTTTGTTGGAATGGAAAATTTTTTTTATCGACCTATGAAGGACTACTTATTGAGGTTTTATTGTGTGTCCCATTTTTTTTTGGTAAGAGTATGCGATATGGTTATTATTAAGCATTTTGTATAAAGCACATTTATAATACAATCAACTTTTGGCTGATGGCATGAACTCAGATGATGGACTTATTTTTGGAAATGGATGTTTTATGTGGCAGCTGCTAGTATGCTTATTTATCAGTCATTTCTGTTTTGGCTCTTCATTCTTGATAACTCTTGTCTTGCTCAAAGGTGCTGGAAGTTAATTTGAAATTCTGATCTCTGGAAACTTGGGTAATATCTTTCTTCTTGTCCAGGGGGAACTTCTCTGACACAAAACTTCTTTTACATTTAAAGGTCTTATTTTTTTTGTGCTAAGCATTTTCAAAAGGTTGTTAGCCTGCAGTGGAAATTTATAAAAGCTGGGAGCTGACCCCTAACTTCTATGGTGATTTGCTGGCTGCTAAATGGAAAGACCCCTTGGGCTGTGTTCTATTGGTGTTTAAATAATTGGCATATCTGGAGCTGACTCTTGCACAATGTCTTTCAGGCCTAACAGAGCATTGACAAGTAATGTTCTGAGTCACGTGGCCTCTTGATGGATGTAATCTTGGAAAAAAGTCTCTTGGCCTCTTTGTGGCACACTCTCTGTGCCTTTAAAATAGCTAATTAATACCTGACTTGCTCTTGTGTCACGGTAGTGTCAGCACCAGCTCTGAAGGCAGAGGCAGAAGCTCTCTGGAACCTGATGGTGAAGTGGGAAGAGCACTCAGCCCCACATTGTTCTTCTTCTCTTTAATGTGGGTGGCCCTGATGGTCTTCCCTTAGTGGGCGGGGACAAAGGGAGGTGTCTGTGAGGAAGGGCATGCAGCTAACTTGGGAGCCTTTTAAGCAGTTCCTAGGGTGGGAGGGGCCCCTGTGGCAGAAGCCCGCCCCAGCTGTGCTCAGGCCCCAGAACCCAGGGTATGAATGCTGAATTGTCCTTTTCCCGGGATCTTGGAGCAGTTTGGTCTTACCTCTTCCAAACTGTTATTTTTGCCTTGTGTTGCAATTGCTTATGGTTACATGATCATACCCTTTTGATAACAAAAGTTAAGGCCTTGTGAACATTCTGAAATAACTTATTTTGAATAGTAATTTGACCACCTAATTAAATGTGTGAACTTGGAGTAGGTACCTCATTTCTTAACTCTGTGACCTTCAGTATTCACATCCATAACCTGGGGATAATGAGAGCTGCCTTACATGATTGTTTTGTGTATTAAATAGGATTTGCGTAGACTCCTTAGAGCCATGCTAACAGTGTAGGAGGAAATGGACAAATGCAATTTTTTTCTTCCTTTATCTTTCTAGCTAAGGATTTTATTTTATTCACATTTTGATTTTATTTATTCATTATTTTAAAGACTTTATTTTTAAAAACTGTTCTGGGTTCACAGTAAAATTGAGGGGAAAGTACAGAGGTTTCTCATTTACCCCCGGCTCCCCTCACATAGCCTCCCCCATTATCCATGTACCTAACAGATGGGACATTTGTTGCAGTTGATGTAACATGTCAGCACTACATGTTACATTGACATGTCAGCATCATGTCATTAGTTGTCACTCTTGGTGTTGTCCTTTCTATGGGTCTGATAAATGTGTAATGACATGTATGCACCATTATAGTATCATACAGAACAATTCACTGCCTTGAAATCCTCTGTGCTCTACCTGTTCTTCCCTCCCCCAATCCCCTGGCCACCAATGATCTGTTTACTGTCTCTATAGTTTTGCCTTTTCCACACTGTCATATTGTTGGGATTAAAACAGCCTTTTATTTTTTTATGCCTTGCACATAGTTAAAGCCCAGCAGTTGTTAAGAGTTGTTAAGTGGATAGAGAACAAAGCCTCTGTGCTAATTAGAAAAATAACAACAAAAACTAATTGGTAGCAGTGTATGCATATTATTTATAGAAAAGCCTTTTAAATCTTATGGCACTGAGACACACTAGTCACACTCCTTGATTTTGAAGCCTAATGCATGTTAGAAGCAGCAGTTAGATGCAGGGAAGAGAGCTATTAGTCATACACATGGTATCACAGATAAATGGTGACCAGCAGCACAGTGGTAAGGGAGGAGAAGGCAAATCTGAGAAAAGTGGATATAACACAGGAGCCATCCAGTGTCATTTACTGTCGGAGCAGATAGCCCTGTTAATAGGTCTGGAGGATATGGAATCATTGTACAGTGAAGTGTCAGCTGTTATAGGAAAGCTGAATAATTTATTTATATGTTTCAATTCTCAAAAAAGTTTTATATTTTGTATCTACTAAGCAGGTGGCAACAGAGAAGGCTCAGCTCAGAGGGACATGGTGTAGGGAAATAAAGATTGTAAAGAACTGCCACTCTTTTACAGGTACTCTGTAATTATAGCTACAGTACCGTGCCCAACTTAGAGTATAAAACAGTCCTTATTCCTTAAATGTGGTAAAGTCCTATGCCAACACAGCCTCAGGGCATTGGCCTGGTACATAAATAATTGATTTTAATAGTTTTTGCATTTTGAAATATAGTGAGCTATGTTGGTCAGCTGACAGACACTTGGGGTATGCATTTAGCGGGTGCAGAACCAGGACAATGCCCACGTGAGGCAGGGACCCTTGAAAGGGTACCTACTGTGGTTGAGAATCAGGCTGATCTGGAGCATCTCTGGTGGGAGCGAGGTTGTGGAGCTCCACCATAGTTCAGCTCTCTGTTGGGATCAGTTTTCTAAAATGATGTATTATGGTCCTGTTGGGTGGACGGTGCATCCAAATGGGACATCCTATGTTCCAGATCATACGTTCCAGGCCTGGGGACTAGGACTGGCCAGAACAAAGCAAGACCCCATCAGTAGGACACATGAAAAAAAATCTAGAGCCTACAGCAAGATTGGGCACTGGTCTGGGAAACTTACGAGGAGGGATCAGGGCATGACCTCACCAATGGGGTACACTGAGGCTGGAAGAGGGAGCTGTGAACTGGGGACACATGTGACCCTTCTGGGGCCGTGCACAGATGACCTAAATGAAGCAGGCTTGGCTCGGGGGCAGGTGTGTGTGTAGAAGGAGTGACCACTGGCTCCCAGGTTTTGGGCTGAGTGGCTTGTTTTCAGGATGCCTCTGTGAGGGGCTTCTGGACTGGTTTCTTGCTTCTTTACCACAGAGGGCCATAGAAACCGGGTGGATTCTGCTTTGGCAGCAGCACCCTTGAGGTACAGTGTCTTATATTGGTGATTGGCAGGGGGTGGAAATTAGCAAATGCAGCCTGAGGCTCTGGGGAAAGCAGAAGGTAAATAAAAGAGGCAGAATGAAGGTAACTAGCATGAAACAGGTCCGGTGGCACCAGCGGCTTGGTCCGTCTGCTTTTGGTGGGGGCAGGGGTCCTGGGAGCACACCTGTGGCTGGTTTTGTTGCATGGGATGACCCTACATGGTCGTCACTCAGAGCCCACAGCTGACATTAGGGTCACTGCTGGTGGAGTACATTCTGTGGGTTTGGAAAAACGTATAATGGCATGGATCTACCATTGTAGTGTTGTACAAAATAGTTCACTTCCCTAAAAATCTTCTATTCACCTCTCCCTCCCCCTTCCCCCAGCAACCACTGATCTGCTTAGTGTCCCCATAGTTGAGCCTTCTCCAGAATGTCGTAGAGTCAGCATTGTACAGCACGTACCTTTTCAGACAGTCTTCTTTTATCCAGTGATGTGCGTTTGAGGCTCCTCCCTGTCTTGTCCTGGCTGTCCCCTGCTTTCCTCACTTCTCTTCAACTGTCTCCTTGCTGGGTGTCTCATTTTAGTATGGTGATTATCCCTTCACACACTTAAAGACCCTGAGGTCTGGATGCTGTATAAATCACCAGGTCCAGGGTAGCATCATGCAGGAGAACTGGAATGTGCCAAAGAGCTCATGTTCAGAACGGATCAAAATGGTTTGTGGATTGTAGAAATTGTGTTTACTTTGAGGAGAATTTATGCCAAGCATTGAAAAAAATTTGCTTCTAAAATATGAGCACAAATCTACATACAACAGTTTTGAGGATAGAATGATTATACAAAATGAGACCCAACTGTTTGTGGTTTAAAATGTTCTTGAGAATGCAGCAAGAATTCACGGTAGCCAACTAGTAGAAATTTTCTGTTTCCAAAGAGATTTAATCAAAGGGAGTCCTGTGGAATTGGAGAGAAATATGATTTTAAGGGTTTTCATTATAATTTTTCTGATTATCTCTTATCAACAGACAGAGCTGCTAAGCATAGTTGATTAAACAATGCACATTATTTAAAAAGCTGGTAATGACATATTTACACAGTGGTGACTAATAGCCCCCCAAAGCCCATCGTGGATTATGGGAATAAGTGATAGCCATTAAAATAATCTGTGATTATTTTTTTTCACACTAAACAGTATGTCAAGTTATTAGCATATGTTCAGCATATTTCTTAGAAAATTATGTGAGTACATTTTGAGACCATCATAAAGTAAAGTAATTCCTCACTCTTTACCAATGTCCTCACCACCAGTTTCAAACACAGGCAAAACAAAACTCTTTGAAAATCCCCAAGGAAAAAAATTTGTTTAAAACTTAACTTTTACTTCCTAGTTTAACCATTTTATTGTCTTATAGAGATCAGGGGTGATTTATATTCCTTGTTTAGTGTTATTTGGAGTAACATTTAGTCATTTGTTTAGTGAAATGAAGAAGCATCTTTTTACTTTCTTTATCTGTACATCTAATGTGTAAATTATTAGCCCATCAAAATTAATTTGGGTCCCTAATGTACATGGAGCTTTAGATATATAAGTCCTATAAATGGTTCTTTCAGTAAAGTGCATGTATTTATGTGCCCTTCCAGGGTGGATTTCTGTGAAGCATTTATGCAGGGAAGATGTGCTCATAAATAACCAACTAGCAAATAAATGTCAATTAAACCTTCTATTAACATAGCTGGCAGTGGTCCTTTAGCAAATATTTAAGTACATTATATTTAGATTAAATTTAATAGTTTCTGAAATGCTTGCCTGTTTAGTTTCCCAATTTAACTCATCTTTCTACTATTGAAAGGATGTTTTATTTTATATTTAGAGGGGTGTTGGTCTGCTTTGCATATGTATGAATACTGAGTGTTAAAATAAAGCATTATCAAGATTTTTAAGTGGTTTTTAGAAACAGATTTGGTCAGTACTGAGTTTTTTCCCTTCTCAATTTCATGGGACCCTTGCTTTCTTCCTGGACATTCTTCTGTTTTTCTTTTTTCAAAATTTCTCTTTTCTGAGGGTTTTAAACTCATAACTCATCTGAGGGCCTAGATCTCATGGTTTATGTATTACATAATGCAGTTACAGAAAGACCCTGAAGTACTGTGGCTTACAGTACTTTAGGTGTTTATTTCCCTTACCTGCAACAGGCTGGGGGTTCGAGGTTCGAGGTAGTGAATCCTGTTACATTAGGTCTTTTAAGCACTGGGCTTGTCTCTATGTGGCTCCTCACCCCTGGTTGTTTTCCTCATCTTTGGGGTAGAGCTTAATTCTCCTTCACATTCCCAGCCAGAATGGGGGAAGGATGGAGTCTAGGGCCATTTGTGCACCTTCCATTTGCCAGAACTCAGTCACTAGCCACACCACCTTGCAAGGGTGGTTGGGAAGTGCACTCTGTAGCTCTAGGGCTCAGCCACTAGCCAAAACTCCCAGGTGCAAACAAAGTAGGGAGCAAAGGTCTTCAGGGACAAATCGCAGGGTCTGTCACAACTCATATAGCTAACAAACTTAAAAAAAAATATTTCATCTTGCGGGACATCTTAGGGAAAATGTAAACATGCTTGAAATATAAAACTAAACTACCTTTTTCCTTCATTTGGGAATCAAAATCATTTTCTGTAGTCAATATAAAATTTAGATTTCTAACTTGAAGTATTTGCTGTTGATTATATGTGATATGTCCTTTCCCCTCTATTGACTTTTAAAGAGGTTAACGGCCACCGTATGATTGCCTTTCTGCTAGCTGGCATACAGCAGCTACACTTTCACTGTGCTTCTCAGTTGCGGTGCATCTGAAACAGTATATAAAATCATTCACTACTTCTGGATTTCTGTGTACTTAAGCATATCATATCGGGCCTAGATTGTTTTCCACTTTTAATTCTGTTTTTTAAACTTGAGTTCATCAGTAGGCATGTGTATTTTCAAGAGACAAATAGTTCTAAAAGGTTTGTTTTTAAAATAAGCAGTCTTTTATGCACATCCTGCCAAATGCCCTCTTTCTGAAGAAGGAATATTAGATTTAAGTGTAGTAGGTTCAAGTTCAGCTGTTGTGGTGAAAATGGCTTTGTGTTACTGAACAGTTGTAGAGTTTTGCTGTTTTGCATTTTCCAGTGTCCAGTCAAGGTAGCACTGACTGATCCTTAGTGCATGAAATAAGGCACTTCAGCTGGCCCTGGAGCAAGCAGGGTAGCAGTGAGCTCTGAGGAAGTTCATTCACTGCCTTGGGATGAGCTTCCATCTCCCAGAGTGAATTGATTATGTGTTAGTATTGGGGTTCCTATTTTATAATATAATTGCTTTCCTCCAGAGAAATTTCTAGGGTTGAAAGTATGTAATTGCTCTGTGGTGTTCAGATGTTAGCTTTGTAGAAAAGTTGCACTTATTTCATCATAGAGGCTATGAAACTGGTTAAATAGAGTGCTTCCAGTTACCTGCATAGTTTTGTTTTTCTATTACAACAATTGCTAAAGAATCCTTGCAATCCTGTCCCAGTTACTGTGTTAAAAGTATTACTACTGTTTTTTAACTAACTGACTGTTGGGTCAGTACTGTGTCTCATGCCACCTGCTGTGGGCCTGCGAGGAACTCACTTTGCTTTAACCTGTAATGACTGTAACCTGCAACCTTCCAGTATATGTTGTAAACTGTGGGACACAATGCACACTATCATTAATGTTCAAGTCATTTGAGTACTGAGAGCCTTTAGCTTGGACCCTAGTTCATCATGACTGAGACTTTCTGGGTCAGTGTTGAGCACCTGCAGAATGAGGCCCTGATATGGGAAGTGGAGAAGCCCACATGTTATTATGAGAGGAGTCTTATAAGCACAGAGGATTCTTGAAGGCTTGTTTCTTGGAGCTCATACCCATGAAATGCATTATACTAATATTGAGATTTATTCAGTGGTCATTCTGAACAACAAAGTTTTCCTGCTTAAGGGCAACTCAGATTTCATGGTTTGCAATTCCTTAACTTAACCTCAGTTCTTATAAAAATCTCTGTGATCTGGTGACTTTTAAGGACTCAGTCTACTTTGTGGAGAATAAAAGATAAGGGATAGGGATAATGAGCATAACAACTCCAAATTAAAGCATGTTTTAGAGCTACAGAGAAATCCTGTCCACTGTGCCTGAAGTTAAGAACATAGTTATTTCGATATTTACTCTCAAGAGAATTAACAAAGGATCAGACTTTTTTGTGTGGAATTAATTTGAGTGAGTAGAAAGCAAAAAGTCAATTCAATCTGTACAGAAAGTTTAAATTAGGCAAATGTAAGGTTGAACAGCAAAAATCAGACAATACCTTGAATATTCTGTTGTTTGTATTGCTGAGGGAGAATATAAGTGGTGTGGAATTTGTGTAAATGGATGATGTAAGGAGAGGATGTGTCAACTGGGGAATTGGCATAGAGCAGGAAGTTAGAAGATGTTAACTTCTTAACAACAAATAATTCCAGTGAAGTTCATGCACACCTCCATCATTTTTTACAGGACTGCAAAAAGGATTCTCTTCAGGGTAATGCCATCTTTGTGAGATGAATTAATTTTGCCACTTGGTAGATTTCCTCTCTGGTTATCCCTGAGTAGGATATGCCAGGTTCTTAAAATTTAATTTTATTATTATCATTTGTATTTTGATTAGCTACTGTTATTGCTAGACAATGGGAAAAATGGGGGGTTGGTTTAGGACTGCATATGTGTGGAAGACTCGATGTGGTTGTGGAAACATGAAAGGTATTAAAAACTTTAGTGGGAAACTCTTAAGTCAGAGGATGGTGCAGAGGAGTTTGCTGTGGTCTTAAGCTGTGAGATGAGAAGCAGCTATGTTTTAGACGTCCAGGCTGGCAAAGATTTGTATTCCACAAAGTGCTGGAAGTTAGAACTTGAACTGAAAACTCGAGAGATTGAGATGACTTGGAGTGTGAAGCCTGCCCCTCCTCGGGTGTCCTCAGGATGGATACATGCAATGTAGTCAGGGCTGGGAAGGGTGGCCGTGGAGGCTGGACCTTGAAATAGAACAAAATGATGATGCCCTGCAAAGAAATATTTTTCGTGAACTGCCTACTTTTTCTATCTTTGGGCCTAATAATAGTTTGGAACAGATACCCATACAGCTAGTAGGACACTGGAGTAATTATTCATTTTGTACATTTGTACATTTTCCTGTAATCTACAAATTTAATGAGAAATAGAGAAGCTCCATCTCTAAACTTGTGCACATTTTACATCAATGTGCATATTAAGTCATGGTACATATTATCAATGAAAAAAAATGGACTTGTTTATCTTTTTCATTGGGTTGAATCTAATTGGACACAGAAAGCCCTCTGGAAATCAAACTGTAAACACCTGGCTCTGACAGTGTGTTGTCCATCTGGTTCTTTAAATTTTTCTTATCGAATCCCCTCTGCTCTATTTCCTTTTCACCCACTTCATGTGTAGTGTTCAGTTTTCTGCCCATTGTTGTGCTAAAAATTGCACATTCAGGTCACCAGCAGCTGTCACATTCAGTGCCTTTTTCTGTAAACCTTACTGTAAGTTGATTGCATTTGTGTTGGGTTCCCCTCATTCTCTTGACGTCATCTTTCCGTTCCCCAGACGTGGCTCTTGATATTTCTTGACATCCAATTTCCAGCTGTCCCTCATGTTCCTGCCTAATGGCACCACTGTTTTAATTTGCTAATATAACACAAGATAAACTATAACATTCCCCTGAAGTAGCGTGAGGTGTGGGGCTAGGGCTCTGCTCTTGCACTTCCCTGGCACCACCTTACAACAACCAGACTGTTCATACCTGTTTGTGTTCAGCTCTAGCTGTTACTCTTTGTGAAGTTTTTGTAGTGAGCAAGAATTACTATTTTATTCCAACAGAATTCTAGCTAATTCTAGTATAAAGAAATCAACAAGGAGAAAAGTAAAACATAATTATGCCGGAAAATGGGATTTTATGATTCCTTGAATATATCACTTTTATTATTTCAAATCAATATTTCATTCACAAATTATTTAGGATTTTTAGAAGTATTGGAACTTACTGAGCTGAAGATAGATTGAAGTCTTAAGTACTTAAGTTTTTATGTTTGTTTGCCTGAGATTTCACACTCTTTTACACAGAAAATGCCCGTTAAAGAAGTGTTTGTCCTTCCTTGGAGGGATTTTCTTTTTAGTGACCGAGATTTGGAAAAGCCCTGGTTGTGCAGTGCGCCATAATCTGGAAATGTTTGGAGTACAGATGGAGTGACTGAAACAGTCAGTTTAGAGGCTTGTAGCACAGAATCAGGGGCTGCAGGCTCAGTCCTTTCTTTCTTTATGGGAAAAGCATGTAGAATCTTTTGCCTGATGAGCTAAAAATGTCATTTCTGATTTGGATCAGATTTTCGCTCACATTTATAGGATACCGCATCCTACACAGCAAAGTGGGATGGATCCCTTTTCTAAGCTATTGTGAAATGTTCTATGTGGTGTGTAAAGGGTGAAAAATACATATATATATATACACATATATATATATTACATATTTATATGCTTTTATTATATATATATACACACACACACACATATATATATTCTTGAATATCCTGAATATGCTTTTAGAACTGTTGCTTTGCTGAGAAAAAGAATATGTTTGCAGTTTTACTTGTGGTGGGGCTGCAGATTTTTCATAGCAACCAGCGAGTGCATGCTTACTCCAAAGCATGTGGCAAGCTGGGGTCACCAAGTAATGCCGTCCTACAGATTTTACCACTGAGCTGTGTTTTTATTTCATGCCTCCTAACGCTGTGTGACAGCTGGATTTTAAGAGGTTGGGTTATGTATTTTTTATTCCTGATTTTTTAAATTGTGAAGTATGCATAATATAAAATATACCATTTTGACCACCTTGTAAGTGTACATTTCAGTGGCATTAACATTTGTGTTGTGTAGCCCTCATCACCATCATCTTCAGAACTTTTTTTGTCTTCCCTAACTGGAGCTCTTTCCCCATTAAACACTAACGTCCCCTCCCCTGAACACCGAGGCCACCATTCTGTTTTCTTTCTGTGCATTTTGATGACTCCAGGGCAAAATCAGTTTCTCCTAAACTTTGCTGAATCCCTAAATAGATCCTTCTTTTTTCTTTTCTTTTGAGCATTGTAAAATAAATCATGAATTATGTTGCCTCCTCAGTTCTTCCATAGCTTTTGAATGGGTATAGTAACACTTCTACTCAATTTCAAGTTTTTCTGTGTGTGTATGCCCCTTGGTAGATTCCTGGCTGGCAGGTTCTAGATTTTGCTTCTTCTTCCTGGCACTTCACAGAGTGTCTGTGATGTGATGCAGGGCTCCTTACGGTCATGAACAAATGAAACTGAATTCCGCCGGACAACCCAGAGCACTTGAGTTGCAATTTCAGTTGAAAGACAATGGTTTGAAAAGAAGACAGCACATTTTAAGCTGAGCTGAAAGAGTATAATTGTATCTATAACGTGCCATGGAAATCCTTTTATCCTGCCATTGATAAACTAAGGTACTTCCTTAAAGTCGGTATTGGTTAGCATTAGCAGCTTGATTTTCTGGTCATTGTGTGATTGGGAGCCTTTAGGAATACACGGTTCTGTTGGTCGCTATGGGATTTTCATGATGCCTCTGCATACTCTCCGATCCGTTCTGGTACAGTAGGAACAGGGGAGCAGTTCCAGACAGAAATTTCATTATCTGGAAGACGGCGCTAATGAAGAACGCAGGCCCTTTGGAAGTGCGAGGCAGCACATCGCCAGCCCTCCTGTGAGTCCCAGCGTCAGGCTTCTGGCTGTGGTTTTGATTTTGTTGTGGAGGGTGATGGGTGAGGCCCCTGCCATTTCATACGGAGTTTCTGATCCTGGTTATCCTTGTCAGGGTGGTGTGACAGTGAGTTGCTGGGACAGCTGTCAGACACACTTGATATTTTTCTCATTGGACATCATTTTGACCCCACAGTCATCAGTTAAAGGCATCATTGCCTGAAGTAAGCCATGTGCTCTTAAAATCTGCAGAAAGAATGGTAATATAATTACCATTTCTGCCACCGAGCATTTCTGCCAAACAGAATGCATTTTAAAGATGAGGTTTTCCCAGATAAACTGTGTAAAGAGTCCTTTAGATTTGTGCTTTCGCAGATCTTGCTTATTTGTCCCATAGCTCAGTTCTCTGTTTCTGGCATTCATATACCACTACTGCTTTGTGTTTCCAGTCTTAAAGAAAGATGAAATTAAAAAGAGAGAGAAAGAAAAAGAAGGGAAGGAAGGAAGAAAGGGAGGTGGAGAGAGGACAGATCTTTTTCTTCTACTGCACTGAAGGGGAAATTAGTTATTGTGAAGAAGTTTCTAGAAGTGGTGGGGGCAGTCTGTGACAGTCACACAGCATTTAGTTTGCCAGTGTCCCTGGCAGAGATGCTCAGGAAGACAAGCCTTTGAGGACATTCTAACCCTAGGGAAATCTCAGACGGGCACTTTGGACCCCTCCTGAAGACCTCTCAGAGCCTTCACATCTGACAGACACTTCCTAGGTGCCCTTTATGTGCCTGGCTTTGCCATAAGCTTGCTCAGGTTTATTTGAAGCAGCTATTAGGCTGGAGAGATGTGGTTAAATTCTCTCTATGTTATTTGTGCCACTCTTCTGTTTTCCCTCTCTTCAGTGGATAGCACTGTCATCAGCTTATGTGTGGCCAGTTTCTCTGAGGCTTGCTGTATACTCTCTCCTTGGCCTGTTTCGAGTTACACTGTGGAGGCTCCATGATGCTGAACTGCAATGCCGAGCTGTGAATGGTGACAGAAGAACTCATTGGTTCTCTGTCTGTGTGTTTGTTTCTGCTCTTAAGAGATAGATACCTTCACAGAAATATCCAGGTTTTATTGAAACGGTTCTTTTTACCAAGGGGAAGTAAAGCAAATGGCCCAGTGGACATGTTTTCAGTTGGGCTTATTTTCATAAAAGCATTTTTATAAGCGGGAGGAAGTGAAAAATGTTTCAAACATTTGCTCTTTTATAAAGGCAAGTTGAATGTATGTTAGTTAAAGAGTGGCTTACTGAACAATTCCTAACTGTACCTTGCCTTCCCTTCTCTCTCACTATTAAGGAAAAAGTGTAAACAGCTCTATCAGTTTCTGTTAATGCAAACAGCTCTGTTTTACATTTATCTTGTCATGCTTTTGGGTAATCACTGGCTGTATTAGTTAAGGTTCTCCAGTGAAGCAGAACCAACAGGATGGAAATATAGAGACAGATAGATAAGAGGAAATTTATTGTAGGGATTGGCTCACATGATTATGGAGGCTGAGAAATCCCATGATCTGTGCATGGAAGCTGGAGACCCAGGGAAGTGGTGGTGTGACTCAGTCCCGGTCCAAAGGCCCAGGAACCAGGGCAGTTGACATCTGAGGGCAGGGGTGGATTGACATCTCAGCTCAAGCTGAGAGAGGATTCACCCTTCCTCTGCCCTTTTCTCACACTCAGGCTCTTAATGGATTGGATCATGCCCACCTGCTTTGGGGAGGGCCATCTGCTTTCCTCAGTCTAGTGATTCAAATGCTAATCTCTTCTGGAAGCCCTCACACACCCTGAAACAACGTTTACCTGGGTGTCCCTTAGCCCAGTCAGGTTGGCATGGAAATCAGCCACTATTGTTGCCTCACTAACAAAAATACTGGTAGCCTTCTCCTCACACCTTTGAAAGTAGACTTAGATACCTTCTTAGCTACTCTTATATACCTTATTAAAGAACATTCATTGGAAAAACTTGAAAGAAGCAGAATAAAGTGTAAAGGTCCCAGCTGTGCTGACCTGCAGTAAAGTGGCACATGAGGAACAAGGACCCCATGGGTGCCCTTCACCACGGAAACGGGGAGCCTGCAGGTCACATGTAGTTCCTAGAGCTGCTGGAACTGTTCCGCTCTCTTTCTGCTCCTGGGTGCACGTAGGGTTAGTCGTGGTACAGCTGCCGTGTTTCTCTGGGCCTTGGGTCCTTCAACTGTGAAATGGCAGCATCGGGCAAGGTCCTGAGTTCTCAGTGTTGGCCACAGGATAGAGTCACGTAATGGACGAATGATCTTTTACAGGATACCTCCCTGAGGTTCAGATGCTCCCACATGGATGGGGTGGAAGTGGATGGATGTGAAAGACAAATCTGGGAAAGCTGTCCATGTGAGGACCCCCTCTGGTCACCTGTCCCACCAGGGAGGCTGGCATTCTGTGTTTATGAGATGAAGTCCACCAGGTTCGGGAGCATAATTGGATGCATACGTTTAAAACTTGTTCCTCAAGATTGTAGTGGTTATGGTTTTTATCTTGTCTTCCTGCCCAAATGGATAGTGAGATTTCTCATCCTATTTAAAAAATAGCCACTTACAGACTCATGGTTAGACAGTGTGTCAGAATTAATTATATGCACCACAGAGTGATGGAAGGTGGAGAGGAAATCTTAGCATGTGGGAGATTTCTTAGATATAGTTCACAGAATTTTTATTTCTATACAGTAACATCTTATAATGAAGATTTGATAGGCTGGAGTACTGATGTAGGAATACAAGTCCAGCAGAGGTCACAGAGGGGTATTAGCTGACACGGTTTTTAAGAAAAAAAGAAAAACCTTTTCTTCTGCTGCACCAGTGTGGTGAGTGAGGGGCTAACGCTTTGCTGTCTCCAAGGCTTGCTGCACCTGAGCTGGACTGAAAGTGGGTTTGAAAATGATGTCAAACTGCTGACAGTCACCCTGCGATAAAGGGCTTTGCAATAGAATGAGTCAGAGAGAGGAAAAAAGGCATCAGAAGTCTCCTTTCCTCCCATTTCCTGCAGCAAAAAAACGTATGTTGGTCAGAGACTGGTTTTGTGGAAGCAAAGATTAAATAAACACATCTGACTAGGGAAAAGGTGTGTGTATGTGAAGTGGGAGAGAGAGAGAGAGATGGAGAGACAGAGGAAGGGAGGGACAGGAAGGGAGACAGGGATGGAGAGAGAGACTGAGAGGGGGAGAGAGAGATAGTTTAGCTAAGGTGGGCTTGGCTTGATGGAGTTTTTCTTGATTAGGTAATTATGGTGATGATCAATTAACAGATCACACTTACAGAATGACGTGCCCCCTGGGGTGACTCTGTGCTGGCTGCATGACTGAGCGGATGAAAGGGTATGTGATATATGTCCTTAAGGCCACTGGCTGCTGATTTACTCAGCTACATGCTTCCTCTATGGGACAAAGGGGATTAATTAATGTTTGATCATAACAAGTCAGGTGATAGGATTCAAATTAATTCTGGGGTTGTGTTGAATAGAGTGTGGGCTTTATTACAAAGGTGATTTTAATGGGAGTCTCAAAATAGCCTTGGGAAGCTGGACTGGTGACTTTGAAAAAACTATGAGAGTGGTTGTGAAGTTAGCTGAAGATATTGATTTATTATCTTTGAAGTTTTCCAAAAGCAGAATCCTGAGAAATAGGCTGCCAGTTGTAAGAGGGATAATAGAGGGAGCTCCCCTCATTAAACAGCCTTCACAAGCCATTCTTTGGGAAGAAGAAGAAATTTCTAGATGCTGAAGTAATCCCTGGGATATAGGGAGTCTTAGGGAACCACTGTCACTTCCTGGAAACCCTCTTCGGGGGCTTCTCAGGCCCTTAACAGTTGGGGAGCTATGATTGTTTTAAAATGGGGCTCTAGATGTCTTCGACTTTTCTCCCATTGAGGGTGGCATCTGTGTCCCCTCTTTTGGAATCTGGGTGGGCATGTGACTGTTTGGACAAGTAAAGTACAGCCAGAGTGACAATGGGTGACTTGACTTCCAAGGCTGAGTGATAAAAGGTGATGCAGCTACCACCGTATTTGCTGGAACACTAGTGCTTGGAAGCCTGAACCACCACAGAATACATGGAGCCCCATGCTGTGAGGATGCCAGGCCACATGGAGAGGCTTTGTGGTGGGCAGTCCTAGTTTCCCATTTGTCCCAGCCTGTGCACCAGACATGGAAACGAGTGAACCTTCAGATGCCCGCAGCCCTGGATGACCGTGAGGTCACCCCCAGCCTTGGAATCTCCGCAGCCAGGGCCTCAGTTACCAGGGAACAGAGATGAGCCAGCCCCTATGCCTGTCAGAAGTCCTGACCACAGAATCAGGAGCATCAGCATCTGGTGTTTTAGGCCTCTGAATGTGGGGCCTGTTTGTTACGCAGCTGGATTGCCGGCAGCTGCAGTGCTGCCTTTCTCTGAACGTTGCTCACATGTGCACTCTGTGATGCACTGTGATTGTCCCTCAGCTCCCTCACCTCCCTCACCACTCTTGTGCTTATGGGGAAGTCCTCAGAACCTGTTCCATGTGGTCACTGATGGCTCTTAAGAACTAGATCTGTGGGCACCCAGAACAGCTCATGAGAAGCACCCTACAGCCCCGGACACCCAGAATCAGAACAGAAGCTCCTCTTTCTGTTTACAGATTTGGGTAGAAATAAACGCTGGTCATCATCAACACGCTGGCCTTCATATTTGTCCACTGTCATTTCAGTCTTGGCCATTACATTTGCTGGTCTGCAGAATGCTGCTGTGAGTTCCCTCATGTTTGCCAAACCAGGAAGAGTTTTGAATATGCTGATAAAAGAGCCACATACTCATGTAACAGCAGTGAAGGTTAGCTGCCTGTTGGTCTAATATACACTCTGGAAAAAGCTGAGTTTGGGAGAGAAATGAAAGATTAGGCAAGCTGTCAGGTTTTCCGAGGCTCGTGGCTCTTTGGCTCTTTCCAGGCAAATGTGCATTTGACAGATATATTTTAGAAGTCATCAAAAAGGGCATTATCTGCCATTACAGATTCAGAAAGAAGTTGCTTGATAGACTGATTATAAATCAACAAGGAGAAGTTAAACCTGGGTTCAGACCATCAGAGAAGGCAGCCCTGTTCACTATTTAGCAAAAATGGATACAAGGGTTGAGGGCTGCAAGTTTGAACTCTTTGCAGTCCCCTCATTTTTATAAATGAACATCTCTTAAAAGATACAGATATCTTTGTACATAGAGAAGCTTTCAAGCATAAAAGAAGGACAACCTCAAGAAGTGAGTCCTGTCTGGGACAATTAGGATTTCAACATTTACTAATCAAAGAAAAATGGTTTTGTTTAAAATCCTACATTAGGATGGAAATAAGTGAATAATTGAAAGTGGATGTAAACCATTGCTAAGAGATAAAAAGGCAAGCTACAGTCTTGGAGAAAATATTTGCAAATCATGTATTTGGCAAAGGACTTGTATCCAGAGTCAGAAGGACTCTTAAAATTGAATAGGGAGAAAACAAATAGCCCAATTAGAAAATGGGCAAGAGCTTTAAAAGACATTTCACCCAACAGACGTAGATGGAGATAAGCACATGCCAAGCTGTTCAGTATTATTAGCCATTAGACAAATGCAAATTAAAACCATAGTGAGATATTACAATGCTCCTATTAAAATTACTAAAAAAGATTACCTACAGTGCCAGTGTTATCAAGAAAGTGGAGCAACTGAAACTTTAATACATTGCTGGTGGAAATGTAGAATAGGAAACCATTATGGAAAACATTTGGCAGTTTCTTATATATTTTAACACATACTTAGCATATGACCCAGTCATTGTACTTCTAGGTATTTACCCTAACAAAATGAAGACTTATGTTCATCTAAAGTCTGTGTATGAATGTTTATAGGAGCTCCATTCTGAGTTGCCCAAACTGGAAATGACATATATCTTCCAAGAAGTGAATGAATAAACGTTTGGTACATGCATATAATGGACTCAGCAATGCAGTAGGATGGACTATCGACTGATATACGCAGCCTTGTGGAAGAATCTCAGAGGCATAGGCTTGGTGAAAAATATTAGTCTCAAAGATTATATACTGTTTGCTTCCACTGATGTGACATTCTTGAAAAGGAGAACATCACTACAGCCGGGGGTTCAGGACAGAGGGAAGGTGTGACCATAATGCGAGGAAGGAAAGAACTCTTTTGGCATATGATGAAACTATTCTGTGTCCTGATTATGGTGGTAGTAATGTGAATCTATTCATGTGTTAGAATTCATAGAACTGTATCCCCTAAAAAGGCTGATTTGGCCATATAATAGGATAAAAAAGAAAATTAAAGAAATGTCCTTGAAGTTGTTGATGCAAGAAAGGCATGGGAACAGTTCCTTGCAAGGAAAACCTGGTTTCTCCCTGGCAGCTGGGAGCCCAGATGAAACAGGTGAAGAACTGCGCTGGTTGGCAAAACTCCCCGGTGTGAAGGATCCCAGGCAGGCAACTTTTCTCTTTATTGTTATCACCATGGAATGGTGACATCCCCAAAACTGTCTTCTTTTTATGTGCACTTCCTAAAATACTACCCAAAGAAATGCATGGAGAAGTTAGAGTGTCCCCATCTCCCACCTCCACACACCAAAAAAGGGAACTTGATTTGGTTCTAAGGGCAAATTTGGAAAGGAAAGAGAGATTGATTGCTTTGGGATCAGGAAACAAAGGCATGACTTAAAAGGATTATAAAGAACTAGAGATTTGAAATTGTCATTTTTCAGTACACTTGTTAACTGCACAACCCAAAATTTAAGCCTAATCAATCATACCATTCAGTTACCATGCACTGTTTAGAAAATTAAAGGATAAACTCTGTAGTTAGTGTGATTTTAGGAAAAATTTATTTCAAGATGATGCAAATAGTTAACATTGGTACTTATGCTATGAATATTTACATGGGATGTCAGAAATGTTCTGGGTCCTTCAAGCTGTAGCTTCCTAAGCTGATTTCAGATAAATTCAGAGCTAAAGCTGTTGAACTAGAGATATCAGTGACCCCCAGCAGTGCTCTGTTTCAGCTCAAGAACATCTGGGAATTAGTTGGGAAGCCACAAATATTGAAGGTAGAATATTGTGGTTATCCTAAGAAATATACACTCTTGCATTAAACAAAGAACATAAGCGTAGAAGAGACTATACTCTACATATCAATTGACTTAATGATTTGGCATATATCCCCAGGGTGCCCCTGGTAATCAGACATTTTATGCTGGATATGGTTTTACCCTCAGTCACTATTATGATGGTCATAAATGTTTTAGTGAAACTTTCAGCTACCCCTTCTTTTAAAAGGAGAGATACATATTTTCTTTTTTAAATGAGAGTTTTTCTTCTCTTCCCTCCCAGAAAGATTGTTAATTTGTTTTATATATGAGTAATCCTGTAATAAGACTTATCATATTATTAATTATAAAGAACACATGCTGGGTCCTGAGGGCATCAGTTATAGAGAAGAGCATTCAGTGAAATTTTGAATAGGCATGTCTTTTTGGTGATTTATTTCATTCTCTTTACTGTTATAGCCAGTAGAGGACCTGGGTGCTTAGCAGGTCTTTTATGCTGGCAAACGGGAGTTGTTAAGCTCTAATAAGAGGGCATTTTACATTTATAAAATCAGTAATTTTACTTTCCCAAAAAAGAATGGCATTTGGAGTTAGCATGATGTAGTAAAGGATGTGGACTTTGGGATCACAAAGATCCCATATGGAATCCCTCCCATATGGAATCCCTGCTTTAGTCCTCTCTCCCCAAACTGAGTCAAGTTTAGTTTCAGCCTTATTTTCTTCATCTGAAACATGGGGATAACATTCCTTACATCTCAGCATGGTGGGGACAGTGAAGGAAATTCCCTCTGTTGTGATGGATCTGGTTACCAGCAACTGTGACTTCTGCCTGTCTCTGGAATTGTTTTTCTTACTTCCTGGGGTGACATAGTTCCTTGAGTGATTCTCCAGTAAAAAACTCTAAGGAAAGAAGATGTCAAAGTATAGGCTCATTCTTTGCATTATTGGGAAGCAGCATTTCTTTGTTGATTCTCTGTTGGTGCTATGCCTGAATTGGGGACCACTGGCTGCAGTGCTCTCGCTTATCATTTTGTTTCATTTATACCATGCAGCAGGATATTTAAGAATACTTATAAAGACTATTTCAAGTCCTTTAAGGAAGAACTAAAAAAAAAAGTGAGCCATTAATTAATTGTTAAGAGTCAGCAGCTGCACACTTAGGCATCTAGTTTGATAGGAAAGGAAGACAAGTTTGGTGAATTTAAATTGGTTGGTATGTATGACAGCTCATTAAAGTAATGAGAGCAATTCATCTTGCCAACTTGGATTGTCAGGCTTTGGTTTTTCTCTCTCTTTCTCTCTGGTAGCACCTAGCTGAATTCCTCTAGTTTACATATTACAAAAAGACAATGCAGCAACAATAAACAAAGCTTCACGATGTACCATAACTGGAAACTTGTGACTCTTGGGATTTCTTAAGATAACCAGAAACAAATTTATTCTTTCATGGAGAATGTTTTCCCCAAGGTCGAAGTCATATAAAGAACAGACCTACTTCCCATATGGTTTGAATTTATCTTCAGGACCTGGTTGGCAGCTGACAGCGTTCAATTTTATATGCTGGTTTATTTCACCTGAAAAGCAAATATTATAATGCCTTTGCAGACACAGAGAAAAAAATAGATGCTAGATATTGAAGACAGGCAATTTGTACAGTTCTTAGCTCTGCATTCTTATCCTAGGGTTACAGTGAGCTTGATGATTTTGGTTTAATAAGTTCTTTACAAGTAGACTTATGTTTTTCATTCACATCTTGATTACTTTGCCTGAAAATTCTGAAGCACATGGTTTCAAGGGGTGGTTCAACATATAGAAATCAGTAAATGTGGTTTGTCACATTAATAGAATGAAAGATAAAAATCATATGATCATCTTAGTGGATGAGGAAAAAGCATTTGACAAGATGCAACATCCTTTCATGATAAAATGCCCAACAAATTGGGCATAGAAGAAACATACTTCAACCTAATATATGACAAACTGACAGCTGACATCATACTCAGTGATGAAAGGTTGAGAGTTTTTCCTGTAAGATCACGAATAAGGATGCTCTCACCACGTCTGTTCAACCTGGTACTGGAAGTCCTAGCCAGAGCAATAAGGCAAGAAAAATAAATAAAATGCATACAAAGAGGAAAGGAAGACGTGAAACTGTCTTTGTTTGCTAATGACATGATCTTATCTAGAAAATTCTGAGGATCCCACCAAAAATCTGCTGGAACTAATCAACAAATCTAGTAATGCTGCAGGACACAAAATCAACATACCCAAATCAGTTGTTTCTGTTCACAGGAACAAAACTTCTGAAAAAGTTAGAAAATAATCTTATTCACAGTAGCATCAAAAGCAATAAGATACTTAAGAATAAATCTAACCAAGGACATGCAAGGTACACTGAAAACTATGAGATCTTAATGAGAGAAATTGAAGAAGACACACACAAAAAATGGAAAGATACCCTCTGTCCATGGATTGGAGGAATTAATGTTGTCAAAACATCCATATTACCCAAGGTCATCTCTAGATTCAGCAAGGCACACAGTGTAAAAATGTATTTCTGTGCATGTGATTAATGAATTCACCCATGTGTACTCTGCCCCCCACCTCCTCTCTGACTTTGTCTTCTGTGATTTCATTTTTATGATTTTGCCTTAGTTGGTCTGGCATTCTCTTTATCCTGTTGACATGCCAAGTCCACCCCAGGACCTTTGTACCAGCTGTACCTTTTGCCTAGAGCACCCATTCCCAAATAATTGCACAATTGCAGGGCTTGATCTTACTTCATTTATGTCTTAGCTAAAATGTCACCTTTTCAGTGAGCACTTCCAAATCTTTTTTTTTTAATGTGTAAAGCAGATACCCATACTATAATACCTAAAGAGATATACAGTATATCTGTGGTTTTTAAAGTTTCCTGAAGGAGTAATCTTGGAAAAAAATGTCTAAAAGGGCATTGTTGGGTGTGTGTGGGGGGCATCAATAATGAAAAGAGAAGCGAGAAACCCTAGTTAACAGGCAAAACAGGCAGAGCCTTCTGATGGCCTTCCTCCTGCATCCCCATGAGCTTGTCATTATGGGTTTGTCTTCCAGTGTTAGCTGGAATTTGATATCAGACCAAACCAAATCCAGGACCAATATGCACTTAGGTTGAAATAATAATCTGTTCAATGTTCATCTGCAAACCTCACAAACTTTTTATTCAAATGGTGCATAGTTCTGTGATATGCTAATATTTTGGATTATTTTCCAGTTATGATTAGGATAGTACTGCACTGTGGCATTCCTTGACTGACTTCTTGACCTTAGGAACTTACACCAAAATCAAGTATCTCTTTGATCCAGAGATACATTTTTGTCTTCTACCTCATTCTTCTTTAATAGAATTTGCAACCTAACAGTTGCTGTACTTTTGATATATAAATTAATATTTTTCATAAGCAATTTAGTTTTGCAACCACCAGAGCTTCTACATTCTCCTCTGTTGACAATGTCAGCTTATGCTGTTGCTGATATGTACATTTTTAATTTGTTTTCTCATGCTGGGATCTCAAGACTTTACCCATAAACTCTTGTTGGTCTCCCCTGATGTGCCTTTTGGCAGCTCTGCTCTGAGACTGCCTGGCTCCATCAGCCCAAACTCAGCACAGTTGCAGTATGTAAGCTCTGGAATCTCTTGATTCCGCGAATGGTGCTTTCTGTGCTTTCCACATGAGGTTGCTTTGTGGTGAAAGGCTTCCAGGAACCGCTGTTCCTTCATATTCAGTCTCATATCCTTTGATTTTGAAACGGTTAACTTTTCTGGAAGAGTGACATCTGTATTCATAAGAATTGTCAGTACTCTGCTAAATGCCTTCTTATTAAGGATAAAGATTTTAAATACTGAATGTTAGCATTCAGAGTGACAGCTTCTGGAGCAGCAGTTCTCAAGGAAGTGATGGGAGCATTTTCGAATCATATATGACATATATTACATTCCAGTGAGTCTCTCAAATGCCCCCCGAACAACAAAAAAAACCCCTCTCCAACCAAATACACATAACCAGGTCATAGTAATTAGAACAGGGATATTTTATCATCTGAGAATGGAAATGATTAGGCAAGGCCTTTTTATTTTTCAAAGGAAAAGTGAAAGCTCTATCTGACTTCAAAGGCTGGGATTTGGACCAATGGGTAGAAGTTAAAAGGAGTCAAATTTAGGGGCCATACAAAGAACAACTTTTCAGTAGCTAAGAGGAAGAACTAGTTAACTTTCCAGTTTCTCTGATTGTGGAAGTACGGTTTGGCTATCAGATGTAGACATCAAATGGGTGATTAATCTAGTATATCATGGCTTTTAGACTTTTCTGACTGTGACCTGGTGCAGGTGCACATATACACATGCTCATGACACACCAATTATTTCACAAAATGATACTTACCTTTAGAAGGATCATTGCTTTGTGTAATGAGATAACATGTTTATCAATAGAAAACAAATTCACATAATCCCTCATTTAAGGAATTTGCAGGTACATGTGTGTTCACACATGTGTTGAGACGTGGAATTGTCATGTTTACCACAACCCACCATACTGTAACCATATAATGCTAGGAGGTTTGCTATGGACTGAATGTTTGTGTCCTCCCCAAATTCATATGTTGAACTCCAGTGCCCAAAGTGATGATATTAGGAGGTAGGGTCTTTGGGGGAAAATTTGGTCATGAGGGCAGAGCCTAATGTCCTGATGAGAGAGACCCCACAGAGCTCCCTCAGTCCTCCTGCCATGTGAAGTTACAGCTAGAGGGAGCTCATTGGGAACAGAGCTGGCCTAGGAGGAGCTGACGGTGTAGTTCCAGTTTGAAATCTGTCAGGCCTGAAATCCATGAAGAATCCATGTTTCAGACCGAGCCTGAAGGCAGAAAAAGACCAAAGTCCCAGCCCAGCTGTCAGGAGGCAGGATCTCCCTCTCCTTTTCATTCCATTTGAACCTTCAACTGATTGGATGAGGCCCACCCACACTGGGCAGGACAGTCTGCTTTACTCACAAGCTCCTGATTGAAATGTCAACTCTCATCTAGAAATGTCAGCACAGATACATGCAGAATAATTTTTTTTTTCATGGCTTATCTCCTTTAATTTCCACAAGAACCATAAGAGGCAGGCTATTATTATTATCTTCATTTTTCAGATGAGGAAACAGGCTAAGAAGTCAGATTATTTGTTCAAGTTCACACAGTACCAAAACCAGATTTAAATGCAGGCCTCTTTGTTTCTAGAATTATGCTCTAATCTCCGAATTATTTTATGTAACACTAAACCATGCATCCCTGAGTAAAATTTACTAAAGTAAAATTAATCACTGAAAACACATTAAAGTTTAGACTTTTGCAATAATTTAACAAGAAAACATGCAGAATAATTTTTGACCAAATTCTGGGCACCCTGGGGCACCAGTCAAGTTGGCACATAAAATTAACTATCGCAGTGTACCATGACATTGTGCCTTTCTGTACTGGTAGTTTGGGTCTGATTCTTTATGCAGTGTTGAGGACAAATGCCCCTGTCTTTTCAAAGAGCAGTAGTCACAGAAAGGCTGGCATAATACGTCTCATTTTTTCACCAAGTGTGCTTGAGTACAAACCCCAGAGATCATATAACGATTATGCAATCTTAATGGGCCTTGCTCATTCCTTCTTAAGAAGGATCTCTTGTTTTGTAAGCGTAGTGGCCTAGAGGGTCAGCGTTATGGGTTTGCCATTATGTAGCAATGATGCAGTGGCAAGCTTACTGCTGTTCATGTTTTGTGAATTTTTCTTTAATCATAAATGGGCTAACCAGTTATTTTGCAGCCCAGCAAGTAGAAACTGCTAAAATTATTCAATATTACTATATTTTGAGTAGCCCTATGTTATCTACCTCTCATTTAAGGACTTGACTCTATTTTTTTTCTGTCGAAGGTAAATATTAGTTTGGAGTTAAGAATAAAACCAAATTGACAATGACTCTGCATTAGGCTTTTCACTAAATGTTCTGAGGTGCATATATTTGAATTTGCATAGTAGTTTCAGTGGGGTTCAGCTGAATTTTTCATCATTTCTATAAAAAGGACAAAAGTAACAAGATACAGTAGAAAAACATATAAAGTAAAAAGTGAAAGGCTCCCTTCCTCTTCCAATTTGAACTCGCTTCTCAGAAATAGCTGCTTAAGGATGTGCCTTTTTCTAGATGTAATGCTATTTTTATATAGACATTCTCATGAAGATACTTTAAATTAGAAACTTAAATGAGGAAATGTGGTCTTACCATACACACTGTTCTGAGACTCATTTGTTTCACTCAACTGAATCATAGCATCTCAGTGCCTTGGGACACCAAAGCGAGCTCATTTCTCTTCCTTGGTGTTGGGTAGTATGGATGGGTCACATAATTTATTTAGTCAGTGTCTAATATTTGCTCAAAGTTTTTCTTGCTCATCCACACTGCTACAGTGAGAATAGTTGTACTCACTGTATTTTGAACTTAATTTTGATGATTTCCAAGGTGTGCATGTTCTGCGCCTCGCACCTTGCCGGATGATTGGCTGACATGAGGGGGATTCTTTCAGGCATCCCAGCTCCATGTGGGAACGGTGGGAATTCAGTGTTTCCTTTAGTTTGGTTTGCCAAAAAGTAAAAGCATCCTCCCATTTCAGCCAACACGACAACATCGCCCACCTTTCGGTATGTGGGCATCTTACACTCTTGTCACGTTAATGCTGTCTCTTCTGAGATTAGGTTATATAGGACATTTACCTGGCAAGTAACTTAAGAGCCTAGTGTCAGGGCTTTATGGTTAACCATGGGAAAAAATAACCCCAGCCTAACTTCCTCCTCTGTGAGGTTCAGTAAATGTTATTTTGATACCCTCATGGCCCCATATGGATACGACTACTGGCTATAAACTCAGTAGACCATTAAGCTGAGTGCAGAGGTATCAGAGCAGTTCCAGGCTGCTGATTTGCTAATTATCACTGGGTGTTTATGTTTGCATATATGGTGAAGACCCCTGAGTTGGGGAAGCAGGAGGCTGTTTGGCCTGTTGTCCAGTATGTAGGATCTAAAGCAAAATTCTTAGGTTCCCCTGTTCTTCTTTCCTTTAGTTGTTCTCTTCTGGTTTAATACTCCTCTTCATCCTCCTCTTTGCTGCTCCTTTGTCCTTTATATCTTAGGAAAAGGCAGTGATCTTCTGGGTTCCTCCAGGTGGGCTGCTTTAGAAAGTGGCCATGGCTGCTTTTAGGCTCCAGAGCCCCATTTTTTTATAGTCAATACTTGAGTGACCTGAGAGAAATAGTGTAGTTTGCTTATAGTTATGCCTCAGGGATAGTCCAACTTTTCTAAGTGGTTTAGTAAACAAATTCTGGGCTAGGAAAATGAAAAGATTTTAGCTAATGATTTCTGCTGTGAAAAGAAGTAATTTGGGTTACAAATGAGCCTTTCATGAGTTGTTCAAGCCTTTCTTTGCCCGCTCACTCCAGCACTTACATAAATCCTTTTTCAGAGACATGAAAAAGTGCTGTGACAAGTGTAGTTATGGCAGATAAATTTAGCTCATGTATTTTATCTACATAATCTGATTGTAATTTATATGTCTTCAGCCTGGATAAAGCAAAGCCATTTCTTATTACCAAATTTTTCTTGTTGTCAACATGATGTGAGTGGGATATTGGCTTTAACTGAAAGGTGGCGATCAATCATAGCAGCTTGCAGGGAGATTGTTCATTGTGCTGTGTAGCTGAGCGACTGCTGGTAGAGCTGAGAGTCAGTCAGGATAAGCCCAGGTGGGTTAGTCACTCTTGGATGACGGTAGTTGGTGTGATGGATTTATTAGCCAAATTATCTTTAAAAATTACCTTATATTCTTAGCAGGTGGATTTGCAAATAGAAAAATTATGAGTCGCTGTCAGTGAAAGGAGCTTAGTTTGCAAAGTAGAGTGTAGTGAACTGAACATTACAGCAGGAGATACGTTGAGACACGGCCACTGCAAATGCTTAAAGACTTGTCTCATTAAGTGCAAAGAGGGCAATTATGTTCTTAGTAGTTTGTGTGTCTGATAGACTAGGAAGAAGATCTTCATCTTATGTATAATTACACAAATTTGTCATGGATTTCATTTTCTTAAATTTTGAGTGAAAAAAATGTTGTTTTTTTTCAAGAGAAAGCTTTGACTCCCAGCCTGACATCCTCCTCACAGCCAGCATGTGTGTGACTGACCTTTCCCCTCCAGAGTTAATATGTGGTCAGGAAGTGCACAGCAACTTAGTATTAACCTTAATAAAAGAAAATTCTGAAGAAGGTGCACTTTGGGAAAAAAAATGAGGCCAACTCTGCCAGTCAAATATCAGTGATTCCTGGATTTTCCCACCCTTTTTTCTCATCATTTGCATGACTTTTTTCTTCATGAGAACAGATTGTGAGGGAGCCACCTTATTAAAATATTTAGTGTATAACATGGTATGTTAGTACACTGCCCTTTGTCACTTCCTCACTCATTTGTTGCTTGGGAGATAGGACAGTGATGATCTGCCCATGTCAGAGAGGTAGGGCACGTTCCAGAAGGACTTGTGCTATGTACCGTCCCAGGACATGTCAGCAGCTGGAGTAGGCATCCTGGAACTTAGAGTTCTCACCTGCTGGCATTTGTACCAGACTTTGCATCTGGTCTCCACTTGGGCTGTTCTCTCTGGTCTGGAATAGCATGATGTGTATGTGTTGTGGAGGCATTTATATGTATTGGGTGAACTTGTATTTAGCTGGACAGCAATCTCCTCATTAAGTAAGTTTATTTAATTGAAACTGTTACCAAGCACTTTGTCTAAAGTAATGGTTCTAAACTGGGGAGGACTTTGTCCCCAGGGAACATTTGGCAATACCTGTAGAAAATTTTTGTCATAACTGGTTGGTCAGGGGGCAGTTAGGTATTAATAGCATTAGTGGGGAAGTCCAGGGAGAGTGCTGACGACCCTGTGGTGTACAGAACAGCCCTCACAACAACGAACCATATGCCACCAAATGTCAGTTGTGCCGAGGTTGAGAAACTCTGGTCTAAAGTGTACTTTGTATATATTTATACTCTTAGGCATTGGCCTGGTAAGCCAGTCCTCACAGTAACATTGCTGTGCTCAAAATACGTTAGCGAGTTCCAAAACGGATTGATAAATGGACCCTTAATGCAAAGCCAGTTTGTAAACTGGGGACTCTGTAACTGTTAAAAGAAAATCATGTCTTTTAACGAGTGTTTTGTTTGGACACTTTCTGCTCATGGACCCCCTAACAGTACAAGAGCCATTTCCGTAGTCCCAAAGATGTCTGTGATCTACCTGTGAGCGAGTCTGCCTGCACTTCCTGTTAGGCCAGGCAGGATCCTCACTAACCTGCAGAGAAGTACAGAGATGAGGGAAAGTGTAAGAATCTTGATTTTCTACATTCCCATGTAATCTTACTCCCAGTGCGGTCAGACAAGTTAGGGTCCTCTCCACTCTCCACTGGGGCTGTGTTTATTTAACTGCTTATAGAATCACCCTAAGATGATGGCCCTAAAAACATTTTTTTCTCCTTTTTATTTATAAAGAGACATACAAAAAATGGTAATTAGGTGTGGTTGCTGAAAGAGGCATGTTTCTATATTAATGCTATCTGAGGCTGACTTTTAAGTCTTAGCCATTTATTGAAATATTGGATAAGGTGACAGGTCACTAAGAGCTTGTGATTTTTTGACAAGTCAGTTTCAGGTTGTGGTAAGAGGAAATGTCTAAATAAGACCTGGTTTCATTATATACTCCCCTCTTTTAAAATCTCAAATTACCCTATCATCTCTCTGTGGAAGGAATAATGGTTGCAAAATGAGCAGGAAATTTATTCCTCTCTACTCATCTGGCATGAATTGTTAGCCCCACATAAGTTGATGAATTGCTGCTTCCAAGGCCGACATCATAGTTTTTGTTTTGTTAAACAACTATAAATCTCATCTAAAATAGTCTTCATGATAATAGGAAGAAAACCCTAAGTTAATATCTGATACATTTCATTGTTTAAAAAATAATTGTTACTAGTAAAGCTTCATTTTACAAACATAACTTGATCTTGTGTAATTGATAGGAGAAAATTCAGGGAATTTGTCCAGGCTCTGTTTACAGCTGACTTTTTCAAGAAATGCCATATGCAATAACCCAAATGAATATTGTTTATGTAATAAAGCAGGCAGAATTTACAGTGAGCACTCAAAATTAATTACTGACAGCTACAGGAGCAGCATATTTTTTCATATTTCCATCCCTTTGCAAAATTTTTATTGAAATACTTTGTGTTATACTGTCATAGCATTTTTGGGTGTTTAAGAATCATAGAGGATATAACCTTAGGGAGTTTACTTATTTCAAATTTTCTGTTCAGTTACTGAGGGTCATAAGAGAGACAGATATGCTAAAATACACCTCCTTCCCCTACTGTATGGTTTTGAATCATAATTCCAGCACTACGGACTATTCCTTATAATTAATCACTTTCATTCAGCTTTCTTTCCCATAGCAGCAAAAATCAGGTAATTGCCTAGGTATCTCTGTTTTTGGAATAGTTATTGAAACTCCTGTCTTAGGAACTTCACTTGGGTGGCAGCAAGGTTCAGGGTCATGGCCTACTTTGGAGCTGTGAGCTCCTACTCAGCTGCTTCACCTTTGGAGAAAGATTTATTCTCTCTGTGGTTCACTAATGAATGGAAAGTAGCTCTTACGGTGTTCCACTGAAGGAAGTACAATGTCTGGAGTCATGTTAAATTTGAAGACTAATCCAAACTGTAAGAACTGAATTTGTTACTCAAATATTCCAACTGCATGAGTGAAAGAGGGAGGGCATCTAGAGTCCTGATTAGCATGCAGGTCACTATCTGGAGGATGGTTGCACTGGGACTTTGGAGAAGGTGGTGATAGGTTGAAGCTAAAGTCAAGAAGATTTAGGTTAGAATCAAGAAGGTATTTCCTGGCAGGGAGAAATGGAAGCAAGTTACAAAGGTAAGTCATGAAAGTACTGAGCCAGGAGTTTTGGTTTGTTATCTCTGCCTTGGAGCTGTCTCCCTGGGATCATACTGAGGCCTATGAAAATCTTTAGTGCCTCCGACACTCCTTATTTCTCCCCTTTTTCTTGTGATCGGTGGAGGTTCTATTCTAGTTCACAGAACTATGTGAGTTGATTCTTGAAGCTCCCCACCCTTGGCCTCATTTAAAAAAAAAACTGTAAACCAGTAAATTTTTTCTTGTAATAATGTAGAGCCATTTAGTTATAGTCCTGTCATTGGGCAGCCTCAGAAAGAAGCAGGGTTGGGCACTCAAATGGAAAGGGAGGGGGCATGACTGTTCTGTTACCAGCACCACACTGTCCTGATGACTATAGCTTTATCCTTAGTCTTGGAGCTAAATGGGTCAGACATGCTACTTTGTTTTTCCACTTCAGTATTGTATTGTCTCTTCTGGGTCTTTTGCCTTTCCATATAAACTTTAAAATCAGTTTGTCCATATCCACAAAATAACTTGCTGGGGTTTGGAATCTATAGGCCATGATTGGAAGAATTGACATCTTGACCATATTGAGTCTTTCTATCCATGAACATGGAATAGCTCTTTGTTTATTTAGTTCTTTGATTTCATCAGAGTCCCACTTGGTACCAGGGAGGTCAGTCTTTTTTGCTAGTCAGACCTTCACCTGGTCGGATGACGCCCACCCATCTCAGGGAGAGCAGTCTGCTTTACTCAAAGCCCACTGGTTTAAATGTAAATTCACCCAAGAACATCTTCACAGAAGCATCCAGAATAATGTTTAACTAAATATCTGGGCACTGTAGCCCAGACAAGGTGACAAATAAACCAATTCAGATAGAATGTGAAAACTAGAGAAGAATAGGCTAACTCATGGAAGATATTTTTCTGCAGCAAAGAAAGTGACATTAGGGGAAAAAAAAGTATGTGAGAGACACCTGTGAGAATAAAATGTTTAACAAGCAAGTGTCTTATTCCATTGAACTTGGAGCCCTGGACCTTTGTGATATGTCAGTTCAGTCTTGACACTTGCTCTGTAGTGCAAACTAATAAAAGACGTATAGTAAATTTTCCCTAGTGGAGAGAAAAAAGTGGCTGATTCTTTCAAATGGTATTCTTTAGAAGCAGGAAAATGTTAAAGCAATGACAGAAATGTCTGTAAAGTGAGCTGTTGGCGACTAGAGAAGGATTGGAGAAGATGTGCAAGAGTAAGAGAAATTGCATATTTTATTTGATAAACATCTCTAACCAGTGAATAGTGGTAAGGTTTTAAATTTCTTCTGACAGTTTTAGATGCTGTTTATCTTCTAGGCTCTTAAAGATATGATGCAGAGTAGAGGTATGCCCTGAGGATGTCATAAATAGCTTTTGTATTCATGGCTTTTGTTTTGGAAATCCTGGTTGTTTTAGTGCTGAGAGGTTTTAGGGACCTTCAGAGAAAGAAGTGGGTCCTTTCGGAATTAAGGTTTGAATGTGTAGTTCCTTGTATTTCTTTCATTCCTGGGAGATGCCCTTGCTTGAAATAAACAATATCAGTGTTGCCAAATGGGGGGATAGTGCATATTCCCTGAGGAGAACTCCCGAGAAATATTAGATGTCTACCCTACATTTAATGCCGACTCCGTTAAATGGATGGACCTATGGCTTTCTGGGTTATGTATGCTGAAACAAATGTCTTAAATGATAATTTCCATCGTATGTAAGCAGTTTCAAGCCAGGGAAATAGAGGAAACAAAAAGAAGTGGAAGTTCATCTGTGAATGCTTGTGGTGCGCCACTGAGTCAAATGTATTTTATTGAAAGGACTGTGTAATATCCATGGTAACAGTGGTTCTTCATCTGAATTCAGTAAGTTGTATTTCAGTAAAAGATAAATAAATCAGGCACAATTTACAAAACCATCCAATCTGTCAGTCCTTGTCTGTGATGAAAATTTATCAGACGTCCACCATGTGCAGTTGTTAATGGGTGTTGTGTGTATGGTAGTCATGCAGTGGACACTGCTGGTTCCTAGCCATGGAGTGGACTGTCAGGTGGGAACTGTCATTGGAGAAGTGACTTCACATAATGTAATTACAAATTCTGTTAAGTCTGTGAATGGAAAGAATTTGGGACTCCAGGCGAGAGTACTGTTGATCCTGAAGTTAGGGAAGGCTGGTGAAGAAGTGATGGTTTAGATGAGGAGCTGGCGGGAGAGAGACTAGGGGGAAGTGTTTATACAAAAAGGAAGAGGATGTGCAAAGCCTCTCAGAACTGAAGAGTTGAGAAGAGTTTAGAGAAAGTGGGTGTGGAGAGCAAAGGGAAGAATCACAGGGAGGGACCCAATTGTGCAGGAGATTGAGCCAGGTTTAGTAGTTCAAAATCTAGTCTAAGATTCAGTGGCTTCACTATATTTAATAATTATTTGTTTTATATATACTATATATAAAGAGCTCCTACAAATCAATGTATTTTTTTAAAGTCTGTAGAAGAATGTACAAGGGATATGAATAGTATGTTCCCAGAAATCAAATTGTCATAATATTGTGATAGTAAGCCTCACTGATAATCAAAAAAATGACAACTAAAATAAAAGAAACTGTTCCATATGCTTGAGGTTGGTAAAAAAGAATCAGAGAAATCTGGTAATATGAAACACTGGCAGGAATGGGGAGACATGGAGGCTTTTATGTATTTATGGTGATGGTTTAAATTGTAAGCATAACTTTGGTGGGCAATTTGACAATATCTAGTAAATCCTTTGCTCTCCACTCCTAGGAATTAATCCTGTGGAAAGCTCTAATAAAACTTAATGGTCTCATCTTGGCCTTCATCTTGCTTGTCTCATCAGTGGCATTTTATAAAGTAGATCATGCCCTCCTTGAAACATTTTCATCGCTTGGTAGTAGATTTACACTGAGCGCCTGGCTATCCAACTGGGTCTAAATAAATGCATGGTGGGTCCCTTTGGGGTCTCTGGTGTCATGCACTGTGGCTACAAGATCATAGGTTACAGACTTAGGAAGAGGTTTCATTGGAGGAAGGGGAAACATGCATAGAAGAAGGGTTTATAAAAAATAGGCCACTGTAGGATTGGGGAACACACTGGGCCTGGGGTGTGGTGTACATTTTGGTGGAGGGATGCTTTCACCTCAGGAGTTTCTCTTCTTATAAGATGAGCAGGAAAGGCAGCTTTGAAAATGTTATTTGAAAAAATAACCCACGGTTAATGCGGCACTGCTCCTCCACACGCTGGAGGGGAAACGTCCATTCCATAGGGATTCAGGTGAACTATGTTTCAGCCCTTCTCACTGGCCATGTCCCACTAACTTACTGTCCAAAACCCAGGAGTGCTCCTGGGTCACTTTGGGACATAGCCCCTGCCATACCAGAAGATGTGAGCACACCTGGCTAGGTGTGTATGTGAGAGAACATTGTGAGGGGAAGTTCTGTTTATGATTACACATAAACAGGAATTGGTTGTCTTCACTTACATTCTCTCCTTTCAAAGGGCTGATGGTTTGGTCCAGTGTCTCCTTTGTTCTGCAGTTACAGGTGGTGGTGTTCTAGGCCCGGAGGAGCCCAGTGAGCAGGTGTAGTGAGGCAGCAGTGGGAAGGTGGACTAGCTGAGAATGGGAAAGGAGAAGGGCTCAGAGTGGCTGGATCTGGGCAACAAGATTGAAGGAGGGCAGCTTTTAAGAAAGCAGATTGAGCCTGGCAGCGGGGGCGGCTCCTTCAAGCATGCTGCCCCTCCAGGGTCCCTGAAGGTGGCGGTGCTTGCTGCTGCTCTCCTAGGGACACAGCACACCCTTCTGAGGAGCTGGCAAACAAGATTACATGATTCCCCCCAACCGCCTCAGCAGAACATTACTGCAGATAGCTGTGTTCTGAGGTCCTTGCTTATGTAAGCAGGCAAAA
This sequence comes from Manis pentadactyla, assembly GCF_030020395.1. Classification (NCBI taxonomy): domain Eukaryota; kingdom Metazoa; phylum Chordata; class Mammalia; order Pholidota; family Manidae; genus Manis; species Manis pentadactyla. Next base: position 95,505,010 of record NC_080021.1, on the reverse strand, counting down.
TAAAATACAATGAGAGCTTATTAGAGTAAAGCCATTTTTCAGTAAGATGTGACTTGCATGAATTGTAGGAATAATTTAATTAACACAAAGAAAAGTTGCAAAGTAACTGCTTAAGCCAGATTAGAGGATAGGTGTGAAGAAATCTGGTTTGAATTCTGTTTTATGATTATCTCAAGTGTGCTGTTTTTCTTGTATCTGTGTGCTTTTACACATAACGTACAAAGGTTTGATTGGATGTGAAGAAGCATAGATTACTGGAACTGTAGTGTGCTCTAATTAAAAATAAGTATGAATAGCTGTGTGTGTAAACATTCACACTGATGTAGACATTGTGTATCCTCTATTCACTGTCGATCTTGTTCTTGTGAAAAACAACAGCAAGTGACTGGAATAATGATCTTTGTGCATGGTGTATCTTACTGTGTTAAGACTGCTATTGCTAAGTCTAACTGTAGAGGTTGCATTTTCCTACTATATAACAGGTAATCAATTTTATAATAATGTGGGGGGACAGGAATAGAGTCAAAATGTGAATTGGATTCCCATAACAGTCTACGTGAGGAATTACTTTCCGTAAGGCAGATTTTATTTTTTGTGGTACCAGTTTGTCAGTGTTTGGAAGATGTGATCATGATGGCAAAATTAACATTAATATCCAAGTTGGGGAGGGCCAGTTAAGAGATTAGAAGGCTAAGAAGTATCATCATACTCTGGAAGAAATTTTTATTCTAATTATTTCCAATTAATCAAATATTAACTATGTGATTATATAATAATGGTATAAATGATCCATGTGTCCATGATCTAATATACACATTTATTAAAAGTTGTATTTGGATATCAAGAAATTGTTAGCCTGTAGTTAAAATATCAGTTTGAGATATTTTATAAGTTCTTCTAAAAGAAAACTGCATGTTAAAGAGGGAATGATTTACTATATTATCAAAGGATACTTCACTGTTCTAAGGGCTGACACTATATCAGTTGGGCAGAAACTCCTAGAAAGTTTATATATATTTTCTCATTTAATCCTTACAACTGCCCAGTGAAGTAGTTGCCTTTAAGGCACACAAATGACCCCATAATAAGCTAATTTCAACAGAAGTAACTGTCTTGATCTCATTCCCAAAATTGCAGAGAACTCCAAGCAATGTGTTGAATATTAAGTAGCAAAGGCCTTTCTTTTTAAGGGTCTGCATAAATCCTGGCCAAAGTTTTAATGATTATGGCATTGATATTGAATGTTCTAATTGTATACAGTATTCTGAGTATTCAAACCACTTCTGTCATCACTGTCTCTGTCTTTGCTTCCAACAGTGCTTAGTGACTTTGCTAAATTGTGTTCTTCAGAGCAAAGTAATAATACTCCTTTTTGTAATTATACAAGTGTATTGTACAACTGGAAGAGTCCTAAGAAGTTGAAACCTGTTCCTCCCAGCTGTATATGACAAATACTAAGGAATGTATTCATGTGTGTGTGTATGTATACATGTCATTTTCATGACTTCAGAAGTTCTGTCTTCATCTAGATTGTATTTATTATTAAAGACAGGAATCCTTTTGTCTGTATGTTTGAACCCTGGTAGTATGGAGTGCAGTCCATCATACACAGTAGGAGCTTATCCATCCTGTTGAATCATTTTATGATCTTCTGTCTGTAGGAACAATTTAATTTGAACCTTATGTGAAAAATTAATGTAGATGCCTTCCTTTAAAAATCTCCAAGGGAAAGAACTCTATGGTCTTTTTAATACTTAATAGTAAATGTCAGTGCTTCTATTTATAATTCAAGATCCATGGTTGCCTCTTTTCTTTAGCAAAGCGAGTGTTAACGAATGTTTTCCTGGTAAGTCAAAGGCTGCTGCTCAATACCTTGTTGTGAAGGCCCTGTTTTCTTGTGGGTTCCGTGTTTCCATGGATTGAGTACTTCTACTTACCTCTTCTTCCTCCCAAGACTCCATTAAATGATAGTAAAGGAATAAAAAATACATAAACTGATAGAAAGAATTGAGCCAGTACAGAAAAGAAATTTCAACATGTTTCTGGCAAGCTTAAGGCTGATGAAGGCTTAGTGGCTGCTAAGGCATTATGGGGGCCACTCAAGTCTTCAAACTATTTCCAGATTGATTTCGTGCTGAGAGTCCCTGTTTACAAAATGTGTACATTGATTTTCTGGGCTGTCCAGTATTCCTGCCACTTGCCCTCATTTCCCGGACTGTGCTGAGTCTGGCTGTGCGTGCTCTGTCTTTCTCTTCCTCCTATTTCACTTATTCTTGTTAGTCTTTGCTGTCCTGTCTGTCTGAAAATCCCTCCCTCCTTTTCTTCGCCTGTATGGATCTTTTATATAGTTCAGAGCCTGGTTTTATTTTCCCACCTGAAAAGTTTTCTGTGATTCTTCTATTCCTCATTGATTTATTTTCTTCTCGGAACCTCCTGAATTATATACTTTATGACATCTTCTTTGTTGTTCACTGAAGTCTCTGAATAGATTTTAAGACTTTGGGGCCCCATATGCTTCAATCTCCTTGATGCCCAGCAAAATCCAGGCATGGGGTTGGTGTGAAGTCACCCCTTGTCAACATATTTGTTGAAATTTTAGTACTTGAGCATGGTGCTTAAAATTTAGAGAGGTATTGAAAAAAATCACATACAGGAAAAGTGCTGTGATTTTAAACTTATTTGATACTCCACTGCTGTGTTGAAGTGTGCTTTTTCTCCTTTGTCTCACCAGCAATCAAAGAGAAGTATACAGACTGGACGGAATTTCTCATTCGTGATTTGACTGGTTCCCGGACAGCACCTGCCAACCTCCTGGAAGGTGTATGTATTGTTGTTATACAGCTATTCTATGTGTGAAGCCTCATAGTATATGAGTTCAAACCTAACGGCACCTTTGCATATATCCTTCTGCAGGCCCCGTGTACACACAGATACCTGAGCCATGTAGCTTCCCGGGCTGTTATTTTCTTACTTAGGTTACTGACTCAAATAGCGTTAAGAATCTTAATCTGTAATACAATCTATAAGTGGAAAATTTGCTTCTACATGAATGCATTTAAAAATAATAATGTGTTAGGCTGTCTTCCCACACTCCTGTACATATAAGCCTCTATCCTATACTAGTGAATGTAAATAAAATCCTGTAGAATAACTTTTTCATAAAGGGGACAACTGAACACGTATGTGCTCCAGTATGGTATTGGATATATTGATAAATGATTCCATTAACTGTACCATTCTGGATGCATGACCTTGAGATAGGAACATGCATGTGTTAAGTAGTAACTGAATTAGCCTCCCTCATAAAAACAGGAGAACTGGCCAACTATATAGAAAGGTGGTTAAAGTAATTTGAAGAAAAAGTTTTATCTGCAGTGTTGGTGGTTCATTTAAAAATAATTTTATGATAAAACATTTAAATATATTTACTACATATTATGGAACGGGATGAGAAAGATACTGTCCTAAGTAATTACTGAGTTACCGAATCTGTTTGAAGAATGCTCCCCAAAAGGGAAAAACACAATGAATAACAAGGAATGTGACGCAGGTTTTGACACTCTCATTATTCTTTTAACGGTAACCGTAATTCTCCCTCCTCTCATCAATGGTACTGATACTTTTGGAGCACCACTGCCTAACATACAGTTACATGGTTTGGTTTTGTGAAGATTTTGCCTGATGTATATGTATATCTTAATAGCTACTGATTTAATTGTTTAGTCAAAATGATGATTGTTTACCCTTTCCAAAGGACAAATTGTCTTACTCTGTTCATTTTTTTAAACATATTTGCCTACAAAGGCCAGCTGAACAAACATCCTTTTCATATGTTAACATATGCTAAGTAATTATGTGCATTCTTTAAACCAACTTTTGAGTTATGTGTAGAAGTAAGTTTACATAATAGTCTAATTTAGCTAATCATTAATGTGCATTAGACATATCATCTACACATGCGCTTTACTCACCAAATCAGAGTGTGAGAGGGTCTTGATTATTAGAGTGGTGGCCATTGTAAGATAAAAGTGTGCTGAGTCACGGTATAGATTGATAGCCTGATAGTAGATACATCTGTCTATTGGAAAAGTAGACATTTTGCTACCATGTGTTTCCAGCTTGAGGCAAATTTGGTCATAACTCTTCTTCAATGCACACTTATTTCTAACAAATGCAATTTTATCTGGGAAGGGTGATTTGTTTGGTGAGAATTTAGCAAAACTGTTATTTTCTAATTGCTTGTGATTTTTGTTGTTGGATGCAGAGTTGGATAAAATGGAAGTGTGTGTGGGAGGAGCAGGATGGGGAGGGGGTGGGGGCAGGGGAAAGGGTGGGGGTGGAGACACCAGACTGTTTGCCAATAGCTTGGATGATGGTGTGAAAAAATATTATCTTCTGCTGTCATCTGTTTCCATGAGAACCTTAAAATAAAGTTTAAAATAAGGAGTTTTGCTTCTGTTTAAACAGCCTCTGCGAGGGAAAGGCCCTATAGACCTCATTACAGTTGATTCCTTAATAGAACTTCAGGATTCTCAGAACCCTTTTCAGTACTGGATAGTTAGTGTGATTGAAAATGTTGGAGGAAGATTACGCCTTCGCTATGTGGGATTGGAGGACACTGAATCCTATGACCAGTGGTTGTTTTACTTGGATTACAGACTTCGACCAGTTGGTTGGTGTCAAGAGAGTAAATACAGAATGGACCCACCTTCAGGTAAGGGCCAGAGCTTTTGCTCCTGTGCAGTATTTTAGAAGATGATGTGATGTTTTCCTGGATATGTCTCTGGAAAATGTAGTAGCTGTGTGGTATCTTGTACATGTGTATATGCAAATATTAAGCACTGTAACTTCAGAATACTTTCTATAAATAATAGAACTCAAAACCTCAGTGAACAGTGTCCTAGAGGGAGAAAGCAGTGTTGGAGTCTGTGGAGAAGTCGATCTAGTTCCTTTGGAATCACTGGTTCAGAAATGAAAGACACCATAGATTGAGACTTGGTTGTGTTCTCCCTTTTTCTTTAGGAATTTTGATAGTCTTGCAGTTAGGTTCCAAAATCTCTGTCCATCCATTGGCACATCCACCTACCCACCTACTCATCCATCCATGCATCTGAATATCCAAACCAAATGCTTATTATATATGATCTGTCCTGGAAATAGCAAAGAGAAAATCATTATGCTTTTTATCCTGGCACAGCATAGATTTTAATCAGCTTCAGGTGCACTGTCAAATGACCGTCCTCAGACTTAATTGTATAGGATAGTGCATTATGCTTTCTGACATACGTAACAGGGAGAAAATTTCAGTGTTTACAAACTAACCATTCTTGAATGTTTACTACCTGCCAGGTGATTTCACATCTGCTGTTTTGTTTATTTTGATTCCAAAAATGTGCTGTGTGTTTGGTGTGAATATTTCCTTTCACAGCTGAGAAGATTTGAGACTGGTCCTAAGTTCCTGTCCAAGGTCATCTGCTTGTAGGGGAATGTGTTATAATTCAAATTCCCAGGTCCCTTGCCCATTCTATCCCATCCCCCCTGCTAACTTTACTTTTTGATGGACATCCTCAGAACAAAAATGTTGGATTCTATGGAATTCAAGATGCCAAGGAAAAAATACTCATTTCTTCTAGAAATTGCTGATTTTCATTCTGGTCAGTTTCCCAAGTACTGGAAGCAAAGACTTGGCTCTTTGCTTTATTAAAATAGTTTGAGATTCCTCCTCTCCTATCAGTTGCCAGTGTTAGTTTTAAGTACATGAAGCTGAGGAGTTATATTTCCCTTTTCTGTCACTCAGGGGCTTTAATTGAAAAAATTTCTTAGTTCTATATGTCATGTGTTTGCTTTTGTGTTGAATTTGACAGGTGTATAGACATGTAATGTGGTATTTTATTAGTGTTATTGTTGTCAGCATTTTGAGAAGCAGCCAGGAAAATCCATTTTTACCCTGAGTAATTTGGGATATGATGACAGACAGAGGGTCTGTGAGAGTTCTGAGTAAAAGATCTAAGCTCACGTCTGCCTTGGGATTCATCACCTAACAGGAGAAATTTACTCTGCAGAAAGCTAGGTGTATAAATCTTAGTTTAGTATCTAATTGCTTTATAAATTTTAGGAGAAACATATATTTGCCAATCTAAAAATTTATAGCAAAGCAAAATCATGGGTCTCATACTCAAAAGCAAAAATGGAAAGTGTCACATAGAAACTTAGGAGATATTTGTGTGAGGTGAACTTACTCATTTTAGATAGTTTGATGTCTTTATAAGATTAAGAATAAATTGCGCTTAATTGTCTGAGTAAGTTTTTGGACATGAGCTGTCCATTTCACTGAAGGGTCCATGGGAGTGTTAAAAGACATTGGAAAGGGCATTCATCATCACACAGTTATTTTCCCAACATTTACGTTGTTGACAGGAAAGATTATGTACGGCAGGAAGAAAATGAAAGACGAAAAGACACTCCAGATGTGACTCTTAGTTTTTCAAATGCAGTAGCTACAAGATGAAAACTGGATTTTATTCTGCTGATAGAGAGCAAACCCACTTTCAACAGAACAAAAGCTCAGGAGGCAGTTATTACCTGTTTTTTTACACATGGGAACAGAAACCAATCCTTTGGGTTTGTGTAAATTAATTAAAAAACCCAGAGCAACTTGTAAAACTTGGAAGGTAGTGCTCTTAACTGAAATATAGGTGGGGACAATATTTCAGACTTGCATACAAAATATTAAGCTATTTTTCTTACACCTAAAGACCCTTAGATCAATAAAAAGTGTGCTACATGTTAAGGAGAAGTAGAGCTGGGTGTGTGGCAGAGGAGGGAAGCTGATAGGTGTGCTGGGTATACTTGGTGAGTCAGCTGGGACTTCAGCCTGCTCTTGATGTCCTCTTTGCCCTGTACCCACTGATGCCAACCCCATTGCTGAGAATGATCCTCACTCTTCTCTTGGTTTCACTGATTGGTTCACCTTGAAGGGCACACTGTTTCTCACCTGTTTGGCGCAAGTGGAGGTAATAGAAATAGATAGTAGAATCAGCTAGATGGTCAGTCTTCCAAAACTCTAGGAAGAGGTGCCCATTTTAATACACCAGTACACCAGTGGGAAACATATCATTGTGGTGCATTTCCACTTTGGGCCTGGATTGGAGGAAATAGCTTGGGGTGGGAGGTGAGAAAGAGGGAAAGAAGCCACCCACTTCATACATGGATGTCAAGGGGGCAGTAGGCACAGATGGAGTAGGTTGAATCCAGTTTCAGTAAAGAAAGGATAAGGGGATAGAGAATGGCAAAACACAGTTTATCAAGGATGGGCCAGTCACTTCCTGTCATCCTTAGTGATTCAGGATTTATCAAGAGAAAACCTGAAATCCTGGGAGTGCCTTTTCTTCAGTGCTGAGTGGCCAGCATGTTGCGGTTAGACCTGGAGCTCCTTCTCCAACCGTGTGTCCCTAACAGGTGCCTGCATGTATTATTTTCTGGCACACTGGTCTCTGGTCCCGCTGCTTACTGAGCATGCCCCCTCTTTTGGAATTCTGTTTTTCCAGATGCTGGTGTGGCCCACTTCCTTACTTCAGTCACACCTTTGGTGATGGGCATTTAGTAGCCAGTCTAACTGAAAATCTCTGTCTCAGTCTCTGCTATGTTCCCAGTACCTGGTACAGGCTCAGAAAATGTTTGTCAAATGAATTGATGGAATAAAAGCTAGGAAAGGAAGGAACCATCCAAGTCCACCTTCTGGGAGCCAAGTAATCAACCAGGCTTCAGAAGCCAACTTGGAAAGGAGGCCCAGAACGAAGACACCCCTAAGATGGCGAGGGCTGCACTGTCCTCTTTGCTCCTGGTGTTTTAGGAGAGTTTTTGGAAACAGGGTCAGAGCAAGGAGAGATGCTCTTTGTTGATGAGATCCCTTGTTTAGCCTCCAGGATGGCTCCAGGACATGTAAGATGCACAAGAATATGCTCTGTGAAGTTCACAGTCATTTTCATTCATTTAAAAGGGGCCGCATGTGACTCAAGCTTGAGAAACCTGCCAAACTAAAAAGAACGTGGACTTGGAGTCAGGGTCCAGATTGGCTTTTCCTTCCCCTTTGTCACTAGCTACGGAGCCCTGAGAGCTGCTCCACCTCGGAGCCTATTGCTTATCTGTAACCTGGGGACAATTACACATTTGCTTTGCTGCTAGGTGCTTGGAGTCCTGCAAGGGATCGGCATTTTCTGGGTATTCCATCTGTGATCAGAACATTGTAGTTATATTTGGTTTTCTAAATTTAAGTAAATTGTTGAGATCAGGGGTCATTTAATGCCTGCTTTCACATTTTTTGATGTTTAGAAAGCAGATAGTCTTACATGTTTTTTGCAGAAGCTAAAAAGATGAAATTGAGGTTTTTTTCCATCTCTACTTCTAGATTTGTTCTGTATTTTTTCTTCAAAATCTTTTACCAAGCTTTTTTTCCCCCTCTTTTCTTTATTTTTTAGTAGTTTAGATGCATCCTTGTTGAACTGTTTCTTAGTCCAAGAAGAGTTGTTGCTTTCTGTATGAGTCACCTTGGGCTGCTGTAACAAAAAAACCCTTGACAGATGTCCTCGACACACAAATTATTTTCTCACAGTTCTGGAGTGTGGATTTCAAGATGAGGTGTTGGCATGGTTGAGTTCTGGTGGGAGCTCTCTTCCTGATTTGTGGATGGCCACCTTCTTGCTTGGGTGCTCAGATGGCCTCTTCTTTAGGAGCCTGTGGAGAAAGATGGGGAGAGACAGAGCCCTCCCTTTGGTGTCTCCTCTAAGGGCACTGATCCCTAATCCCATTATGGGGATCCCACTCCTAATCCAATACCCTTGGGGGTTAGGATTTCAATGCATGGATTTTGGGGGGAACACATATTCAGTCCAGAGCACCGGGCTTCTTATTCCATTCATCTCATGATTTATCTAATCCTAATTATCTCCCAAAGTCCTCACCTCCACCTACCATCCCAGTGCGGGGTTAGGGCTTTAATATATGCATTTGGGGGGAACACAGATGTTCAGTTCATAGCACTTTTCAGTGTCTGTTAATGATGGATTAGTCTTTCCTCACTGTTAAGAGCCTGGTGGAGAGGGAAGGAATGGGGACCTTGGGAAGATCACCCCCCCAGGCCTTCCTTTAATCTGAGGCTGTGAGATGATTCTGTGCACTGCGCCGTGTCAGCATGCATTGGGAAGTAGCTAGGCAAATGCTGGCATGATCACAGGGTATCATTTTCACTTAGGCTTCCAGTTAAGGATGAATCAGGACAGATTTTAATTGCTTATTGCTTTCCCACAATCAGAAATTGACATGATACACTCTATTAAATTACCTGCAATACAATCATTTTAAGAAAATGTTTTATGTTCTTTTAATGGCGCTATTTACTGTCCATAAACTTGCCAGTGTAACCAAATGCCTCTCCATCTAATGAAACGCACACACAAAATATTGTTCTCTGCTTATTGAAGCCATTAGGTGTTTAGCTTCTGCATGTGGTTGAGCACACTGACAACACTGAGGTGATGTTCACCTTACATGAGAAGTACACCTTGCCCTGGGGTGACACTCCACATTAGGACTTGAAATGCTCAGAAAGAAGACAAAGAATCTTAAGATTGTAGCACAGAGACAAAAATCATGAAGAACCCGGTGTCTCTGTCCCTTCAGGCTTCTGTACTGGGAACACCACAGACTGGGGGGCTTACAAACAACAGACATTGGTTTCTCAGAGTTCTGGAGGCTGGAAGTCCAGATGAGGTGCAGTAGATTCTACTTGTCTGCTGAGAGCTCACTTCCTGGCTCATAGAGGGTGTCTCCTTGCTATACTCTCATCTGGACGGAGGAGGGGAGCTCTCTGGGGTCTCTTTAAAAAACGACACTGGCCTGACTGTGTGGGCTCTACTCTCATCACCTGAAAGCTTGCCAGAGACTGTACCTTCTAATCCAACTGGGGATAGGATTTCAATGTATGAGTTTAGGGGGGACACAAACATTCAGGCCATCACTCCAGGCTTTTTATCCATTTGTCTCTGATTTGGTGGGGAGCGATGGCATCAGGTGGCCCATAGGCGCAGCTTTCTGGGATGACGTGGCAGCCCAGACCTACTTTGCCTGTGTATGTGAACATGGTGTCAGGAAGGGCTGTGGCCTCCTGCTGGGGTCTGCATGTCACCCCCTCAGTTCTGGCTGGGGGGATCCGATCCTGTTACTGTTGGATTTCCTCATTCTAGCCTTGAGTGGGTTTTTTTAAACCACTCTTCTTATACCCTCTTTTCTGTCCCGTGGGATTCCCCGAGGCCTCAGTTACAGAAGCGAGAGCTCAGGGGGGTCTCCAGGGGCCCTTTCTCACCAGTTGCATCTGTAGACCCTTCCTTCGGTCCTGTCTTTGGAAATTGCCATCCTTCCTGGTGACCTGGTTCTCCTTTCATGACCATGCCAGGGTTGAACTACCTGTTAGCCTGCTTTCAGATCCCTGGAAAAGTGAATTTGCTCTTGTCTTCCCAGGAAGTCTCAGCCCTTGTTGGGTGCTTCCCTTCTGACCTCTCTTGAGCTGCTGCAGTCGGTGTCCTTCAGGCTCTGCCTCCTATAGCCCCCGCCCTGCTTCCCTGAGACCTAGATGCTGTGCCCCTGAGCTGAGCCAGTGGTGGCTTCCAGGGCATGCCCCTCACCTTCTCGGGACAATTTGTAGGGCTCCGAGAACTGGTCCCTCTTTCTGCTTGGTGGGACCTTTTGTGGGATTTCTCCTTCAACATCCCCCTTCGCACCATTCATTCATTCTCAGTAGAAGTGTTTATTGGATCTCACTATGTTCCCCAAATCGGTCAGGAGTGACTAAGAAGAATTATTCTGTTTTTATTCTGATGTAGCAATGCCAATTTGGAAAAAAAATTTTCTCAGTGGTAGAATAATATAAAGAAGATGCTAGAAAGGATTATAGATGATATACACAAGAGGAGCCTGTTTTGTCTTTAGGAACCCTCAATGTGGCTTCGTGTAACTGACGATGAATGGCAGTGGGCAGCGCACTGGGAACTAGGCTCCCACTGGTGGTATCTTCCACCTGCCATAATTAGGCTTGTCTGGAAAGGCTAAATAAACTGCTAAAACATAGGAGCTTCAAGCTCAAGGTGAGTTCAAAAGCTATGAACATCAAAATACATGGCTGCATGCTAAAAAGCAGACATGCAAGAAATTAAAAATAGAGCCCCAAAGGTTTAATGTTGCCTTTTAACTGTGTTTAAATTCATATTCATATCCTGGCTGTCTCTCTGAAGTAGACTGAGTTGATATAGAGAAGGTATAAACATACCTTCTTCAAGTGAGTCCCTCTGCAAACCCTGTTTTGATAAGGTCTTAAATCCACTGAGATCAGGTCATAAAATTGCTCTGCAGTTTCAGCAATTGGTAAAAACAGTGCTCAACACATTTTTTTCTTTCAACTTTGCATTCAGATGGTGTCCCCTGCATTGGTAAATCTCTCTCCCCACACAACCCTCCGGGGAAAAATATGGGCAACATGTGGTGTGTTAGCAGCATTTCAGGTGTAAATATTAAACTGGGCTGGTAAATTTTAATTTACCTTTTAATAATTGTCTGACTTCTGTGGACTATTTTTAGCATATGAGAGCTTGGAGATTTAGTGAAAAATAGGTAGCAATAACTGAAAATGCCAGACAAGAATCGTTTCTAGTTTAGAAATTTACCACATAATAAGTTCTTCATCAGTGGATATTTCTTCCCCCATGATGTATGGGATTTAGGGTAGCGGTTGACTGAGATGTTGCTAATGTGATTTATACCATTAAATTACTTAGAGAACGCTGACTGCGTGCATGCAGATGTTCCCTAAAGAAGAGCCCTATTAAGTGCATTCTTCATTTCTCAGCGCAGAACCTCAAGTTGCTCTTTAACTTCAGAAAATCCCTTTAGCAGGTGGCCTTTTATGGTGGTCAGGGTGTGAGTTCTTATGGTTGCTGAGCATGCCGAGTTCTTAGGAAATCCCAGGAAGATAAAATTCAAGAAAGAACCAGCCGGCAGAACACTTCAGTCCTTAAACTTTATGTGGTTTCTGTTGATACAGAAATCTATCCTTTGAAGATGGCCTCTGAATGGAAATGTGCTCTGGAAAAATCCCTTATTGATGCTGCAAAGTTTCCTCTTCCAATGGAAGTATTTAAGGTAAGACATTGATTCGTAGCAATTTGTCTACTTTTTTCAAGAACAAACCATGTAAAAAGCTTGTTACATTAAATTATTTCCCATTGCTTAAAAAGCTACCTCCTGGGCCACTTTCCATTTTTAATGTTTAAAATGTTCTCTGTTCCATTTTGATGTGTTAATGTAATCTTCACAAATACTCAATATTACAAGAAACTGGTTAAAATTCTTTAGGTCTACTGTTTTTCTCCAATTGTATAAATATATTTCTCTAAATGTATGATTATAGAACTCTCATTTTCTCACTCCCTCAGCCCTTATCAAAGAAACAAAAGAAAATATATGAAGTCTATTTTTGGTATTAGTTTGACAACAAGAATAGAAAATGATGCTTCTCTTGATGGTTCAATTTTCTTGATGCCTAGGAAACTTGCCTGGGTATCTCATGGGTTTTGGCCTTTTTCTAGGTGCCCACAGAAGATGAAAGAACATATAGCATGAAATGGATCAGCCAGGTTCTTAACACTTCTAAAATTATGCTTATAACTTGTATGGCAGAATATTAAGTTCTGGGCAGGAAATGATCCATACAGGTCAGAGGAAATCACAAAACGGGCTCCTCTTACTTGGAACATGAATATGTGGAAAGGCTGCCCTACACTGTTCATTTCCTTGAACAGTTCTACATGGGGCTGTTGTGGACAGGTGTGAACTTGCGTTGCAGTTACAAGAGGCCACATTTCTGCAGCGCGCCACAGGATTCATGCGGAAAGTGGAATTAAAATGGTGTTCAGGGGCCACATGCGGCCAAGAGTGTGAGGCTTAGGCGGGGCTGTGGCTTCCTGAATTTCCTTACGATGAAATCCTCAGAATTTTAATCCATCCTGGCAAACCTGTCAGCACTTTCCTTGTTTGTCAAATTGGACTTAATAAAGCTCTGTTTCGAAGCTAGCTATAGAATTATGTTCTGCCGTTTATTTGGGTGATGGCTTGTGCAGTGTTTGGAGCCTCCTGGGCTGGAGGACATTGTGCATACAACATGCTGTTGTGCGATAAGCAGTGCGGGTGGTAGGTTGCTGTTTTTTTGCTAACTGACCAAATACTTCTCTTTGCTCTACCCTCCTTCCCTCCCTTCCTTTCCTAATAATACCCTCCCCCTGCAAAAGCCAACACCACTAAAGATAAACAGCATCCCTCTGTTGTAACCTGTTGCTCCATTGCCTCTTTTTGACGCCGCCTCCCTTATGCCTCCCTTCACCCCTGCAGTCCGTGTCCACGTTCCCCACTGCAGCCTTAGCGACATTTTAAAGGTACAAACCTGATAATGTCCCTCACCCTTGAAAAAATTAATTTATTTGAAAATAAATTATACACATGCGAGGAGTTCAAAGAGTAAATAAAATAAAGAAAAGGCAAACACCACCCTCTTGTCTGGCTGCTGGTCAGTCAGAAGCCTGCCTGCCACACAGCCTTCCCCATCCTGTCCTGGCTCTGCTGGGGTGCCTAGCACCCTGCTTTTTGTGTTAATCACTTCCTTGCTTGTCTTTGTAGTGTTACTACCTGTGTGTTTTCCTAAGTGTTCTGTTATTTACTTTTAGCCAAGTAAGACGCAAGCTTGATCCTAGTGCTTGCAGTAGAGGCGGTTTACCTGCTCTTTGGAGGGGAAGAGCTGGACAGTGTTTGGGTCATAAGCTGTCTTCACTTTTCCTCAGTTTATAAGAGGACTGAGTAGGCAAAGCCATGAGCTAATCTTAAGAAAGTTAGGGTTTATCACCATCAGGTCGTCTGCCATCGTTGTCGTGTGAACTGCAGGTATGGACGGGAGGCATGGGTTTGTATTTTCTGCTTTTATGGCTTGCTCCAGTTGCTCCAGTCCCAGGGACAGACCCATACACATTTCTGAGTTGCGAATTGAATGTTCTTGTCTGCTTCAGGAGGCTGGACCTAGAGCAGACTGGGAACTTGCTTAGCATATGGTCAAAATAAGCCACATGTTGACACCCGCCTCGGGCTGGCTCACTTTGGCATTCTGTCCTCAGGTTGTAAAGATGGTAAGACGTGGCCGACTGCCTTCAGAATGGTAGCCTCCAGCATTTCATCTCACTTTGCATGAGTGAAAATGTCTTTATTCCATCCTCATGCCTCACCGATAGCTTGTTTGAGTATAGAATGTCACTTGAGTGTAGCTGTCACTTTAAGAATTTGGAGGTATGGCTCCATTCTTTCTTTCCTTCTCTGGAATCTGATGCTTTTTTTCCCCACTGTTATAAATTTCACAGTTTGGTGGGTATGCCAAAGTAATCTTAATGCTGGTTATTTGGGGTGTCTGCAATTTCTGCTTTTCGTTTTGGGATATTTCTTCTAAAATGATGTATTCTACCTCTTTTTTTATCTCACCTACTCTTGGTCTTTGGCTGTGTGGATATCATAGTCCTGGATAGGCCTGTACTTTTTTTTCCCTCAGTTCTATTTTTCATTTCCTTGTGCATTTGCTCCACTGTCAGAAATTTTCCCAGCGTATTTGTGCTCTCACACTTTTACAAGCGTGTGTTTGGTGCCTTTTCTCTGAGTGCTCTGTACATAGCCTACTGTTCTTACAGTCTGGAGGGCATGAGTTTATTTTGTTGGAATTCATGTTTAAAGTTTTTTCTCCCTGAATAACTTATTTCCTCCACGTTACTTTTGGTTTCTGTCTTTCCTCACATATCTGAAAATCTTTGAGTGAGAGAGGGGATTAGAAAGCTCTGCGCAGGGTGGGTCGGGGCTGGCTCTGGAGGGCTGCGGCTTTGTGTGGTGATTTTACCTCTTTAGCTGATTTCCCAGGGGGAGATTTTCAGCTTCTAACCGGGCGGTTCGAGGTCCAGCCACCAGTGTTGTAGGGCTGAGGGCCTCTGTGGCCGCCCCTCGGACCCTGGACCACCTGAGAGGGCACTGGGGGACACTAGGTTTTTTTTAGAGGGCAGTGGAGAGCATGCCTAGGGGTCTGCCTGCTTCCCAGACAACCCCCACACATCTTATTTTATCATCTCCTGTTCACCCTGGCTTTCAGGCACACCTGGTGTCACTCCCGGCTTCCCACCCTCCAGAAGGTTCTGCAGTCTTCTTGGGTAGGTTCCTTGACTTTCTGCTGAAGGCTTGGGATTTGGTTTTGTTGAATATGTTAAATTAGTTACTTCTTGCTCATATGTGTTTTAGCTTACAAACATTTGCTGCTTAAAGATGTGTGTGTCTTAAAAAGAAATTTCACTGTAGTTTTGATTAGAGTTTAGGAAGAAGTAAAATCAGTGAGGGTTTCAGTCTGCCATTTTATTCTGGCAGCCCTACTGAAAGGGATCTTGTTTTGGACTGTAGGGGGAGGTGCCCATGACCTTCTGAGAAGTCCCAGCCAGGGGCACTTCATGGTGCCCCCTGCACAGTCTTACACTGTTAAGTCATGGTGTGCCCTCTGCTGTGAGCGGGGCTGCCCACACACGGGCCTTTCCCTGTTCTCCAAGTGCCCTTTGTGCTTACTTTGTTCTTTCTGTTAATCTCCTAGAGGTAGAATACAACTGCAAATATAAACTCTAGAGGAAGACTTCCCTGCCCCTGGCCCTGCCCTGGGTGAGCATGGGCTCCAGTAGGTGCCCTCTGTTCTGTCTGGTCACCTGGGTCACAATTACACTTAACTGTTTGCATGAGTCTTTGTGTAACACCCATCTTTCTGCTCTAGGAAGTCCAGGACCATACCTTTCTTGTACAGTGTTGAATCCGTTAGCCAAACATAACTCCTTGGGTATTGTAGTACTCAGCACATGTTTGTGAAATAAATAAGTGAATTCTTGAATGGACATATATGTATTTAACTCACTGATTTAAAATATTTCAGGTTAATATAGATTAATTGGATGTGCAGACTTAATTTAGAACTATGAATACTAAGACTTGAGGCATAAACATTAATAATCCTAATATATTGTTAACTACTTATTAACTAATTCATTAAACATTTATTGATCAGCTACTCTGCCAGCTGCTGTTGACCTGATTCCAGGGTTTAATAATCTGTTTACATCTTCCCAAAATACAATTACTTTCTTCTCTTGCTCTGATATTTTCCTGTTTGAATTCAGACTCTTATTTTAATGGAGTATCTGAGAATTATCATCACACCCAATATTTTGTTCATAATTTATAGGTGCTTTAAAAGTAGATACTGAGTATTTTCTGTTTTTCGCAGGGCATACCAGAAGGGAGGATGTATGGAATGGGCATTTAACAAATGAAAATTGGCTGAATTGTAAATTATATGTTCCTAAAGCCTGTGAGGCACTGTTATAAATGTTTTTAATTTGATGAAGAAGAAATGGGCAGCTTTACTTTCCTTACCATTCTTTGTATGGAATGATATTTATTTTTACATTTGATTTTGAAATCATGAGAACAACCACTATATTAGTTTCCTGAGACTGTTGTAATAAATTACCACAACCTGGGTGGCTTAAAACAACAGAGATTTTTTTACTCTGTCATGGTTTTGAAGGCTAGAGGTAAAAAATAAGGTGTAAGATAATAGTTGTTCTGTTTATATGGAGGTAATTAAAGTTCAGATAATTTCATGGGGGTGTGGGATGAGGTTCACTTTTATAAAAACAGGAGAAATCTTCTATCTCAAGTTTTTAGAAATTTCAGAAAGCAGTATTCTCCTGTAGAGTCTAAAAATAACACATAATTTTTTCTCTGTTATCACTCTGTCATCATCACCATTTCTTAGCAGGCAACCTTATTTCTATTACTTTGATTATAGTAAAAGATCTGTACATTTGGATTCATCCATGGGTCATCCTGAGATGTATGTTGTTATGGAGAATTGCCATAGTGTTCAGCAGTTATGAGTCAGAAGTCAAAGCTAAGTGCATTTAATGGCTGCAGATAAGCAGTAGTTCAAAGCTAGTCCATTCATTATTGTTACACTTGAGATAAAATGGGTATTTTGATAGAATGAATCTCTTTATGCTGCAGTGTTTGTCTCTTTTGGGGGATGTTTTTACATGTCTGCATTGGTATCTGTGTATCTGTGTCTGTAAATGCAATCTGCTAGCATTAATGTGCAGAATCCCCACTCTGTCATGAATATACACAGTAATAGTGTAAAAACAAGCCCATAATTAGTATTCCTGCAGTTATTTACCCTTGATTTGAGAGAACACTTGAAAAGCTTTTGGATACCATATCTTATGGGGAATTCTGACCTCCCTTATTAGGAAAATGCAATGATCTTCAAAATGTAAATATGGTAGACAGACAATTAATGAAATGGGCACCAAAAAAGGAGGAAGAAGATTAAAAAACACATTTTACTGAAAAATAAATAATGAAGTAATTTTTTTTCCCCTGAAAGCCACTCTCATTGCTTAGAGACCTAATAGATTTGTTGAAATAATCCATGTATTACCACTGACTTACTCCGGAAAAACAGAGAGTTGACTGCACTGGTCAGCATGGTGTCGCAATGTTGTTGTTATTGTTGTTTTCTACTTACTATAACTTTTGCAAGCTGTCATTTTATTAACTTATGACACATTCTACTATCAAAGTGAAATGCCCCAAATGCAATAAAATCTTTTAGTTTTGTCTTCAGAAAGAAGTGCTAGGATGGCTTTCTCTTAGTTTGTTTCTGTCATCAAAAACCAAAGCTATTACAGAGCTCATTCAGTATTTCAGCCAGTGGTTCACTAATGCTTCAGTTTCCTAATTCACTAGTGTTTACTAAGGTACTAGGAATGGATTATGGGGAATTTAGTTAAAATTTAAAAACAGAGCCAAGGAAGACTTGAAAATCAAAGTCTAACTATAATTAATGGAATATTTCCTATGTCAGACATTCAGAAGCCTTCTATAACTACTATTACTTTTCATTCTCTGCAGTTTTTGTAAATTGCAATCTACATTTGTGACCCTTATTTGAAAATGTTAAATTATACAAGTTTCACTGACAGCTCATATATACATCAAAAAGATCTTACAAATGAGAAATTGCAGTTCCTAATTTGCCAGTTAATTTTGAAATACAGTATTTTCCTTATCGAGGACACCATGCCCTTCCCGCTACTTCATTCGTGACCACACCTTGTAACTGCAAGGAAAGAATGTTATTTAAAACATCATTAAAATCCATTATTCATTTTTATCCCTTAAAGAAATGAAAGTGCTTGATTGTTTTTATTGTGTTTAAAATTCTAAGTAAGCTGTTCAGAGATTTGCAGCAGGTGGAAAGAACAAATAAAGAACAGCGATTTGGGGCCAGAAACCTTGGCATTGTCCTGAAGCCAGAAGTTGCTTCTCATGCCTCTGTGTCAGGGTTCCCAGCTCAACCCCCAGGTTGGGTAAATTGCTGGGACTCACAGAGCTCTGAAGTTGCTGTGCACATAGTTACGGTTTATTACAGTGAAAAGCCATAAAGCAAAACCAGCAAAGAAAGAAGCTGAATGGGTGAAGTGAAACCCAGTCCCAAAGCTTCCTCGAGTTCTATCCTGGAGTATCCCATGGGGGACTTAATTCCTCCCATGAGAAGTGTGACAACACATGCCTGGTGTTGTCTGCCAGGGAACTAATTGCAGACTCAGTGCCTAGGTTTTTATTGGGGGCTGAGCACTCTCTGCATGGCACATACGCAACTTCCAGACTCCCAGAGAGAAACTAGGAGCTTTGACATAAACCATACTGTTTGTGCAACAGTCTCAACACAGCAGGTCACTCATATTTTGGGAAGGTTTTATATCTGTTGGTTACTGTTATAGCCACGTTCCCAGGTGCCAACGCAGGCCCTTTCCAAGGACTTCCATCCCGGTGTATGTGAGTCCTTTGCCCACATCTCCATTCATTCCAACAACAAAGCCTGTTGGCTCTACAGTCTCTCCTGAATTCCTCCCCTGGTCCATCACCCTTCTCTCTCTCTGGACTGCTGCCCTAGTTTCATAGCTTAATTCCCAGCTTCTAGTCCTTGCTTCCCTACAGTCGTTCCTCAGAGAGCAGCCAGAGTGATTCTTCTGAAGCAAAATTCAGATCATGTCATTCTTTTACTTAGAACTTTCAGGTGGTGTTTCATCCCATTCAGGGTGTGCTGTCCAGGGTCCTGATGATCTTGCTTCCGGTGTGTTCTCTGAGCCCTGCTGCTGCTCCAGGCCTTCGTATGCTCTGCTCTGCTGGCTTCCCGACACACTACGATGCCCCTGCTCAGACCTTTGTGTTATGGCTCTGTCTGTCTGTGAAGTGACTCTCCCAATGCATGCATGTCTTCTTGCCTCACTTTCTTCAGGCCTCTGCTAAAGTAAGAGGGCACTTTCTACCACCATCTGTCCATCATCATACCCTGTTTTATTTTTCTAAATGGTGTTTGTTCCCAGAAATTTTCTGTATCATTTGCCTTTCTTTTTTGCATCTGATCTGTTTCCCGTAACTAGAATGTAAGCCGCATAAGAGCAGGTTGTTTATGTCTATGACTGCTCCATCCCCCAGTGCCTCGAACAGGGCCTGGCACATGGTAAGGACTCAATAAAAATTCTTGAATGGATTAATGAAACAGTAAGTACAGAGATCAATTCAGGAGAGGTCAGTGGTGCAACTTCAGCGCAGCAATGTTCTGTGGATGGTTCTGAATGATAGGCATGACTACATGCAGAGGAAGAAAGGGCTCGGTCATTACGGGGAACTCAGTACCAAGCTGGCATGTTCATGATCAGCTAAAAATACCCCAGGTCAGTTGGTGGCTGAGAAGAGGGAATAGTTGAGAGAACCGAGGAGAACATAGCGATGGATTGGAATTGAGAGAACATCTCAGCAAACCATGTTCAGTGAGAGCCCTTTGTTCATGAACTTGCGTGTCAGTGTTTGCTTCTTGCTGAAAGTGACTGCAGAGCAGACTTGCTACTGTGTCCCATGTGTTGTGTGTGCACTATTTTCTTTTCAGAGTGTCTGGCCTTGCCTGATCTTCTGGGTCCTCACAGGAACGTCTTACAAGGTGCAGGGGTGTTATATATTATTTCCTCTTTAAACCAGGGGGTCAGTGGAGACACAGTGAACCTGAGGAATGCAGTGGAGGGAGCACAGCGACGGAGCCGACCCGCAGGGGCTCTGCCTTCTAGGCCGTCTGCTTTTCCGCTGATTGCATTACCTTTCCTGAGTCCACAATTGGCATTTTGCAGACCTGGCTACAACGGTGAATCGATGAGATGTGTTTGGACAGTGACAACTGGTGTTTCTGTTGACTTCCATTCTGTTGCACGCTGAGAAGTGAAATGTTTTTCGATGGGCTGTGTATGCCCAGGACAGTAGCAAGGCTCCTTCCCATTAGTGTCTCCCTGACCAACTCCCCGTCCATATCTGTGGCCATCGTGGAGGTCAAAGGGAGCCGAGGTCACAGTAACTGGGGCTTTTATGGCATCCGCCTCACAGCAGATACCTGGCCTAGGGCTTGGATAAGGTGCCGGGTCTCTTGGTGTCCCTCTGATGACTCAGTGTCTGTAATCCCTTACCTGAGCTATTAAACGGGTCCCAGCTGATGTATACATAATGATACATGTTAAAAGGTACCCTTGGAATCTGTAAATAAAGGGTGCTAGGAATGGCAAAGCAACACATTAAATCTGGTTTGTTTGGGTTCTGAGCCATGCCAGCCATACTTCCCTCATGGCATCTCATTTTCACCACGGGTTCATGTTTCATAAACACAGGAAAGGGGCAGCTGAGAAAGGCTAATGGATAAAAGAAGATGCTGCATGTGGCCATTCCTTTTCTTTAAACACGAACAATGAACAAAGACATCTGTGCATGTGGTCCAGTGTTCAGGCAGCGCTCATAAAGCACTGACGATTCCACCTCCTGTGATTTCATCAGCTTTTTTCAGCTCCGAATTACGTACTTGTCAGTGTGACTGTAGATTTAACCCTAAAGAGGGCACCTCTTCTGTATTTTAGCATCTGAGGCCTAGGTTCAAGACTGGAGAGAGAAGATTAAGTGTGGCAAAGGAAGAAAAGCTTTTCTTTCTCATTCCATCTGGTACAGCCAAAAGGGTAGGGAAGGGCGTGAGCTGTTCTCTTGTGGTGGGTTGTGGTTTCTATGGTGACTGATTTCTTTTTCTTTTGTTTGACAGCTAAATGTGGCAACAATAAAAACTCGCAGCTAAGTTTGGCCCTCAGGTAGGATTCTTAGAGTCTCTCAGAATGTGCTTCAGTCTCCCTGTGTAGGGCCAGAACTTAATTTCTCTAGCATGGCATTCCCTGTCCCACCTGGCAGAGGGTCTGATACCAAACAAATTAGCAGTTAGTGTTTCTGAGGCATGGTGGGTAGTCCCTCCTCATCATTAAGGCCAAACGGTTCCCTTAAAGAAAGGCTGTGTTAGGCAGTAGGTCAGCCTGCTCTCTGACCCAAGGCTTGCCCACTGCCACCCTATCAGTTGCTGACCTAGCTCCCAAGTTCTCTCCCGAAGGCCCCGTACAGGCTCTCTGACCTTGGGGGTACACACACCCTGACATGCCCCTTTGCCAGTCTCCTTTCTTTAAAGACTGAGAGTCTCTCTGGGAGGATAAATCACACAGAAGTCGGGTGTACGTGCTACCCGTCTGTCAGGACTTACAGAAACAGGAGGGATGGCTTGTTTGTGGTTATTCTCCCTCTGGTTCCTGAACTGCTGACTTGAAGTATGTAACAAAAAAGGACCACGGGGACCATCTTGTTTTTATGAGTATTGGAGAGAATCTTGTGAGTCACATACTACAGAGCGACACTTCAGCCAAACAGTAAATGTAACTATAAAAACCACAAAGCTCAGATATGTAGAGTTCATTCCAGCGATTGCCTGATCTCAGGGCCCAAATGGGGCTGCCTGCCGTCTGCCAGTGACTCGCTTTTAATTCTCAACATAAAGAGTTTAAGAATACAGCCAACTTCCCATTGCTTACTCTGTGAGCTGCCCCTCCCAATGGCTTCAGTTGGCCATTGATTATTCTGGCTCTCGCCAGTTACCGCGGTTTCAGGGAAGGCAAGAATATATTCACACCCACTTAATGTGACTGGTGTTGGGAGATGGTGAAGGGGCACAAATCTCTTATTTATAAAACAGAAACAAGTGATTGTCATGTCATTATTTTATGTTCTTACATTTTCCATGCTATTTTCCATTAATAAGAATAATTAAGAAGTGATTACAAGTCTTCTAGAGAGGATTTGATAATAAAGTCCACAAGTTTGTATGGGGGTGGTTTTTTCCCTAAAAGTGCACACAGATCCTTGGTAGGTTAGGTTGACTTTTAATCTCCTGGTGCCTTTCATGAACAGGTATTTCAAGTGGGGAAACTGGTGTAAAGAAAAGTTTACGTCTTTTAGGTCCTGAGAGGTTTAGAATCTAGTGAAAAATGAGGACATGCGTGATGAGGGACCCCAGCACATCATGCATCCATGCTTCTGAGCCACAAGGCTGTGTCCTCCTTCCTGCCTTGAGAAAGGTGCCCTCAGGCTCCTGTGTATTGCGATGTCACTCAAAGTGTGTGTCTCTCTGTCCTGTTTCCTCTCTTCACTTCCTTGGACAGCCATCCTAATCTCAGTTTCCTTGTCTTGGTGGCATTAAACCAAGGATAAGATTAAAATCTGCCTCCAGTTCTATTTCCAGCCCCATTTATAACTGGAAGGACCAGTGTAAGTGGATCGGATACATTTTTACAAGAATATATAATATTCTGTGTTAACATTTAAAATAAGGAATGAGTGCATTTTAGAATATTGGAAACCTGGCTTAAAGCTCATTAGTTTTATCAAGATGTGCTTGGAGTTGCTGGTGAAATTTCTGTGTCCCAATAGGATTAAATTTTTTCTCCTAACATCTTGATTCTCCTGAAAGTAAATGTATGCATATGTAACTCTAGTCTGCAAAAGAGTGCAGGAAATGTAATCTTTTCCGTTGTGATTTTGTACAAATTAGTCCACTCACGGGACCTCCATCATTTCTGAGCTCCCAAAGATTTGGAGAGACCGCAGGTCCATCAGGGAGTGGAGAATGAGCAAGGCATGGCTTATGTGTTAGAAATCCTTGTTCTCATATAGTAAGTTACACACCTTACTTCCTTGGAGTATATTTGGAATATATATAAGACCCCTCAGGGTGTAGGGTACAGAGGCTTAGAATAAAAATGCAAATGAAGCCATGGATACATCAGAGGAATGCTGACGTCATTCTCCAGTGGAAGATCATTGCAGTAGTGTTGACGAGAGCTTCTAATCGTTGCTCACCAACACGATGGAAGACATTCTGGTCACCTCACTGTCTTTGCAATAACCTGACCCAGTGAGTATTATTCATCTCATTGTACACTGGAGGAAATTCTGGGCTCAGAGACCTTAATCTCTTGTCCTACTTTGTACCAAGAGCCTGTGGCCGATCCGGGACACAAATGCAGACCTCTCTGAATCCCAAAGCCAAGTTGAGGGCAGCCTAATGGGTAAAAGTGCCCACCCAATCACCCATCTGCCTGACTGTGG
This sequence comes from Manis pentadactyla, assembly GCF_030020395.1. NCBI lineage: Eukaryota > Metazoa > Chordata > Mammalia > Pholidota > Manidae > Manis > Manis pentadactyla. The sequence goes on along the minus strand of NC_080021.1, from coordinate 95,481,334 downwards.
GTTGAAGTGATAACATACTCCTTAGAAATGACAAAGCCATTGCTGGCAGTAAGCTGGTGGGGTGTTAACAGTGCTGGGTCACTGTCATCACTGTATGGCACCATACCATCCCTCACATATAACTGTCCATCCCAGCATATTGTGAGCATGGTGTGCTCATGGTCATTTGCTTCATTCATAGCACACTTTCTGACTCGTAATCTAGAAATTCAGAGTGGTGGCCTGGGGAGGGTAAGTGACAGCAGCACTGGATCTTCAGTGCAGATTGGCGCAGGTGCCCAGTTGGGGTTCTGCAGTACAGACAGGCGTGGGTGCCCAATTTGTGTTCTGCAGTAAAGATGGGTGCAGGCACCCGCTGGGGTTTCCAGGTTTCCTAGCACTTAGTGGGCCTCTGCTGTGCTCCTTTTAAGCCCATGGTGCTTGGACTACCCAGAGTGTTGTTTCGGAAACATGGCGTGCTCCCTGGGCTTATGGGGAGAGGAAAGAGTGGAGTGTAACCACTGTTGACCTACACACAGTCAGTTTCAGTGTTTTTCATAGAGGTGCTATAGCGAAGGTGAATGTCTTGATGCTTACTGATGCTTTTATGGTGATAAATGTTAATCAGTGACAGGCTTCCTTGTTTCCTGTTTTGCTTAAACAACCTGGTGTGCCAGTTTTTGGACTTGCTGTGAAATAGGCCTTCTGCCATTGCCTGTTAATAAATCTTGTGGTTCAGGTTGAAGTATATTGTACTACATTTTCTCGTGACTATTTTTTAACTTGATTTAACGTGCAACTAGTAGATAAAACTGCTATTTACCGCAGTAAGTAAAAAATGGAAATGCTTATTAGTGCTCAGCCTACAGGTTTTTTATTACATTTTGTTGTAAATATTTCACTGGCAAAATTTATATTTCAGTGCAATGGAATTGAAATGTAATAATGCTATTGATTTAATAAATGCTGGCATCCTAATGTCCATTTTTAGAGGAAACTAATATATTGAGAGTAATTTTCTAACGAACCTATGAGCACTAGATCACTGGTAAAACGGAAAAGAGGAACAGAATGATAAATCACACTGTATCTTATTTATTACATAACATACCATGCTGATATGAATAAAAAAATTAAAGCCTAGGTCATTATGTATCAATTTGAATGTAATACTAATTAAAACCTTCCTTTGACTTCACTGAAGCCTATTCTTAGAAATTATGCAAATTAATTGAGGCCTTTGAAAAGATGCATGTACAATGTTTGAGCTCCCTGTGGACCAAAAAACCGGTGTGTTATAACTGAAATAATTATACTCTGCAGTATTTTGTGTAAGCAGATACACTAAAAGACTTTGCTACTTAAAAAACATTGTGGATGGGAGCTGAAATGCATATCTGGTTTTTGTCCATTTTGTTTCATATCAACTTGAGCAAAAGAGGAAGGGCCAAAGAATTAAATGGCACTCAGATTGCCACCACCGAAGAAGATGTCCTGTAACATTTGAATGTGGAACATGGGTTAAGAATTGGGTTCCTACCCAGGGAATGATTCTTGGCTTTTCTTTCATTAAAATCCTCACCAAGTACGTTTTAATTTTGTTGTGTTAATTAGTTTGAACTCATTCTCCCCTGTGCCACATTTTTCATATTTTTAGATCACAGGAGGTGTATTTATCTAATGAAGCAGAGATGGCAGGAAGCATCAGCTATTTTGGTCTGTGAGAGCCACATACTGAGCTGTAAGGGCATAATCTGCAGTTCTTCAAGCCCCTAAAATAAATACAGAGATAAGTTCAAGTTAGGCACAAGGCAGATGAGTGGACCTCAAATGATGGAGTGTTCCTCCTTTTTCCTTGTTTCCTCTTCCTTGTGTCTCTCAATTAATAATGCTCTTCACCTCCTGGGGATTCATACTCACAGCCCTTTGTCTGTTTTATGAACTTGGGTACTCGCCGTGAAGCTCTATCACTCTGCCGGGAAAGCTGGGGTGGTGCTTACTCGTGGATGACTAATAGCAAGGCAGCTCTGTGCAGTAGTGTTTCTTAAATAGCTTTGTGGGATTCCTCCAGAAGCTGCTAGTGCCTTTTTCTAGGTAATCCCTTCAAAGGCAAAGACTTCATCCAAAGCTGATGTGTAAAGTGGTAGGTGGCCCGTGTATAGTTAGCCCACCCAGGGAATGCTCTGAGATTGTCTGGTTGTCTACACCTGTTACGTAGGTGAAATACAGTGAGACGTAAACCAGGAGTACAGCCAAAACAGCCAAGTGTGTTATGGTTTGTCCAGATGTCTTTTTCCGGCGTTACACTTGTGTTTATCATTCCTCAGTCATTAGTTCTAACTAAATTTCAAGCTTCCCAATCTCAAGAACTGCATCTGCTGCTTTTTCTTCATTCAGTGTAGATTACGGTTTGATGCCTAGAATTTAAATTACCATTCACAGAGTGGGAGTCGTGTGGACTTTGCAGCCAGGAACATTTACTAGATGAATCACAATGATCAGACTAACCTGTCTGGGTTAACAGTGATAGTGATCTGAGAAAATGGGTATGAAAGATGAATAACTTACTTATAAAGCACCATAAACATTTCCCTGCACACATTCTTAATTCCTCATTGCTTAAAGCACACACAAAAGCAGTTGGTGGAAAATATTTGTTAATCATTGATGAAGACTGTGATACACTATACACAAACATTTTGGGGGTAGTTTTACATGTTGGAATTCTCATTGACACACTTTTTTCCTAAGCCACTGAAAAGTGTTATGATTTATTAGCAAACACTGGAGGTTTGAAGCAAGCGATTGATGTTAATAGTGATCGCCTTTTAAGCTAACAATATCTGTCCTTGAAATAAAATTTTAGGAGCCGTCATGTTGTAAGGGTTTGATCTGTTTATTTGTTTACTAATTAGCGAAACAATTCAAAGATCCTTTTTGCCTCCCAGTCTGTTCTATAACCTGATAGCTAACCATGGACTTAGAGTCACACTCTGTGGATTTGAATCCTGGCTCTTCTTGTTAGCTCCGCATCCTTCCTTAGGTAACTTAATCTCTCTCTGTCTTAATTCCCCCCCTGTAACATGGCTAGTCCTCTGTAGTCTAAGGGGAAGTGATACTACAAGGGAACTGCTTACAGGTATTTATAACACACCCATGTTGTTATTGTTCCCATCTGCTTGACATTATATGCCAAACCAAGTTAAACCTAGTGCAGAGTCCCTGTATCTTAGGAGGAGATTAGGAGGAGAGCCAACTAGCTGCTTAGGTTCAGGAGAGAATAAAGCTGATGAAACCTGAGTGGAGGACAGGAGTTGATGTATACATAATCTCTTCTATGTTGTCGTTCGACTGAAAATAAGGTTCCCTGAAGAGCGATTGTTCAGGTAGGCTGGGAAGACAGTCCTCCACTGAAATGAATGGCATTTTACTTCTGATCAATAGAAAGCTACTTCAGGGCAACAATAAAATGTCTAAGGATGAGTGTGGATAGGAATGACATTGCCAGCGTTTATTAAACGGAAGTTTTTCTGTGAGCAATTTAACTGGACTCCAGTGCATTTAAATAAGCAGTAGTTCTTGAATGTGACAGGCATATTTGTAAATGTACTGAGGCTTTAGTAATCCCTCCTGATTTCAGGAATAACATCATTCTTGATCCAGTAATTGTGAAGTGTGAATGATTCTCTAGAGCTTTGCAAAGGCCAGACTGCATCTCTCAAACCACAGTGAATTTTCCATTATCTCTCAGTAGATAATCGGTTTTGTGAATCATCTTCAGGGACCAGGAACTCTCTTGTTAACCTTGACAATGATTAGCTGGCATTTGTATAAATGAGTGCGTGTACTCTGACTGCATTGATGCCTGAAGTAAATGGTCTGGAGGCATGGAATTTGTTTTTCAATGAGAATATCTGTACCTTTTCTCTACTAAAATGAATGTACCTATATATACACACACAGAACTCAGAAAGTCTATGCATTGTCTGATCTGGAAATTCACCAGTGCTGAATTCTTTAATTATAATAAAAAACTTCTTAGAAGCATCCAACAACTCCCTTTGCCTTTTTAGGTCAGACTTAGAAGCCTAAATCTGGTATTTGAAGATCCAACCTCTCTAACTATGTTGACTGTGCCACCTTTTCAGAATCTTTATCATTCTAGTCATGTGGTTTTCATATTCCAAGTTAAGATTCACTCCTACCCATCCTTGGACTGCCATCATCATAGTGACAGTAATTTCTGTATGTGACAAGTAGAAATATTTGTTCTCAAATTTCTTCTAAGTCTGGATCTACCATAGTTTTTCCTTTTTTTTTCCTCCATTTCCCTTTGATAAATGTAGTTTGTGTGCATGTATATTTAGTACCTACTATATAGTACCTCAGTGGTTTATGATGACTGCTTATTGAATGAATGAGAAAAAGTAAAATTGGAATGGATGTCAAGAAATCATCTAGTTTTTCACAATTCTTCAGCTTAATTCAATAGATATTACTGGAGTCTTTCTGGATGGACCACATAACGTAAGTGAGAGTTTGACATTGACTAGAAAGTATTGCACTTACTACATGGCCACCTGTCATGTTTTTAAAGGTCTCCAGTAGCCAGAGGTTTCAATGGCAAGCCCTTTTGAAAGACACTATTCTGCCTCTTGCAGTAAAAATTTTCTGACATCATAGTTCATGCATAACATAAGCGCTGGAGTAGCAGATTTACAATCAAAGTCAAACTCATTATGTGTCTTGCTCCTGGATTTTAAAAACTTTCATTATGTTGACTTGTCTTTGAAACTGGTGGGATTTCTACATGGTCATAGAGGGATTTTTCTTCCATTTTCCTTTTTTAATGACAGTGACCTTAAGAAACTGTAAGGTGAGCTGGGGATGTACAGGAATCTATTTTATAGTTTCTAGGTTCATTTCTGAAATTTGGAGTTAAGTTTAATCAGATATTATAGAGAGATGTGGATATTTGAGACCAGAATATAAATACCTGTGTTTGTGTGTGACTTCTTTTTCCAGTACGTTAAAATGAGAGGATTTAAGAGTCTTCACATAGTTTGGAACAAAAACAGATGCATTTCCACAAGTAAGAAGTTTGTGTGCTTGCAACCGAAACCTACTAGGAAATCATTTAAGACATGGGAAATCTGAGCCATGATTGACAAAGGGAAAACTTGTTTCTAAACCTTTACTCACTAAGCATTGTTTTTAAATTGTTTGATAAAATTTTAATATCATGGAGACAAAATTTTGAGTGTGTTGGGGATGACTCAACAGTGTTTTAATTGTTTAAAAATATTAATATCATTAATATTTTCATCCCACATATGACCTTGTATGATTTTGATGTGAATGGTGTATTTTGTGCATGAGCAGAGATGTTCAGTGGTCAGCAAACAAGCACACAGACACTCCAGAGAAGAAGGAAGAAAAGGTGTGGTGTCTGCATGAAGTGGCCGCCTCTTAGCCTGGAGATAGGGTTTGATGCAGAATACACTGAAATCATTAGCAATAAGCATAATACAGGTGGCAGCCTTGGAAAGGAGAAGGTTATCTAGGGGCGAATTGCTGCCCTAAGCCTTTATGCTTTATTTCTAAGAATATCAACATCGCCTGTTTGTACCGGACAGCAGTGAATAAAACAAGGCAGCAGTTAAAGGACATTTGTTAGTTGGGTTCATGAGGGCCACAGAGTTTTCAACACAGCTTCAGGAGCTGTAATTGAGACATCTTCTGGAAGGCTTGGAGCATAGATCCAACATGGGTGTAGACTCGGCTAAAGACTTCGATCAAGTCAGTGGTCAGATCAGCTCACTGAGAGTCTGGGATTCATGGGTCAGCTACTTTAGAAAGCTGGTCCTACCCAGAGGAAACAAAAGAATACGGATACAGGGTGAGCGCACCAGCTGAAAAGAGGCAATGGTTTGACAAGAAGCCCAGAATGCTGTCAGGACACCCCAACCCTACATCAGAAACACAGAGAGGCAAATGGGAGAACAAGTGAAATTAAAATTGCAAGGACAGGTCTGCGGTAGGAGCAGCCAGGAAGAAGTTACAAGTTTCCTGTTACTGGTGAAGCATCTCTCAAGAATGCTTAGCCTTGTAGCTGTGAGTAATGAGCAGGAACGCTGCAGCCAGGAAGGACATCTGATAGCAGACAGGAACACAGAAGAACTTCTGTGAAAATACGACACTCACAGGGGCCATTTATTATGGTTACGGAATGTGTCATTAGCAACTGAGGACATCTCTGTATTGCCAGACAGGATAATAATGATTGCTTAAACTTGTTGAGTTTATTCCAGCAAAGTTCTATTATAATTTTAGGATAATTTTCCTTTCAAAGGCTAAAGGGTTTTATGCTTAAAGGGAAAAAAGAGTTACCTGAAAAATCTACTAATGTGCTCAGTCCCCTTTGATAGGGGAGCACTGATGTCCACCAGGAACATTAACTTGGGATCTTTTGACTCAGATGTCAGTTGTCATTTTTGGTTTACTACTTTTGTCTCAACACCTATGGTTTCTGCCTCTGTCTTGGCGCATGGTTGACATGTGTTCCTATGCGTTAACCCTCTATGCTATTGGAGCCCTTTTCAGAGGACTCAGCCACCTTTAAACATAAATGCTTTGTGTTCAGTATAAAACAATGAAAACCATCTGTGCACCTAAAACTGTGACTATTTCCTTGCACTTTTCTTTATACATGTAGTTTTTATGAAGTGTTGGTTATAAGCTAAGGATTCATGAAGGTTCAGGATGGGCCTGTTCTTCTGGTGAGTTTTGTCACTCAAGTCATTGCATCTAGAGAATATCCCTTCTTGTTCTGATCAGCCCTCCCAGATGTGGCACTGTTTGCTCCACCCAGACTGAACATCTTTGTGCATCCACGGAGTACGGAGACCTTTGCAAACTGGCCACAGGAGTCAGGGCCCTGGGGCTTCTATCTGCCTTCTTTGGTAGAACAACAGAGTGGTGGAGAGTTTTAGGCTTTCCCTCCTGTGGTCTTGTGTAGCACTGACAGCTTTTGTGGGGGGAGCAGTCACAGCCTAGTGGGGTCCTGCACAATCCTCAGAGTTGCATGTAGAATAGCATCATTGAATTAAAAACCCACTTAAGATTTGCAGATAAAAGTTAAAGATCCCCAAATATTTTTGTACTTCTCACCCAATTGATAGGTTTAGAAATAGTAGGATTTATTTGCAGCTATTATTTCCTCAGGGACAGGCTGCAAACACATTTATTTATCCCTTATTTATCCAGACTGTGAGTTGTGAGGTGACCTCCATTTCAGTGAGGTAAATCCTGGCTTGCAGAGTCCAGCCAGCCTCATCAGCTGCTGTGCAGTGAAAGTGGATATTGAAATTTGTTTTCTTGAGAAGATAGGAAAACTCCATCTCGCACACATAAGATTGCTGTGAGTTATAGAGTGACCACCCATGAAATGGGCTGTTGCTCATCCTTGTTGAGCAGGAGTCAGATTCTGACTGTGTGCAGGGTGGTTTGGGCATCTGTGTGCACACATTTCCAGGATCATCAGCTGTGCTCTCAGATTCAGGAGTCAGGGACAAGCTGTGTCACCTCTGAGGTACCCTCTGAAGCCCTGTGAAGTAACTCTAGTAGCAAGAGGCCACAGTTTCTGAAGATGCACCTTCTGTGTTTTAGATGACTGATTGCCTTGGTTACTCTGCTGAGCTTCAGTGATAGCACCTAGGAAGATCAAAGAAGTGCAGGGGGAATTTTTGCTTAGTGCAAATTTTAGCAAGGCCGCAAAGGCTTGTTTCCCCTCTCTTTGGAAAAGCAATTTAGCCTGCAGAAAATAATTAAATCTGCAGTGTCTCACAATAATTAGAAATTTGAAATGGGGAGGGTTAATTATTTCAGTCCGATTGTGGTTGCCCAATAAAATGTTCAAGGACAGCATCTAAACAGTTGCTGAGTCCGTTTACAACACCATTGCGTTCAGTGTTTTTATCCTTCTCCCTGCAGGATCATGCAGATTTGCGAAGCCATTTCCTCACAGTTGGGATGAAGCTGGAAACGGTGAATATGAACGAGCCTTTTCATATATGTCCTGCATCAGTGACTAAGGTGAGTGAGTGCTCCTCCCTCCCTCTCACCTCCACCTCCAGAACACATCAAATAAGGCTTCCCCCTCAAAGCTAACCAGATGAAATATGCTCATGAAAGGATGTGCCACATGCCAAGTAATCCAAAGGGAGATGGCCTTCTGTCCAGTTCTGTCCTATTTTAAGCTCTTTGTATCCCGGGTAGGATACAGCAAGTCTAATCAGATGCCGCCTCTTAATGGATAAGGGTGAGTTTCGTTTGTCGTCGATCGTATGGAATGTCCTTGAGCGACTTGGAAGGAAGTCTCAGACACAGAGCTGTAAGCCTTGCCTCTGAATACGTGCCGCCTTCTGTTATTAACCATGGGAGCATTGAAGCCACCATTTGCTCCTGTAAAATAAGGTGCTAATGAGGTGCATGTTGTAATCATTACAATAGTAGCTTGCTTCTCCTGCTCTGGTAGTTGTTAATATGATGGACTCATATTGTGAAAATACCTTAGAGTGGTAGAAAGCAAATTTTCATCTCCACTATGTCAGCTTCTTTTTCACATCCACTTTCCTTGACTAAAGGAAGGGTTTTGCTTCTAAGATTGGCATGTAAAGGCAATTTTAGTATAGTCGAATAGTCTTTCAAGATGAAAATTTTCCTTCCCCCCTAAAGAAACATCAATGAAGTCACATCTAAATTATGTATTTCTCCCTTAAATATCCTCCTGTATATGGTGGGAGAAACCAACAAGCTTAGTATTCTTAGCCAAAGTGTGTTTTAGTTAACGTCCTTTTGTACATTTTGTGGGGGAACTTAATAGTTCAAAAGTCAATTCCATTTTAATTTCTCTTTCTGAAGGAGACTGGATTTGTTAATGCAGCGATTAGTGTATTAAAGCTACTTGAGTCATGCTCTTTTTTTTATGCATGATTTGGTAACATTTGAGAAATAGAGTGGTGATAATGTATTTCAAATGTGGAAAGTGGTTGTGGTAATGCAATGTCTTTTTCTTCTTTTCTAAATATTTTTTCTTTAGGGAACATAACATTTTTATAACAGTTAAAGTAATTTATTTAAAGAGTAAGTAAAATAAATGCTGCCATGCTTTGAACCATAGTCTTGAGGTTGAAATTTATGCCGTCATGTTCATACCCTACTCACTAACCTTATTTGAAATGACCTTTGTGTTCTTCAACATGTATTCCGGTGGCTGTACATTTTCCCAGAACTGCTACATAAGTGATACCTTGCTGACTCCTGGCTGTGTTCCTTTGTACTGGTAGCAAGTGGCACTGTAATGCCAGCTGCCCATTCATCTGGGTAATTATCACCCTACCTGTCTTGAGAGGCTGTGGTGTCCCTTTCACCTGGTATTTATACAGGAAACTAGAGGGGCAGGTCTGCTTATTTAGCCTGTGTGTGGTAGGCTCTCATTCTTCTATGCCTTCAAATAATTGTCATAAGTAATGTTAGAATGTGACATAATAATTTTTCATTTTGACCCTATTATCTATCTTGCTGGATAGACTTCCAGCAACAGTAGTTCAGTTTTCACAATAATATTTTCTCTAAATAAATCTTATTGGGGGTGGAGGCAGGGAGGATATCTTCTCTGATTTTTAAGCTACATTTTCCTTTTTGGTTTATTTTTTCTGACCCTTTGTACCAAAGATAAAATACTTAAGTCATGCCCCCCCGTCCCCTTGCGGCTGTATGTTGTGTGCCACATGGGTTGGGATGTGTGCTTCCGCCTCTGGGAAAGTGGATAAGCATCTTTCCAGGTTAAAGATTTATGAACCTGTAGTGAAGTATCAGAAGATTCTTAATGTAGAAGATATATTATGTATTTCAGATGAGTTTTAAATGTGTTATAAATTAATTTTTAATTAAAAATATTTCTCTAAATGTTGGGAAAGGTTTTAGAGTATGATGTTTGAGAAAATAACACTATGCTGTTGCTCATCACAGTGAGCATTTCATTTTCATTTCCTTTGGGGATTTTCTTTATGGCTCTTGAACAAATAAATAACATGAAAGCAAATAGACAAGCAGATAAGCATTAGCAGATCCAGGGTTAAATGACCAGCCTTCAGCAGTGCAGTGGGGTCATGTTTTTGCTCATCCGAAACTGAGTGAGATTGACATATGACAATGATGCGTATGTGAAGTACTTTGTATTATTTAGACAGGGGAGCTGGAATCAGAAGTCTTTGCTATGGTGTTTTTCCCAGCTCTGAGCAGCACAATTTGAGACAAGTTGGTTAATGGCTCTATAGGCTTTATTTGTGAGACCAATGGGTTCTGGACCTAATGGACCAGGGTTTCTCATCCATTTGGGAACATGAACCCTGATGGATTTGAAACTTATTTAGCTTTTTCTCTGAAGTATGCACACATGAACATGCATTTTGTTGGGTTTTGGATATTACTCAATGCCCATCCTTGCATGGTCCAGTGGCCTTAGGAGATGCTGCATGTTTTTTTAGCATCTGTGTGTGAGGATGTGTGTGTGTGTGCATAACATCCCAGGTCACAGTGGCGTTTGCACACACTATTCTGAACGATGGGAACATGGACAAAAGTCCTTCTCTAACAGAGGTTCTATTTTACTTGAGGGAGACAGACAAGGAGTAAAACAGAAAAATCAGAATAACATGGTATACGTGTTAAATGCTAATGAGAAAGACACACCAGCTCAGGGGTCAATGGGGTATTGGTTTCAGGAGGGAAGATGGGATTTAAACTGGGCTGTCAGGGAAGGTCCCCTGGAGAGGGGATGTTTGCTCCTCTGCTCCTTAAAGTCTGTTTTTGAAGGCACACGTCAGGCAGCAGAATCCTAACTCATGACTAGGATTAACATCAAGGAAAACAGAAGCAAGTTCACCATCCTGCTTTGCTTTGAATTAAGTTGCTTCCAGAAAATACTTTGTAAATGAAGGAGCCAGGATCATAGCTCATGAAGAGTGTGAAGTTTTCCTCAGAAAGACTGGCTTACGTCTGTTTTGTTGGGAGCACGGTCTTTTTTCTCTGGCCTGTTGTACATGCACGGCTCTGTAAACCCATCGTGCTTTTCAGCAATGGGGGTCCATCTGATTTTGCATTTTGCTTTTCCCATCAGCATGCTCTGTTTTATTTCTTCATTGGTGCTTTTCCTTATGTTCAGTGGATGTGTCAGTTTCTATGTACAGAGAGCACTTTATGTGTTGTGGCAATACCTTGCTGAGTAACAGAGATGCCACTGTCCTCTGAGGACTTCGGGTGGTTGGGGGAGACAGATTTGGTGTCAGCCCACAGGAAGGAACAAGGATTTTCAGGGCAGAGGTACAGGTTTGGTGCTTTGCTGGAGCTGGGGCCCTTACTCTAACAGCAGTGGCCGGAGAAACATTCCAGCAGCAGTGACTTCCTGCATGCACCTTGGAAATGCACTGCTCTGATGGACTGGCAGGGAGTGGAGTGTTGCAGATCCAGAGAATGCCAAGTGAGGACCTGCTGGGGTGAACGCATCCCTGTTGGCCTGGCGGGCAGAGTGGTTGGAGGGAAGGGATGCAGGATGACACCAGTGGTGCCCACGTACACCGCGGAGGTTCTCGAATGGCCTGGTGTGAGGCCCTGGGTCCCCGCGGAGGATGCTAAGAAGCCAGTCTGGCCGCCAGGGCCCACGCTGGCTTTCCTCGAGGCAAAGGCTGTCCTTCCTACTTCATCAGTTCGTTTTTCCTCCAGCTAAGACTTGGTTGAGTCCTGTAAAGTCATTGATGTTTTTCACATTCTAGTTGTTTATCTTTACTTTAATATGACCACAGTGATCAACTCTAACTTTTTAGCAAGTTGATTAATTTAGAAATAAACACTGAAATACCAGGTTTTGCTCAGACCATTTTGATGGAATGTATTGCATTTGGCAGCTGTGTCGTATTCATTTTGGACTGATAATTACATGTTAATCCCAAAGAATGAACTCATTGGCTCTGTTGTTTTTTCTTCCAGGTTTTTAACAATCATTTTTTCCAAGTGACTATTGATGACCTAAGACCAGAACCTAGTAAACTCTCAATGTTGTGTCATGCGGATTCCTTGGGGATTTTACCAGTACAATGGTGCCTTAAAAATGGAGTCAGTCTCACACCTCCCAAAGGTTTGTATGCTGTGAACATTTGCAGGGGTTGGTGACCCAGGAGTGCAGTGGACCCTCATTGGAATTCTGTTTTCTGAAGATTGGATATTCACATAATGAAAACTATGCAGTTTTTTAAAGAGAATGAGAAAGATCTCTATATCCTGATAGAAGTTCTCCAAGGTATGCTGCAAGTGAGAGAGATGAGAAGGTTATAATATGATGCTTTTTGTTAGTAAAGGGGTAAAGAAGAAAATGTATTTGTGTTTGCACATATTTCTATAAAGAAACTCTGGGAGGATATCCATAAGAAACTGTAGGATATGGAGATGGGCAAGCAGGGCAGATGGGCGAGGGTAGGGACAAGCCTTTTAACAGAATACTTTAGTCTTTTAAAGAATTTTTTCTGATTAATCTAAGTGAATGCATTTTCTATTAAAAATAAATGTATTATTAAAAGTAAAGGGTTTATAAGACTGAGAGGGATCTTAAAAGATTATCTCATCATCAACTCTGATCATTTTATATGTGGGGACATTGAGGCTTAGTTGTGTCAAATGATTTTTCAAGTCCTGAGGTGGAAGTTGGCTTAAAACCCCCCAGTCTTAAGATCCCCAAACTCATGCTTTCTCTGTGTCACCAAATCCGTACTTTAATGCTGTTTTTTATCACTGGTATCTTCATAAAATCCAATATTCTCAGTTACTTGGGGGCATATGTCAGCCTGCTGCAGGACTCGCCCATGTCAATGGACCATCAGTTTTTCATGACTGAAATGATCCCTATTTCAAAGGATTTGGAGAACTACAATTCTAGGGAATAATTTTCCCAGTGCCAGTGGTTATAACAAAGTCAGCACATCATGGACTGAGTTCTGTTGCCATTTTGTGAGAATATATTTATGTTAATATATATATAATATATACAATGAAATATATTTGTTTGTTGTAATAAAATTAAAATTGAGAGGTGGTGGTGGCGTTTTCAGCAGTGGTGACTTTCTGGTTTCCTTTTGAGGTAATTGCTTACATGTCTTGTGTGTCAACACCAAGTCTGGGATTCATGCTATAGAATTTTTTCAGAAGTTATTCTTGTTTTTTTAATATAGGAAAATATATGCACTTTTTAAAAGTTTACTGTTTTTAACTTAAATCCTGAGAGAATTCTGAACTTTATAAAAGTGTGTAGGATTTATTGGACATGTTGAGAAGTGAGTTTAGATATTTTCTTGTGTGTCTGTTTTCCACAAATGTATTATGTTGTTTAGATTTGTTAGAACCGTAAACACCGCTTACAGTTATAGCATGTTGCCTCATCTCAAAAAGATATCATCTTCCTCATTCCTCAGCAGGAAGAGTTGGTGAAGCAAAAGACATTCGGTGGTATAGGAGGTGTGCAAAGAACACAGATTGTTATTTATATTGCTTTGACCCTGTTCCTATTTTTTAAAAAAATTCTGTCTCCAGATTTTAGAGGCACATAGTCTAAGCTAGTAGGATAGGAATTTCTCAGTGTTGTCTCTGTCTGAGCAAGTGTTTTCCTGGTAAGCAAAGGACAGAACCTTGGAGATTTTGCCCCATTAATTAATGTAAAGCCAATAAACAACAATCCAATAGTACAGTTACCTTAAAAGTGATCAAACAAGTACACAAATCAACTAAGCAAAAATGTGTATAGGTTATCAACCATGACTTGCAATTTTTAAATTATTTCGTTAACCTCCTTGGCCTCAAAGATAAGCTATGGTATTAGCAGAAAAAACATGACACCCCAGGGGATCTTTGTGGAACATGTTAAGCCTTTAAATGTCTGTTGTAAAATGTGTGAGCGCAGGCTAAGGTAAATAGCTTATTTTGGCACTTTGTCTCTACCAGTTGGCCATCTTAATGGACACATAAACTGTTAACACGATTTAAGAGGTAACGGTGTATTTTAATTATCATCAAGAGGAAAAGTAGTGAACCTAATTGGTATTCTCTTTTCCCCAAGAGAAACCTCATACGCTAACTGATGGACTTAGTCCATCTTGTAATGCTCTTTTTCAGATATACCAAAGAGGGCAGAAAATAATAAACACACTCTCATGCCCCTACAGCCTTTGATCCAACAGCCACTAGCATTTTGCCGTATTTGATTCAGGTTTTTAAAACATGAAATAAAATGTTGTGGATACAACAGAAGCCTGTGTCACCCTGGGTTCTCTGTGTCTCGCACCCTGCATCTAGGATTTGTGTCCTGCCAGGATTTTCAGGACCTCCTGTGTCATCACCATCCTCCTCCCTTTTTCAACTCCCGTAACTCCCAGCCCACCCGCCACAAGAGAACCGCCTTCCTCAAGACTTGGTGCTTTTACTGCCTGAATACCTTGGTCTCTGTGTCTTCTCTGCCCCAGTCTCTCACTGTTTTTATCACAGCCACTTTATAGTAGATCTAGTTTTAACATATATATATATATGAATAGTATCACGCTATGCCTCTCTTTATGTGACTTTTTATACTTTGTGGTGTTTAGCATTTTGCAGATTTTTTCCATGTTGATGTACGTAGATATGTATTCATGGTATATTCATGAGTATACCATGATTGTTGAACTCCATTTCTCACAGAGACATGGAAGGTCTTTCCAGTTTTCCCCACTGCAAATGATACTCAAACGTTGCACATGTACCCAAATGTTGAGGGCTCCTTTTTGGGGATAGACCTGCATGTGGAATTGCTTGAGTTTCCATCTTGCCTCATCTGCCCCAGTAGGTGGTTTTCATGGGTGGTGTCAGGGCCCTCAGGTGGCAGTGAATTGGGCCTCCTTGTGTCACTTGTGTGTCCTGGCTGCTAATACTGTGGCAATTTATTGGCAATTTGTATTTCCTTTGAATTGTTAATCATATTTTTTGCCCTTTTTGATTGTGGAAGTATTTGTACATTCAAATAAGAATTCTTTCTCAGTGATGCATTTCACAGAGTATAATGGTCTAGTGTGGCTTGTTTCATCATTTTAACTGTGCTTTATATTGTGTTGAAGTGTTAAATTTTAATGTAGTCAAATATCCATCTTAGCTATCATGATTTGTTTATATTTCTCTAGAAATCCTTCATGCTGATGTTCTTCTCTGTTTTCCTTAGAAGTCTTGCAGTTCTGCTTTCCATATTTAGCTCTTTATCTACTTGCAATTAATTTTTGCATGGCCTGAAGAAAGAAGACCATTTTATTTTTTCAACTGAATTGAGTTGAATTTCCAAATTCACCAACTATCTCTGCATCATTAATTGAGTAGCCAGTCGCTGTATAGATGTGAACCTTATCCTGTGCTTAGTTATTGCACTTCACTTGTCTGTTTGTCCATCTCTTCACAAATTCCTCACTTGTAAAAATTGAGTTTACTTTGTAATAAGTCTTGATATCTATCAGGTGAATCTTTCTGTTTTATTCTTCGTTTTCAAAATTGTCTCAGTTATATCTGTGCATGAATTTTACAATCAGTTTGTAAGGCTCTATAAAGAAACGACCTGAGGGATTGTCGAGAAAACTTACTCAGGCAGACTTGTTCCCAGGACCGTTTCTGTGCCCTGAGGTCTATGTGGCTATGCAACGGGGGGCATACATCCTACTTACCTCACGAGCTGGCTGTGGCATCCCACGAGGCGAACCATCGTGTGCTTAGCCTCCTGAGTGTCCAGTGAAGTCAGTAAACGCCTCGCTCGCAAGGAGAGAGATCACCTTTCCTTAGGACCAGGGTGATGAAAACGTGCCCAGTCGAGCCGCTCCAAGGAGTCACGAGATTTGCCGAGAAGGGATTAAGAGCCAGTTCTTCTAGCATGGGTTCTATTGTATCCTCCTCCGTTCATGTAGCTCGGTCCTGCTACTCGCTGATCTTTGAAGATGATTGCGTTGCTTTTCCTTTCAAAGAGATGTTGAACTAGAAGCTAAACAAGCTTGCTGTTAAGACTAGACGTTCCAGGACCTCAACAGTGTAAAGGCCCCCTTAGGTGAAGACCACCTCATGGGGCCGTGGCATCTCCATCCACGTGTGGTGGGGTGCTCCAGAGCTTTCTTTCCTAATGCTCCACGTCCCCCTCCGTCCTTGCCTTTGCTCCGACTTTATAAGACTTCAGTTTATTTTTTAAAGACTTTTTCCTCCAACTACAGATTTAATACCCTCTCATTCTTTAAAATATTGAAAAAAGTAGAGAGTTTCCTATCCTGAAGAAAAAACTTTAGGTGTGTATTTTTTCAGATTTGTTTCCCTGAATATGTAATTTTGTGTATCTGTTTAATTATTTTTATACACAGTAATTTATCACTTATTTATTAAGATGTATCCTGCCAAAATATCTCCTACTTTAAATGACCCTGATTTGTAGTTGGATAATTGACTTAAACACACCCCTGTTGTTCTCAATTCTACTTTGTACATGAAATGTTCATAGGCCATCCTCTTATCTCTGTATGATGGTCCATAAAAGAACTACTGCTCTGTCTTTGCCCAGTGAACTCTGCAGAGCCCCACAGTCCTCCTTGCTCTTTCTAGAACATTCCAGACCTCCTCTGGGCTTGCTCAGTTGCTGGTCCCCGTCCTTGGAACACCCTTCCCCCAGATAGCCACATGCTTCCTTCCTCAGCTTTTCAAGGCTGTTCATATATAACACTTCGGCCCTCCCTGCACCCCTCATCCACTTTCTCTAGCACTTTGATGATTTACCTTTGATACTTGTAAATCTGCCTCATGGAAATGTAAGCTGTGCAGAGAGTGAGGGTTTTTCTTGGCATTGTTCACTTCCATATCCCTAGAACTATGCCTTGCATGTAATATGCACTTAAGTATTTTGAAATGAATGAATAACAAGAGTGAACAAACGGCTAGGTTGGAGAGTAGGCACCTTCTAAAGATTTGGACATGTGTTGCCACATTGGCATCTGCAATGGTTTTTGAGGTATACACCAACGAGAAATGCATGAAAGTGCTGTTTGTCAACAGTTCTTATAATGGAAGAGTGTCAGGGTTGTTTTTCATTTTGCCCATCAGGTAGGTGTCAAAGATGATATTCTTTCACTGGTTTTATTTTTTATTAAGATTGCACAATTTTTTTATACACACCCCGCATAAAAGGGTAGCTTTTATTCCTGTGTATCTCTTATATTGGAGAGGGAAATCTATTTCTAAGTCCTTCCCTTTACCTCCATCTCCAGCCATTGGCAAGGGGCATGAGACCACCATAATTGTCTCAGGATTCACTTTGTGGTGCTGAGGAGAGGCCTGACGTCCTCTAGGAACTGGATAAAATCAGGATTCTGTTGGCAAATGGAAGCTGGAAGCTGTGGGAGACAGTCGTGGTGTATTCCACGTGGCAAAAAAGGACTTGATTGACCAGTGCTTTGAGTATCTTTTAAAAAGAGCAAAGATGCTGTGCTTTCCAATAGTTTTTATTATTGAAATACTTCATGGTCATTAATGAAAACTTGGAAAATGCAAAGAGGTAGAAGAAAAAAGAATCCAGGAAGCCCACCACCCAGATAATTATGTCAATATTTACTATTAAATTTTTCTTACATTTCCTTTGGTCTTTTCCTTGCATATTTCTTTATAAATTTGATAATTCTGTATATGCTTGCAGCAGTCTTTATTAGCTAAACCTATAGCAGTATATTTCCCTTTTTTTCCTTTCTCTCTTTTTTTTTTTTTTTTACAAACTATGTGCAGTTTCACACCTGCATGATTTTCCATAGACTTAGATAAGTTTCAATCATTTCCTATTTTGGATGTAAAAAAATTCCCCTCCTAGAATTATCAATGATAATGCATTGTATCTTCATGTTTAAGACTCGTTCAGTTTTTAGGGTTGTTGATATGGGATAAATTCCCAAAAATGAAATTGTGTGTCAAAGTTCATGAACATTTTTACTGCCAAATTGTTTCTCAAAGGAATCGTCCACATGCACTACCAAAAAGAGCAATACTTGCAAGTGGAGCTGTCTTATGTCAATTAATTTGTGTCATAAGGAAATGGGTCGTTGACCTTTTCCCTTTTAGACCTGTAACAGTTGGGACTTCATTCAGAATAAACAGGAATAAAAGCTTAAATAACTCTAATGGCCTTGCTTGGTTCAACAGTCTACTATGGCAGCTTGTTGCAAATTTTAATAGCCTGAGGGGTTTTGATTTCCCTTTATTCTCTTTCCCCCTCTGCTGTTTTCCTCCCTCCTGGGTTTAAAACGTGTTTTCCTGGGTACAGTTAAGCCTCAGTACTTCTTGTTCTGTCTTTGTTGATTAATGAGTATAATTGACCCCTGTTGTCTCCATTATAGAAGCTACAGCAATTTGTTTTTATGTAGCAGTTATTTTCTGAGCTGTCACAAAACTGCCTTATAAAGAGAGAGCTCATTATCAGCCTGAAGGAAAAGAATTTTAAGTGATGAAGTGAATAAAGGTCCCCAAGAGAAGGAGGAGAAGTCTAGGCTGTTGACATGCTCAAGGAAACGAGAGAGTTCTAGGGGCAGAATAATTAATTGCTGCTTAGGTGCCCAGCAAAACTTAGTTACATCTCTTGAAATTATTAGATGTAAAGAGGCTCTCCAGAGGAAGAGTCTGGAAGACTGAATAGAGGAGGAATGAGTGTAGGTCCCAGGAGCCATGGAGCATGGCATTTGGTGGAGTGGGCTGAAGCCCTTTGCAAGATGGTGATTATGATGGCAATTCTAGCTACGTGTTTGTCTGTAGAGGAGCAGAGGTGTCTTCTAGGTTGGAAAGTTTTATCTGCACAGATATTGACCATAAAGAATACCCAAATTCCATGTTATATCAGAAAATGGCTTGCTCTTCATTTATATAGGGGTTTTCCTGGGTCTCCTCTTAGCCCATGAGCCTGATGAAGTAGCAGAGGTCCAGGGAAGAGATTTTAGAACAGGAGATCTTGGCTTTACCCAAGCGAGCCTGCCACAACCCTAAACAAACAGGCCCTTCTGTTGCAGGCCTTCTGCTTGTCTTCAGCTGTTCAGTGGGGAGGTCTTCTCAATGTCCTGTAACATAACCTCTGTCTCATCTATTCTCCACCAAGGCAACTCTACCCACTGGCATGTGCTGATGTGGGTAAATCCACCCTTTCCACCTGGTTTCAGGTATACATTATGGTAGTGATGGTATGTACTAGTATTTATGGTACTTTAAGTTTTTCAAAATATTTCATTTGACCCTCATGAAGTCCGACTTGCTGTTAGGCATAAGAAAGGTCCTCACCCTTTAAGGGTCTATATGGAGCCCTTACTATTTTAATTACTGACGCACCGTGAAGTTGTGCATTTGTCTGTGATTTGGATGGCATAATGCTGTTTTGTTTGTGTTTTGTGATGTGCAGGTTACTCTGGCCAGGACTTCGACTGGGCAGATTATCATAAGCAGCATGGGACAGAGGAAACGCCTCCCTTCTGCTTCAGAAATGTAAGAAACTTGGTTCTTTCTCCTTTTATTAAAGATGATCTTCACCGTAAGGTTTGTAAATTGCTTTCTATTTACTCAGTAAGGCTGGCTCACTACCGTGTGCATAGGATCATAAAGCTGTGTAGTCTTTAATGAGTCTTCCTTTCAGGTTATTTATTAGGGTGGTGCCAAGCTGTGGCATCCATGTGAGTTCAGTTCTCACTTATGGAAGGATTCCTGATGAGTGGGTGGTTCTTCTCAGTGTAGCGGATTTGGCTTAATCATCTGAATCTAGTAAGCATATAGGAAAAGCGATACAGGAGAAGATACAATCCCAAAGCCCATAGCTGATATTGACATGTATTACTCCTGTTATCTTCTGTTGGTGGGAACTGGTCCCTGGGCTGCGTGACCATGAGTGAACCTGGGAATGGTGTCCCGGCTGGGCCGCTGTTGTCAGCCATGGTGCCCTATGATGGGAGGAGGAGGACAGGTCTTGGTGACAGCTAGCCACTTGGCCAACGTTAGTTATGTGCTTGCTGTAGTGTGTACTATTGGTAAGTCTGTTGATAGGAGAGTCTCTGTTCCTGATGTGTATTCTTAAAATATGATCTTGATTTTTTTTCTTCGATTACTTTAGTAAGATGGCAGTCCAACAAGTTTGTGTTTTACTTTAAGCCACTTCCTTGTCCAAATAGAGCTATTGGCATGATGACAGGAAATAGTAGTGCGTGTGCGCATTTGTGTGTGTGCAGGTGTGTTCACTTGTTAAGTTGTGGGAGTTGGTTGTAAAAAGTAGTTTATAAATTATTCTTTTTAACTTCATCAACTCTAGGAACTGTGAAAGCAGATAGGAATTACTATCTTTTTTTTTGTAAAGAATGAGGCCTAAATGTATGGCCTAGTATGTTGAACTTGCATTTAGTTGTGAAAGTTAATGCATTATGCTGAGGAAAAACCAGAGTCCTCCACCTGCGACTGCAGTCACTACAGCACAGCCTGCTCCCAAATCAGACCTGTTGTCTGGACGTGTTCCTGGGGCTGCTGATTCGTTGCCACCCCACCTGTAGTTTGTGGGATGACAGAGTATGAGAGCGGAGTTGCGGGAAAGGTTGGCCTCATGGAGAGATGCTCCATGCAGAGCCAAAGTCAGGAATGGGTTTTGGAGAATTAAGTAAGTTGATGACTGGGTCCAGCCTGTACATGTACAAACAGCAGCAGATCCGTGGCAGAGTGGGAAACCAGGGCTCCTCAAATGATGAAGGGAACTTTCTAGTGGATGACATTGACTTTGCACAAGGTGGTTCTTCTGTAGCACTGAAAGAGCTGTATGATGAGTGTCGAGGGTATGGTGGGGACAGCCGTGTGTCACCCTGCCACCATGAGGGCCACAGGTGGTTAGTACTCAAGGCTTATTAAGTTCAGTGCAGTCTTACTACACATTTTTTCCATAGTGATGTCACTTGTCACAGAATCTGCTGGCCTTGCTGAGTTTCATTTAAGATTGTGGAAATACTGTATCACATCTCAAACCCCTTTGAGGTTGTGATTTCTACCTGACAAAGAAGTATTCCTTCCCTGACTTTTCAGGCTTGGGAGGAAAATCCCGACATCTCCCTTTGTCCTGCTTTTAGGGAGCTGTTTTTTCTGGGATAACACAGTTCCACCTAGTCTTTTTATCTGCCCTTTGCTTCTGTTCAGCCAGCAGTTGTCCACGTGGATTTTAATTATGGAACAAGGAGCCACACCCCCAGGCAGCCTCCACACTTTCAAGGCTTAGCTACCAAGATTAAATCTGTTCTATAAGATTTAATGAATAAGCTGGCATATTCATTAGGAATGCACTTGTCACAAATATGCCCCTCTTTGTTTCTGGCTCTCCATTTATTTAATCGACAGGATTGTTATCTGCCTGTTGGCATATGAATTGCATTACTGGTACTTTGCTGAATTTTGTTAGCTTGCTACAAGTGCTCTGTAATGGAATACTTATTATGAATTCATTTTTAATCACATATCTTGTGTGTACTAAAGGAGAGGTAGTGTGGAAGTGGATGCATAGAAGACATTTCCCTGGGGATGTTTTAACAGTCAGAGGCAGTTCTGAAATGGATCGACACAGCCAAATGCTTAGGAAAATAAACTCACCGGTAACAGTTTTGCTATTGATTCTTTATAAATCACCCTGAAGCAGTGAGCTGAAATGAAAATAGGTTACGCGGTTGTAGCTTTCCCTTATTAAATAGGATAAAATGCATCTTAACTTACTTAGAGGCTTTTCAGGCAACTTATCGAGTCGTATTATCAAAAAGAAGCTCAATACATAATACACGTGGTTGAGGCAGGGTGACTTGCAGAAAAATAGCCCACCTAGAATATCTCTGATTCGTATTTCCAAAGAAACATAAAGGAAAGGAGTGAATTGGTTTCTTAACATACACTGGATAATTTTGTTCTGGGTACATAAAGATGTAATTGCATTTTCAGCTGAACATATATAAAAAGATAGGTAATGTGAGTTACCTGGGTCTCCTTCTACAAATCACATACAGATATAATCTCTGTTACTTATAGGAACCTGTTTATTCTAACTTACATATTTCAAAAATAGGTATATTTATACAGTAGTATAACATCTGATTAAAATTTATAGTAGTGGGTGATTTGGGAAGATTTCATATTTATTTTAAAATAATGCTAGGAGGGAGTTTTGCTTCCAGTATTGGCTGTGCTTATAGACTGCATTGACCCTTATGCAAATAGCAACTGTAAACCAGAAGAACTATCTGAGGGATGCAGAGAATGAAGAAGAGCAGGCAGATTCTGGAGGAGAGCAGGTGCTTGGAAGGAAGGAACTGTGGGTTCACCCACTGCATTTTTTTCAGACTTCTGACCAGATATCCGCAGGGTTGACAACATAAAATGACTAAAACTGTGATAAACATTCTTAGTCTTTCTGCCCTGATTAGCCAGATAACAGAATGTGGGCACCCAGAGCTACTGGAAATGGGGGGTAGTCTCAGACAAGGGAGAACCAGGAGAGGGGACCACTTAATGTGTAAACTCTACCTAAATCTTTGGCTGATCCCCGAACTGTGTAGTCAAACTTCAAGCAGCCTAGCTACGGATGAAAGAACTGAACTGAGATTTGAGCTGTTTCTCAAGAGGCATAGTGTGTATTTTGAGTCCAGCCACATGAACTGCTTGCTCAAACAGAAAAAAAGTCACTCTTGAGAGGAATAGAATACAATCCAGAGTTTCTGTGACACAACATTTAGAACATCTAGATTTCAACCCAAAGTTGCTCAGCACATGAAAAAATAGGAAAATCTGAGTGATTCTTAGTAGAAAAGATAATCAGCAGAGATTAAACCCAACATGGCTCAGATGTTAGATTAGAAGACAAGTATTTTAAAGCCCTTTTATAACTAAGCTCAGTAATGTAAAGCAGTGATTCTGAAAATGTGGTCCTTATGCTAGTAACTTCAGCAGCATCTGGGAACTTTTGGAAATACAAATTCTCCAGTCTCATTTCAAATGAATCTCAAACTTTGGGGTGACATCCAGCAGTCTGTTTTTAAAAGGCTCCTCCGATCTGCCCTAAAGTTTGAGAACTCTTGCTGTAAAGGAAAATACTCTGATAATGAATGAAAAGATAGGAGGTGCCAAAAGAGAAGTAGAAGGTACAAAGAGAAATTCTAGAACTGAAAAATAAAGTATCTGAAATAGCAAGTTTACTGGAAAGGCTTAATAGCAGAATGAAGATAGAGAAAGACTTTAATAACCTTGAAGATAGAAATGATCATATCTGAAGAAGAGAGAGAACAAGTACTCGGGAAGAAAGATGAACAGAATCTCAGGAACCTGAGGGTATAGTGTATGTAATTGGAGATCCAGAAGAAGTGGCCAGAAAGACTGTGAAAGAAAAACTGTATGAAGAAATAATGGCCAAAATTTACCAAAATAGCTAAAAGATCTAACTTCATAGATTCAAGAATCTCTGTGAGCCCAAGCAGCATAAATACAGAAAAACCCAATATAGTCAAATTGCTGATAACCAAACAGAGAAAAATCTTGAAAGCGTCTAGAGAATAAAACAATAGATACATTCCTAGTAGAGGGACAATAGTTTGAATAACAATGAACTTGTCATCAGAAACAAGGGAGACCAGAAGACAGTGAACCAATGTTTTTAGAGTACCAAAAAGAAAACACTTTGAACAGCAGAAATACACTTCTTGAATGAAGATAAAAACAGACACTTAGCCAAAGAAGATGTATGAATAATAAACACATAAAAAATGCTCAACATCATTAGGATAGGAAAAGTACCAGTTACACTGTGTCTAGATAGCACTGGACACTGATTAGAAGAAGGGCTAAGGTTGAGAAGGTTGCAATACCAAGTGCTGGAGAATGGGGGGAGCGACTGGAACTCCACACACTGCTAATGGGAGTGCTCAGTGATGGTTCGGGAAATGATCTGGCAGTTTTGTAGAAAGTTAAACATAATGTTTACCACATGGTCCAGCAATCTTATTTCTAGGGAAATGAAAACAAATGTTATAGATTGAATTGTGTCCCCCACATTTACACATTGACGTCCTAACTGTACTTAGTACCTCAGAATGTGATTTTTAAAGAAGTTATGAAGGTAAAATGAGATCACATGGGTGGGACACTGACTGCATGCATAGAGGAAGAACATGTGGAGACACAGGGAGACTGCAGTCTGCACATCAAGGAGGGAGGCTTCAGGAGGAACCAGTGTTACTG
Source organism: Manis pentadactyla (assembly GCF_030020395.1). NCBI lineage: Eukaryota > Metazoa > Chordata > Mammalia > Pholidota > Manidae > Manis > Manis pentadactyla. The sequence continues at coordinate 95,456,995 of NC_080021.1, read as the reverse complement.
ACACCTTGATCTTGGACTTCATTCAGCCTTCAGAACTGTGAGACAAATACCTGTCATTTAAGCCCCCGAGGCTGGGGTGTTTTTATGGCAACCTGAGCAGACTTAACATATAACAGCCCCATGCTGTAGAACAGGGCACCGAAAAGAGCAAGTTTTCCTATGTGTAAATATTTAAAAAGCAAATGTAGAAAGTAAATAAAAATAATACACAAAAAGCACAAAGGTAAAATAAAGACAGTTTCAGTAAAAGAAAACTGGTAATTCATCATCAGTAGACATGCATGAAAAGAAATGCTAACAGATACTCTTCAGGCTGAAGGAGTGTGGCCTCAGACAGGGGCTAAATCTGTCTCCTCTAGCACCCCCTAATAGGCCCAGGGGTGACATGAGTGCAGGGCAGAGGAAGGAATGATTCGTGCCTCAGTGACTGTGTCGACATCAGGGCAGAAAGGGAGAACACGTCATCCTCTCCCTCACTCAACAACTATTACTGGGTGCCTGGGGTGCATCGAGCAGAGTTCTTCTGACTGCTGGGATCCCAGTGAGAAAGACATGGTTCTTTTCTCAAGAATGGTGGGAAAGACCAACATGTGAGCTAGCCCACCCGTGTTGCAGTTGCAATCTGTGTGCGTGCATGTGAGCGTGTGTGGGTGCCCCTGCTTCGCCAGCTGGCCAGCCCTGTCTGCACCATATCTTGCTGTGATGTTCACTGGCTCAGTGTCTGTGCTCTTTCTCTTACAGACATCATTTAGTCGGGGCTTCACAAAGAACATGAAACTTGAAGCTGTCAACCCCAGGAATCCAGGAGAACTCTGCGTGGCCTCTGTTGTCAGCGTGAAGGGGAGACTGATGTGGCTTCACCTGGAAGGTATTCCCAGGCAGCAGTCATTTGGAAGGATTTAGGGTCCATCCAGAAATGCCAGGGTGCAGAGGAACTTAGCAGTCCTCAGAAGTGCTCCTTTCTGCTTTTCTTTTATTTTAACAGATCTTCAATTATTCACTATTCTTAAATAAGTGAAACTAATCAAATGTAAATTTGTTCAGAGGCTCTCATCTTAGCTAATAATTTCATGAAATGAGATACTGGTGTGATAATTATGTTTGGAACACAGTGGTCTTTTTACATCTATGATTATAAAAGCTAATGTCACAATTAAATTAATATGAGTCACTAAAACTGGTATTTGAGGTCTTGGTTATTATGAGGATAAAATTATATATTTGCATTTTAATGTGAATAATAACCTTACTTTGGTTTCTTCTTCCACAGATACTTAATTTATCCTTAAATAGTAACTGGAGATGACTTTCTCTCCAAATACACAATAAAATAAAATAGAACTTAGGCTTTTGTTTCATGTTTAAACTGTTCTTTATGGCTGTATTTTATATGTAATTGTCCAGATAATTGACAAAAAATGTACTTTCTAAGTAGAACCTTGATCAGATTTGGACTTAGATGGAAGACTTTACTTTCTAGATGTTATATTTTCAATGAGAAAGAATTAAATGCATTTGATCTCTAAGGTTTTTCCATCTTTCTATGATTTAAAATTCCTTGGGTAATTTTGTTTGTTGAGTGTTCGTTTTTCTCTTTCATAGCATGAAGAGTAGTTCTTTTAAATGTACATGGAAAACCAGTAAGACTAGATGATAAAATAATGTTTGCTCACCAGGTCCAAATTTTAAATTTCATGACATGCTTGTTAGCACCATGGGAATAGGAAGCTTGGAAGCTCATAGAACTGATGCTAATATCTTCATTCTGTTACCTCAGTAAGCAGGTCTTAGAGCATTGACAGCCTTAGGTGGCCTGCCCTCTCGTAAATATTAGTCCCAGAGAGTGGGAAGGGTGGAGAACAATGAGTTTAGCTGAACGCCCCATGTATCATTAATTCTCAGAAAAATCGTTTAAAATATTACTGTGTCTTAAGATTTCAAAATCAATTTGAAATAGAAGGAAATTCCCAAAAAGTTGATTGCTTACTGAATTTTCAAGTAGAATGGCCTCCAGTTGGCATTAACCAAAATGTAGACACAGGCATAATGGTGGTGTTTCTGGAAGTACAGGAAAAGAGCACAACCTTATTTTCATTACTACATGTGAAGTTGAGTCAACTGCTCTTGGACCACAGGGTCCCTTCTGTGAGTTCAGCTCCCTGAAGCGAACACTTGCTATGTACTACTATGTTAGTTCATATTATGAGATTGGAGTCTTGTTTGCATTATTAATTTGAAAGCAAAAATGGCAAAGTTCAAAGCCCATGCTTCCTCATTATTTTTTAGCACATTATGGTTAAAATTCTTCAACAGTTGTCGCTTATTTAGCAGCTGGAACTTCCAGGGCTCTGCAGCTGTAAATCACCTAACAGACAGAGCAAACGTGTCCTGACTTACAGATGGAGAAACTACCTAAGCCATTAAGATATGCCTGGGGTTCAGCAGCATTGCACTTGACATCTTTTTGCTGCTTGATTCACCAGACCCTACAGTTTCCCCATTCTTAAAAAGAATGATGAGCACCATTTAGTGTATATTTAACATTTTTGACAGTCTTTTCTCATTATTGCTGTTTTCCTTTGGATATAAATTTCTGTTTTTACAGCAGAGAAATGCTAGCCAGCTCATGTCAGCTCTTTTTCTTATTCTTGATGCTTTCATCCTGTAGTAATGAACATTAGTTAGCATTAGGAAGCAGATCAGAAAATAGATTGCCCATTTTCTAGACCTCACACATGAACATTTTTTAAAAAACAATCTGTTGAATCTAATCTACCTACATTTAGGTAGATAAAGTTATACATTTGTTTCATCAAATCACGTAAAATTGCATTCAGCTTCCTTGATCTTGCTTGAATTTTGGGTCTTTTGGATTTTGTTTTGTTGTGGGGCCTTGCTGAGTGTTTACCTTTGAAGGTGACCGTGAGCTTAATGGCACTTGGTTCTCATGATTTCACAGTTTTGTTAGTGTTTTCTTTTCCTCAGTCCTGAGAACAAATATTACATTCATGACAGTCACTTTGTGGCTGTTAAATTATTTTTTATGATGATGGGGATTCTGATTATAGGTCATTTATTTAACACTTTAAATTTATAAAGTACATCAAAACAATTTATTAGTTATTTTTATGCACTAAATTGATCTGAAGTATTTTCAACACATGGCTAATTGAGCACTTTGAGGTAATTAAAATGACCATTTTTTACTTAATATTTGACTTCTCTTGAAGTCAGATAATTCTCTAAGTGTCTATAAAGGCGCTGATTTTGAAGTGGGGGCAATGAATAAAATACTAAATTTATTTGAGATTAGTGTAGTATTATTTTAGGTGCCCATTTGAAAAGATTTTCAAGCTTTCACAAACCACTGACAGTTTGCAAGGGCAGTTTATGGTGATGGGGTTTTGTGTTTGGTAAAGGATGTTACAGTGCTTTCTCTTACGTTAATATTCTGTTGTAATCACATCTGCAATTATGGGCATTATCCATATAATTTAAATTGCTTTTGGTTTAGATGCTGCTAGCATTGCAGCCACACACACTGGCCTACACACGCGAACTCTTCTTTCTCATAAACCAAGTCACCTTATGTTTGTTTCAGATCATTTTCCTAGGGAACAAATAAAGGTGTGCGTGTTCTATGCGCCCTCACAGCACTTCACCTGCCTAAGAAAATTTACATCTTTGCACTGCCTTCCTCAGTTTCTCTTAACCTCATTACTATTAATATTATTTGCTCCTGTATGTAAGAGACGTGGTAGGCTCCATATTCCTGACTATTAAGTGCCTTAGCCTTTTAGCTGATACAGAAATTCCTTTGGGGTCATAAAAGGTATGACAACTGGAAGGCTTCCTCTCCACATAGTGAGTTAGCTCTTTTAGGTGTTGCCAGTACAGAACGGTTTGAAGAGAGCTTTAGAATGTGAGCACCAAAAACCTGATTTTGAAATTGCGAACTCTGTTAGAAAGGTTAGGAGGGAATGATGGCCCCGAGGGCTTGTGACCCACTGCTTTCGGTACCACTTGGTTAAAAACAAACATACAGACAACATCAAAACAAAGGTGACCCAAACTCTTCAGAAGTATCAAAAGGTAAGGTCAGGGCTCTTAACTCAAACCATCAACTTAGGTAATCACCAGCATCTCGTGATCATTTTTTCTCTGCTGCCCTCTGAAACAAAATCTAGAGAAAATAAACATTTTCCATAATCAGTCCGGCAGAGCATACCATATAAATTTCAGGGCGTGAATCTGTGCTATGTCTAGCATTGGACAGTAGTTTTGTAGAGTTCAGGAATTGCTTCCTTCGCCATGAACTCCATGTTCCATTCTGACAAGCATGGAACATGGAAGGCCCAAACACTTGTGGCCCCTGATTTCCACAGGTGGCAGCCATCGGAGCCACCTGCCAATTCTTTTAAGTCTGTGCTTTGTGTCGAATTTCACTGTAGGTTCTTAAACACAAGACAATTCAGGAATGACTGTGTTCTCTGGTTTTCCCCTCTTAGCAAATGCACTGCATTGAAATTGTGAGTGGCATTTTCTGATATAGCTGATTTCCCTCGTGGTCCTCTGCCGGTTTCCTTTCCTCCACTGGTTCTAAGTTTTACACACCCTTTGAGGTTGGAACACAGTACAGTGTCTTGGAGGACATTCCCCTAACTAGACCAGGCTTGCAGGGACCATATCCTCGCTGTCTTCACCTGCTAGTTGAAGTGTTCCAAGCCGAATTGCCTGTGTTGGTAAGAGTTATGGTGGAAGGGGTGCACACCTTCTACTTTTGGCACATGGACTTTCATGTGATCCCTTTTTTCCCCTTGTTTTCCCTGTTCCCAGCCACTGCCTGGTGCTTCTGACTGTAAGTCATTGTGGTTCATCTTTCCTGGAGAGTAGACCTCCAGCCATCTGCCTGGGTCGAGGTGTCACTGGCTGTGCAAAATTGGTGAGAGGATTCTGAGGTCTAACTGCCGCCCAGAGAAGCTTTCAACCAGCTGCTCCCCCTCAATTTTGTCCCACCCATCCTTGGCCTCTCTGAGGTTCCTAGTCTGTCCACCCCATAATCTTTCCAGGGCCCAGAGGCCTGAATTAGTTCACTTCTTGCCTTCCTTGTCCTCTGTGTGTTGTAGATTCTCAAATATGTGATGAAAGAATAAATCAGCCAGGAGGCAAATGAATGAATGAGTGAGAAAACACACTGACTGAAGTTAATGGGATTTATTCCCAGAGTCCCTTGTGGCAAAATTGAGTGCATGACAATTGATTGGAATTCCATGACAGTTGATTCCATGACAGGCATAAGCTGAGGGCCCAAACCAAGGTAGTCATGAAAAATTAGTCTAGGTTGTTTCTGTATCAGAATTCTGGAAAATGACTTCTGAGGACCAGGTGATCTTCCTAGAACTGAGAAAATACTGACATTCCTAGAATGGTCCCCAGTCTCAGGAACAGATTTTCACATTTGTGGTGGGACAGACCCCTTTGAGATTCTGATGAGGGCTTGTTGACCCTCAGAAAAATGCACTTGCACATGTGTATAATTTGTGATGTAGTTTCAGATGTTTTATGGGCCTTTTCAAAATGATGCTTGGCTAGACCTCCTGGGAATTCATGGACACCCCCCCCACCGCCCAGATCAGATCAGATGTTAATAGGTTTCGGATCTGTGCTGTCCATGGTGTTGCTTCTAGCCACATGTGGTTATTTTCATTTTAAATTAATTAAAATTGAATTATAGTTTTAGTTCTTTCATTGCACTGTGTCAGGTGCTCCATGTCATGTGAATCTAGTCGTTGCTGTTTTGGACAGCAAAAATATAGGACATTTCCATCCTTCCAGAAGGTTCTTTTGGGCCACTCTGTGCTAGATGCTGAGATCAAGTCAAAAGTGAGTTTCCTCAAACCTGATAAGGCCCCAAACTCAGCTCTTCTTAGAATCTGGGAGCAGTAAAATGTGACCTCAATGCTTGCTGTAAGTTTCAGCATTTATTAGCAAGAGCAAGTGAGTTTTTAGGACTTGGAACTTAGAAACTGGAGGTAGAGTCTGTCCACCCTGGTACCAGTCAAGAAAGTATAGTATTTTGAGCAGGAAGTGATTGTAACAGGAAACGGGATGCCTGTAAGATCAGAGGGACTGCAGCACATGAAGTCACGGGGCCCCCCTGGGCTTCACTGTGAGGACACACTGGAATCCCAAAGGCAGGGAGCTTTGATTGCTGGCCCACCACTGGCTCCAGCTGCAAAGCTTGTGAGGAGACCCTGGAGCTACTGCAGCTGTCTTTTGAGACCCTAAAACTTATGACTAGAAATGGAAGTTCTGAGTCCAACTCTAACATGCCCACGACCTTGCTCGCTGCAGGAGGAACAGCGGGAAGATGGCCTCTGCCTCATTCTGTGCTGTGCATCTCTGCTGAGTAGAGACCATTGGTGGAGCCTATTGGTTCCCAGCACTCTTATCGTGCAAGCGAGTCTGGAGGTTTTTCAGGTCCCCAGCCCTACAGGTAGAGAGGAAGGTGGGAATTGGTGCTGAGAGCCAATTCGCCATAGCCAGCCTTCCCTCCTTCTAGCTGATCATAAAAGAAAACTTGATTTTGTGGCAAATAGAATTAGATGTTAGATTACAGAATAAAATGATGGAGGCTTATTCTTTCCACTGAGGTAGCAAATAATAAGTGTCATTTTTTAAAATTAAGTAACAAGATGAGACCTGCCTTTCTGGTGTTTGGCAGGTGTCGAGAGATAAATGGTACATCTGCCGTAATGACCTGTACACCCCACTGGCAGGTGTCATGCTCTTTCTCGTACCTTTCCTGCCTCCGTTTCCCCTTTACCTTCAGTTTTTTCTTCTTCTTGTTAAGAAGGTTACTATATGTTCTCCATCTCTTGCTTTTGTGTTTTACTCACAATGGTTTTTTGTTTTTTTTTTACGTTAGTGTCTCTACAGTCCCTTGTGATCTCTGCCAGTCGGTGGCTTCCCTCCCTCTTCCTCTGTGCTGACCCCTCCTTCAGCGTCTCCCCTGCGTCTTTGCCCGAATACCCAGCTGGGCAGCTTTCTCTTCCCCACTGGCTCTTCCTCGGCAAACCTGTGGCTTCACCTCACCTGTGAAGATCAGCACTCTTTAAAAGTCCTCCTCTTCCCGAGGTCCATACAGTGCCATCTTCCCATGTGACTTCAAATAGCAGCTCTGTGCTGACAAATCCAGACGCTCACAGCAGACGCATTCCTGACTCCCGTTGACATCTTCCTGCCACATACCTCCACGTGGTTTTCAGCATTTCCCCACCAGACATTGCTATTGTTATCTTGCATTTGCTGTTCCCTTGAGTTTCCCATCTGCCCTAATGGCACTATTATTTTAAAAGTCAGAAACCAGAAGTCATCCAAGTTAGTAATCATGGAATGATTCTTGTCTGTGCCTGGCCACCTCCCCCATGACCAGGCAGCAACTCCCGTGCACCAGCCCCTGTCTATCTCCGTCTTTTGCCTCCTCACAGTCCCATTGAGGTCCCCTAGTCTTGAGGTTGCAGTGGTCTCTCAGCTGCTTTCTCTACCATCGTCATGGGGCTGTAAGAGTTAGCTTTGTAAAATAGAGTCCTTGCCTTCCTCGTAATAGTCAGCGACTCCATACTTGTTACAGAGTAAAGGCTCAAATTCCATAATGAGGCGCTCAGCAGCCCCACCTGACATATACATCTGCTCCCTAGACATGTGCTCTTGAGTACCCTCTGAGTTTAAAATCTCTTTTCTTCCTTGTGCAGCTCTATTAAATGTATAATAATGGATTCTACCTTACAGTATAGTTGTGGAGACTGGGCAAGGGAATTAGTGTCTATAAAGTGCTTAGCATTGTGGCTGGTATATAATAGTAAAGCTCAGTAAGTCGAGGTGGTTGATGAGCAGAAAGAGAGGCAGCACCTTTCATTTCGGCTTTCCCTCCCTGCACAGAGCCTGAGCCCCATCAGAACCACTCACCGCATCTGTGAACAGCTGACCCTGTCCGGCGCTGTAAGCCATGACACGGAGCTCTCTTTGCCTGTCACATAGGGTATTTGGACAAGAGTTCATGTGCACTTTGCTTGCTAAATGCCTGCTGAATAGATAGGGGAAAGAAAGACAATCTGTGTTCCTGAAACAAAAAGCGATTAAGGATACAGCAGCCCCTTAGCACTGCTTTGCCAACTGCATTTTGAACCAGTGTGATATTTTACACATGTAAGCTAAAATGCAAAAACTCCTGGGTCAGTTTTTTTGTAGGCTTGGTTCAGATCCTGTAAACTACCTTCCACATCATAGTCAATGGAGATCCCATTAAAAGGTAAATCCATGGGTTCCCCACAGACTTGTCCATCTGAGTTCCTGGAGCATGGCTTGGGAGTCTTCATTTTAAAGTCACCCTGCTCAGATGATTCCTGTGTGCACTAGTTTGTCAAGGACTGTGAGAGCAAATGGGCAAGGTGTGGCATGGCATGGTTCAGCCTCTGAAGTTTAGGAGACCAGGTCCATAAAACTGCCCCTTACACCTTTCTGAATTTGGGGAAAGTCAGGTGATTAATAAGCCTTTCACAGAGACCTGTGAAAATGAAACAAGGAAAATGCAAATGTGAAAATAATTATATTTTGAACTAGTGTGGGTGGTTTTAAAATCTTTAAAAATAAACATGGCCTATGAAACCTCTTTGGAAGAAGATGCTTCTGCAGACCAGGGTCTGGGAGCTGTGTTTCCTGCCCAGTACAGAAGGTGGCCCAGGAGTGGGGACTGTCAGTGGCACAGGCTTTTAACACTCCCAAATCTGTTTTGTCTCCAAAGCCAAGAGAGAGGGAGAAAGAAAACTGCCCACCTCGGTGCTCTGGAGCCACATTGCTTTGGTTTTAATCCTGGGAGCATCACTTACTTGGTGTTTGATCTTTCCATCTGCCTCAGTTTGCCTGTCTATAAAATGGGGAGGAAAATTTCCCCTCTCTCTTAGATGGTTGTGACGATTGAACACTTGGCAAAGCCCACCTCTGGTCAATGCCCTGAGTGTGTGCATCCCTGTGTGCACCTCTGTCCACACACACGCTTGCTCACACTTCTCTGTTGTCATATCTTGGTCTTGCCAGCCCCTCTCTTTATTCCTTAGGACTTGAGCTCCAGAGCTGACAAGGAATGCTAGCTCTTATGTGCGGATAGGCATCTGCAGATGTACGTGCCTGACGGGCAGTGGGGTTTCCTTGTGCAGTCATGGGGCTCACGGGGTCTCCTAGCTTTCCTTCTTTCCATTGCATGTGGGCGCCTGTCACAGTTTGGTGTGGCCTCTAGCTGTTAATGAGGGACCGGAGCAAGGTTTCCTTAGACGCCCCTTGCCTTTCTGCCCCCACAGTCTGTCCCTGAGATGCAGGAGCCCTTCTGATTCTGCTCTTGGAGTCAGTGAATGTCATGCCCCTTCCTCTCTGGTGCTCATGGCACCTGCATGCCTCTGCTGTGGTGCGCCCCCCCTCGTGCCCACCCTGCTCATTCTCTCCCATGATTTGCCATAATGCTACAAGTTGCGTAGCGTTGTGCTTCTGAAAGACGCTTGAGCATCGTCATGGGCCACCTCCTTTTAAATCTTGATGTTCTGAATAGAACCACTCCGATTCTATTGCCTGGTGTCAGCTGCGAGGTTAAGCTGTGAAACAGTCACTGCAGTTCAGGGGACAGTGGGGCTTTGTAGACGTGGATGGTGCCCGTGGTCTGAGGACAGTCTCAGGATATAAGCAGATCGCCAAACTATTTCAAAGTTCCAAAGAGAGTCTTACAAGTTTATATGCTTGTGCATTTGCTTCGTGAGGATGGAAGGTCTTTCTCCCCTTGGCACTGAGGTGATTCATTGAGGTTAGTTTTACTTCCTTTTAAGTAACTTGTCCTTCTTTAATCTGAACTCTGTGTTCATGTGAGACTCCCTTTCTTCTCTGAACAGCTTTCGTTGTGCTGTCACTGTGGTGGTGGTCAGCTTGTGTTGTAAACTTTGTAATTCATTCACAAGGGCCCCAAACACATTAAATTATGTGTGGTCAGATTCTCTCTCCCACTCCGGTCCCCCCGCCCACGGCCACTGAGCTCCTTTCCAACAGACTCCCACTGTGTTAGTATTTTCATTTCCTTCCAGATTTATCTTAGGCACATACAAATATATGTTATTTCCCCTTTTTTTAACAGATGGTAGCATACTATATATACAAAATGTTCTGCACCCTGCCTTTTTTCCCCTCAGATATTCACATGCCTCTTTACATTTATGTATATAAGAAGATTTCTCATTCTTCTTTATAGCTGCACAATATCCCATCATATGGGTGTGGCATAATTTATTTAAGCATCTCCTGATGGATTTTGTGATGAAGGTTCTGGACAAGAATGAATAAGTGGAACCCATTTTGACATGATGCAGCTGCAACAAAATCAGAGACTGAATGTGGCCTTGTGTTGCTCAGAAGAGATGTTTCTATAAAATGATACAGAATATGGCCGTGGTCCTTAGTGGAACATCTAGCTATGCAAGGGTAGTTTCAGCATCCTAGAATAATCAAGCAGGAGCATTGCGTACATTTTTATCAGATTGTTTTGTGAGCTTCTGGGTCTGAATCTTGGAAGATAATGGAATGTGTCTTAAAAGATTATTCTGTGCTCATCTAGATTCATCAGGTTGATAAAGGGAAATAAAGGATTGTTACCCAGACACTCAGAGTAGGTTGGAAAGTTTCAGGGTCAGGAAAACTTGCATGGGTGATAAATAACCAACTTTTCCATCAGTTCTTGTTTAATAGATGCCTTCATGGGATGGATTTGGGGGTGGAAGGAAGGCAGAATGATAGCTTTCTTGAAGACATGGTAGCTGGCACATTATAGCTCATAAATACTTGTTTAATTGAGTGGAAGCATGATCAAAGAGTTTTAAAGTATGGTAAAGACAGCCTTAGAAATACATTAACATATACCTTGTTACACAGGTATATATATGAAAGCAGCAGCATAGTGCAGTATTTGAATTAACAGAATACTGGAAGATAAAAGTCATAATTCAGGGAGGAATAAGCTTTCCCTTTTTGCTTCCTTTTGAAGCACTATTTTGACCTTGAAAATGTTGTTTGTACCTAGACATAAGTTGGGAAACACAAATATACCTAAGGGATGAATTCAGCCTAGTAACAAAATTGTTGAGTAGCTAAGAAACACAAGTTTTTTGAGTCTGAAGATAAGAACTGAGTGTGTGCATCCCTGTGTGCATTCCCTGTGTAATGAGGAAACTGCTCCGCGACTGTCCAAGCCAAGAAAAGCCATTTCCACATTTGAAGCTACTTGGAGAGTTCCTTTACCTTTGTTTGTTTTGGACGTCTTGTTCATTTGATTTCTTTGACAAATAGGGTAAGCATTAGTTGAGTCTTACAGTAATGAGACAGAAATGATTTTTAGTTATTGAACTCGGTGGAAAAAGAGTCTTTATAAACCTGCTTTCATTCCCTGAGTTTATGTATCCTTCACATCATAGGAGAATCAAGCAAAAAGAAATTTAGATTGCTAGTCATAGTAAATGCTTTGAGAACAAGTCAGAAGTTCAAAGTAACTATACGTGATGGATAAATATGTGCACATAAGAGTCCACTGCCAGCGTGTTCAGTGTACCACCGTACAGCCCAGAACACTGGTTTAGCACTAGATCGGGAACCTACATCAGTCAAATAACATAATCTGTTTTACAGTGTCTACTTTATGATGGGAAGCGAGAGGTAGGGAGCCAATGGAGCTAATATCAGTTAAAATGACCAGGACCATTCTGTCTGCTGGTGTTTGGCTTCACGAAGCCACATTTTGAGGAATGTCATTCCGAATCTATCAGACGCCGTGTGAGGACATGGACGTGTGATGGGCTCTGCTGTGTCGTTTTCATCTTGGTTCCCGGTGTGGAACCAAAGCACGATTAAGTGGTCAGAGCCAGTGAGTCACCCTCTGTTAATAGAACTCTTATCTTTTGATTCTTCGTTCAAGAGTTTCATCCCTCTAAGTGTTTTTTTTTTTTTTTTGAAAGAGTTATTGATTCGGTGTTCCAAATTTGTTCTCTCAATAGCCAGAGCTCCTTGAAGCCTTTGCTCAAAATATACAGATATGTCAAACTGTCTCACATCTATTTCAGTCTCTCCACTGTACTGCTGACTTATCACCCGGCATTATTAGGATCATGAGATGGGGTGGAGGTTAGGCAGACCCCACTAAAAAGTCATCCCTGCATAAATGACTTTTATGTAATGTGGCCAAAGTCCACAGCCCACAAACTGAGTTCAAAAAGTAACTCCAATCAAACCGATAGACAAACATGTTCCCTAGGGAAATTGTGTTGTAAGTGTTCACCACTCATAACCAGCGTTCCCGAGTCTTACCAGTTTCTTGTAACTGGAATGTTGAACATCATTAGTTGAAGGCTGACCTTCCCTTGGTGTTGGGTTACCTTTGCTTGGTGGCTTAATCATGTGCTACCCTAGGTCCTCTAGGCTCCCATCCTAGTGCAGCCATGCTTCCTTATCTCAAAGCTGTCCTTCAGAAAGGAGAGACTTGCTGCCTTTCCAGCTTTTCTGGCTCCAATGCCAGTTGTTCCCAGATTCCTTCCTCCTCATCCTGTTTGCAGTGGGAAGTGTCTCCCTTTCCCAAACTCCCCTTTATGGAGCCCCTTGGACTCCTGCTGCTTTTATTTCAGGCATTTGCATCTGTTGTAAGACTTGTTGGGTTTGTGTCTCACCTTTGGGAGAATGTTTCCTTAGTCTCAGGCAGGCTCCATACTTCCTTTCTTCTTCTGCATCTTTGTTGCTAAGAGTTTTGTTTTTACCTGTCGTCTGCAGGTCTGCAGACTCCTGCTCCCGAGTTCATTGTTGATGTGGAGTCCATGGACATATTTCCAGTAGGCTGGTGTGAAGCGAACTCTTATCCTTTGACCACACCACACAAAACAGTCTGTGAGTATCATCCAGTTTGGAGCTGAGGTGGATAATGTTGAAGATTTGGGTGAATAAACAGGCAGTTTAAATAAAATAGTATAGACACTATGTGAAAAACAAAATAGGTGGTAGATGGCACACAGAACACCATTAGTTCGAGTACGTGAGTTGTCCCTCCTTTACATGTCTGCATGAGATGAATGGCTGGAAACATTTTACAAGTTGACAAACTAAGTCATAGTGTTGAGGCAGTTGAAGGTTCCAGACAGGCAGAGATCAAGTATCTGGAATATTCACTCCCAGTTTTGCATGCACTTCATTATTTTGATTCAAGAAAATTTAAGCTAATTTTTGTAACTATAGTTTTGTATTATCATGTCTGAGAGAGAACTAATTTTTCTCATGAGGTTTACCCCAAGAGAATCATAATTGGTCCCAATTGACACATATAAACACTTACCTACTCTTACCAGTAACTAACCACTGAGATTTCAGCTGTACCTTGAAAAGTACATTATATCACATCATTCTTTTTTTATTGAGATATAGTTGATATCATATTTAGCCAATAATCAATATTATGTTGGTTTCAGATATACAACATAGTGATTCAACAGTTGTATACATTACTAAATGCGCACCGTGATAGTGTAATTACCATCTGTCAACATACAAAGAAATTACAATATAACTGGCTATATTCCCTGTGGTATATATTCTTCCATCCCTGTGACTAATTTATTTTGTAATTTGGAGTTTGTACCTCTTTATCCCCGTCACCTGTCTCACCCATCCTTCCACCCCTCCCTTCCATGGCAACCCCCAGTACATTTTTTGGGTAATCACACTTACAACAATTTATTTTACCAGATGTGTTCATGTGAGATGTATGTATGCTCATTTTCTTACTAAAAGCACATTTTAGAATAAAGTGGCCAGTATCATGGTAAGATTAGATGTACTAAATCCTATTTAGACCTCATTTCTGATGAGTCAATTTTATGCTAGAAGAAATTATGATAAAATTGGGGCATATATGGAATAACTTTTTAGTCTGTAAATTGTTACTTTAAAACTGACACAGCCATTTTTTAAAAATGCCAACTAGCTGACAAAGCTGATTCTCTTTTTGTCCTTTTTGCCTGTTGTACAGCACAAAAGAAGAGAAAGATTGCAGTTGTGCAACCGGAAAAACAGTAAGTTTATTATTTTTCCAAAAACTACATGGTAGACAAAAGTGTCTTCCTAGAGGATGGGAAGTATGGCTGTTTTAGAGTTAGTTAACACTGAACACAGTAGTAAAGATGAGGGGAAAATATATCTACTGCGAAGTATTGTGCATCTAGTATGTGCAGGATGCCCTGCTTCTAAAGGACTTTCTACTCCAGGTTGTAGTTTCTCACATTCACTCCACATGAGGCTGGGGGACACATGAGGCTTGCACGTTGATCGTGCTGGCTGTCCATGATGCCCTGGCTGGCGCAGAGCTGCCCCCTACTTCCCCACAGCAGGCTCACAGCCAGGCCTGGCAGGTAGCAGGGGTGGGGGCCTTCTACTGGCACCAGCCCTGGTAGCTCCCAGCTGGGTGTACTTGAGGGAGCTGCTTCAGTTGTCTGTATCTCAATGCCCTCATTTGTGAAATACCTATTTCTCGGGGTTTTGATGAAGATTAGATTTTGTGTGGAAAAAATCTGTGGGTTCTACATTGTTGAATAAATGTAGGTTACCCCTGTTTGGACTATACTTTTATGGGGAGAGGGAGGGAGTCCTAGCAGCATGTGTACATGCAAGGCAGGATGTTTGTGAAAAAAGTAACTGTTAGTAGTAACATTTTCGTATATTGAAAAATATCTAAAATGCACTCTAATACACATCCCTTGCCAAATTATTCTTTCTTAATAAAAATATACTGATGGAAAGGGAATTGGAAACAGCATTTTGTCTATGTCCATGCTTAAATTTAAATAGAACCAAACTGAATAATAACCGCATTTCCATTTGAATGTAAGTTTTGTGGTACTTTTTGTACATTCATTCCTAAACACAGTGTATCAGATTAATGATCTGACTCCAGTTTTATCTGGATAACATTGAAATACAGAATAATAAAATAGTAGTCCCATCATTGAACCCAAATTTGCATTCTTAACTCCTAAATTTGCAGTCTGTGAATCAGTGGTCTCACCCTTCACTTGACTTAGTCACCTAGCCAGCTTGCAAAAACACAGAATGCTGGGCCCTGTCTCTAAAATCTCTGACTGAGGGTGTCTTTGGTGGCGCCTGAGCATCTGTGCATCTAATGACATCCCAGATGGTGATGATTTGCCAGTTTGGGGGTCTCACTTTGAGAACCAGTGCTGTAGATGACCCTACTAAGAGCTCTTGGTTACTTTATGTCATCTGTCAACTGTGTGATTTCTATGCATTCAACCTGGATACCTCTGTGAAAACCCAGTTCACCTCTTTTCCCCTAAGGCTACATTTTTTTAATATTAATTCAGCAACTTTTTACTGAATTATAGCACAAAGCTTACTACATGCTTCAAGTTCTGTCATAGTCGCTTAAGTTAGGAAAAAACTTTGGAAGTATACTACCTTCTTCTAAAGTGCATGACCCATGGTAGTTTTATTTTCTTTATCAACAGATTGCCGTCCACAGTGCCTGTTGAGAAAATACCTCATGACCTTTGCTTATTCCCTCACCTGGAAACCACAGGTAAATGAGCCCATTTACGGCTTTCTGTCCCTTCCCAGGTTGTGAATGGGGAACATGGATATGTTTTTAGGTCAGCATGAGAACATCTCAATTTTGAATCTATTCTTTTTTTCTAGTGCTACTTATAAACAGATACCTGCCCCCCTCCATTTTTTTAAATCTTCTAAGCTAAATTCTCTGTGCCCCTTTTCTGCTTCTTGCTAAGTACTCTAGAGAATTCTCTTGGTCCGCAGGAAAGGGTCCATGTGTTACTTGGAAATTATGAGCCTAATCAGAGCTATGTATCACAGATGATCATGTGGAAAAGGAAAGAGTTGAAAATATTATTAGGCGTTCCTTTTTTAGCATTTTATATCAGTTCCACTTACATTTTTCCATGAATGGTTAATACGTCCCTGTGGGCTTTTGAATTGTTCCTTAAAAACCCTCTGTGTTTGAACAGCTGATTGTGAATAATATGTTTTTTAATGTATGAAATTCTATGTCTTACAATAAGTTTTGAAAACACAAATGTGAATTACCCTTTGACCATAAATCTGTTTATAGATATGTTTGCACATTAAGTAATACTTTGATTAAGGATTTTATTTTCTAGCAAAATGAAACCTGCTCTGAGTCTAGGATTAATACCTATATGCCATGGGAGAATCCTATTAGTCCAAGTTATCTTTGACTGAAAAGAGAGCAATTTTTTAAGTAGACATACTAAAATTGTTTTTTCTAAAGGTCTGGGCAAGGAAATCCTTACAAAAATTTGTGTGGACTTTATTTTTTTGCCTGTTGTATAGAATTCAAACTACAGAATGGTTTTAAAAGAACCATGTGAGCTATGCTTTTAGAGTCTGTA
The DNA here is from genome assembly GCF_030020395.1 of Manis pentadactyla. NCBI lineage: Eukaryota > Metazoa > Chordata > Mammalia > Pholidota > Manidae > Manis > Manis pentadactyla. The sequence goes on along the minus strand of NC_080021.1, from coordinate 95,440,490 downwards.
ATTGTTACTTCACTCCTTTTGTCTTATACCCAGAAATATAACATTTCTCCTTCTTCAGCTGTTGGTTCCTAGTTGAAGTCCTATGAGGACAAGCCTTCCTGGGCTGTTAAATTACCGTCCCAAATGAATAACTGTTTTTATAGAAATACCACTGTGTAGCTTAGCTGGGAGCAGCGTGGTAGACGGCTAGTGTCTTTGCTGAAAGTGAAACCTCATTCTATTTATAGACATCAAGAAGCTTTAGGGTGCTAGCTTGCCATTTGTTCTACTTTTCTCCCTTCAGCAGCTTGAGACATAACTAGACACCAGCTTGCCCTGTTCACTTTCTAAGTCAAAAGCATAATGGAGACAGTGTAAATTTAAGGCACTGTGAGGTCCATGTCACACCCACCAGATGACAGAAGGAAGAAGCCCTCCAGGGTGTGGGGCAGCAGGACCTCTTCCATCAGGTGGATGGGAGTGTGTGTTGAGATAGTCCCTGTAGGAACATGCTGCGTGTCTAGGAAAACTAAAGATAAGCAGACCCCACGGCTGAGCAGTCCCACTCCTTGTGATATACTTGGGGGACTCTCTTGCCCATAGTCCAAGTAGATCTTTACAGTTGTATTCTTTAAAGCACTGTTGGGCATGTTGGGTAAGAGGAAACAACTGAGTGTGATCAAGAAGAGAGACAGGAAGCCCAATTGTGATGTATGTATGTAATGCCATCTTGTACCGAAGTGAAAAATGTATGAATGTTCTGGATTTTCGCTTACCAACTTGGATGGATCTCAGAAAGTTCCTGCTGCACAAACAAAAGTGTTGCAGAAAACCACTTATGAAATAATTTTAAAATATCCATAATGGCCTATATTGCTTGTTGACACACACATACATATGTGGGTGGTAATGTTTATAGACTTGCATGGGCATGATAGATGCCAGATTCCAAGTGGTGGGAAGGGAAGGTGGGGTTTCAGGGGTTAACATGCAGTGGGACTTAGCTGTGGGGCCAGTGGGTGTTTCCTTAGCTGCCTAGTGACAACAAGTTGTCAGTGTCTTAGTTTTTGCATCTTTTGGTGTGTCTTGAATCCTGCATAATAAACAGAAAAGTTCATTTGTATGGCAGGAAAAATAATCAGATGTGGCCATAAAACTTCTTGATGTTAAGACAGTCCATTTCTGCGCAGTTATACCAGCTAAGTGGCTAAGCAAGTGTTGTGTGGTTTATAAGGCATCAGCTGTGTTGCTCTTCCCCGCAGGTACCGCCAACGGGAAATACTGCTGTCCTCAGCTCTTCATCAACCACAGGTGTTTCTCAGGCCCTTACCTCAACAAAGGGAGAATCGCAGAGCTACCTCAGTCAGTGGGACCAGGCAAATGCGTGCTGGTTCTTAAGGAGGTAAAGCTCGTTCTCAGTCATCGCCGACTTACTGTCACGGGGTGTTAAGATACAGGTGCGGTTTCTGAAGGAGGTAATTGGCATTTGAATCAGTTCAGGTGGCATTTACCAAACACCTGCCTTCTCCTTCCTGTGGCAGGGAGCTGATCTTACCAAGATGAAAGGAAATGGGGTTCCTGCCCATGGAATGCTCACAGATGGTGGGAGGGATGTGTTTCTCCCCCAGTTCAGGGGAAAAGGTTGTACTGGATGTGAATACAGAGCTTTGGGGAGGCAGAGGAAGGATCCTTGTGTGCAGAGTGGTTTCTTGGAAAAGGTAAGTAAACCTGGAAGGCAAAAATGGGCTTCTGGAGCCAGTAGAGAGTGTGGTTAAAAGTGGACACTCACAGGCTGGGTTGAGTGGCTCTTACTCCTCATGCGCGGCTCTGAGACCGGCATCTGCACGCAGCAGGCATGCGGTCAGTGCTCCGAGGGGACCAGCTGCTTGCAGGAGGTTTGTTCGTGGGCTGCGTCCAGGCCAGCCCAGGCTGCTCATTGTTTTGATGGTATTGTTCCCCATTTCTCTCCTGCCTTTGGGAGACGACCTGTAGACAGAGGTGGACCCTCATTACGCTGATGGAGGGTTTCCTCTCTGTTACAGTTTTATGGCTTAGCCCCAGGCAGTGTTTGGAGACGGACTGGAATTCTGGAACCATTTCCAAACTGCTCTTGGAACTCTCTCTGCTTTTTTCACACACATCAGTTCTTTCTCTTAAGAAAGAGGACATCACATATATCTTCTTTATTGCTACTGTGCCATGATGAATGTGTTTTAATTCCTTGGGCACAGCAATCCATTTACTGAACAGATGTTTGTTAGGCAACTTGTAGGAGCCAGGTGCTGCATGAAGTACTGGCCAGAAAACAAACACAGACCGCCCTCTGCCTTACATGATCGTAAGCTGGTGGCACAGGAGGGTGAGTACTCACTGGAGACACGAGCTAAGTGCTCTGGAGCACAGGGGAGGGAGTGACAGATACACGGCAAGGGACACCGATCTGGCAGAGGCAGGGGAGTCAAACCGTGAATACGCAGCCCCCCGGGTGAGGCTGCACAGGTGGATGTGCAGGGCCATGTCTGGGAAAGGAAGGCAGTCCATGTGGCTGTGCCATAGGTCCTTAGGCTGGGACAATGGCAGGTATCAAAGAGGTTCTATTTTGTAAAGAAAAAAGAAGCCTGGCATGCCTGGTGCTTCCTTGTAAGGGGAGCCAAGTAGCCAGGGCCCTGCTTGTGGAAGGAATGCAGATTCGTGCTCTGGATGACAGAGCCTCCTAGTGACACTGAGCTAATGCTTTGCCCTCAAGACGAGAGCCTCTCTCTGGTTTCAGATTTCATTTCACTTAAACAGAGTGAGGTAACTGCAGCAGAGCCAGAGCACGTTTGCTTGCCCAGGCCATCTGCAGCATTCACAACTGAGGACTGTTACGTATTTAGAAAACAAAAATCTGTTTTAGCAAGAAAATTGGGGGTGCAATTGAGAAGAAGCAGTGTATGACATGGATTGGGCCACTGTCATGGCTGTTTGTTTGGGAGCATTTAACACAGAAAATGTTAGAGTGTAGGTCCTGCCCTTCATGAGCTTCTGGTCAAGTGCGAAGGACACGCAAGCACAGAATGTTGCCGCATAGAGAGTTCTCCCATGCCGGGACAGGGCTGGCGCAGGTGCTTGGAGAGCACAGTCAAGTCCCACAGGGTCTGCAGGGAAGGGGGCCAGCGGCCTGCAGTGGGAGGCCTGGCACACTGAGCTTACCCTCGAATGGTGGGAAGGGAAATAAAGCAACCACTTATTGCACCCTCCCTTAGAGAACCACAGAAGACGCCCAAGCCTGCATGAGTCTCCACCAGCCGGGGCACTCTCCTGGACTCTCTGCAGATGTTGTCCTTTTGCAGCAGTTTGGAGCTACTTTCCTTTAAACTGGCTTCCCCTGTGCAGTTGACATTACATCCTGAAACCAAACAGTGCAGGTCAGGCTCAGGCCAAGGGACAAGTAGATGTCATCAATGACATATATGCACTAAAGACGATGGGGTGAGAGGACACCTCTGAAAGGTTGTGGCCACATGGACAAGAGCTGCCATATAACCCCAGCTGAGTAAATTGGCACAGACCATAGATCTCTGCAGATGGCAGGTGCAATCAAAGAAGAAATCAAACTAGGATTGCACGTGAGAAACCTGTCACCATGCGAGGTAACAGCCATGGCCTGAGAATTGGCTGCCGCCCACCAGCTGCACTGTCAGTCAGCCCAGGAAGCCCAGGAGTGTGGTTTTTCCCTTGCTGATGTTGTCTGCCTGTATCTGTGCCTGTTTCTGTTGGGAATTGTCAGAAAGGCACATGAAAGCTGACATGCACACGGAGAGCTGGAGGTTTCTGGTAAGCAGCCTGCAAGACTGTCTCACACCCAAAGTTCCACTTACTAAAATGAGGTCCCCGGGCACCCGCCAGTTCTGTTAACAGTCAGATGCCCCTAGGTTCAGCCTGTTGTTAGGGGTTGGTTATTTTACTTTTACTACATGAGTGTTTTAGGTCAAACCCTGATCAATTCTCTGATCGGTGCCAGCAGCCAAATTTAAAAGCCAGAGGGGAGCAGTTTTCTGATGACAAAACTAGTTTTTTGCTGATGTTCAGAAAATGCATGAGGCAGGAAGAAGAGAAAAAAAAAAAAACACAAGCACTTCAGTTCAGTGAGTGCAAGAAACTCAGTTTCGACAAGCCAGTACTTAGGCTAATGCCTGTTCTTCAGCACCAGATCCCCTTGTGGTTTCAGATTTCATTTTACTTAGAATGAGGTAATTGGAGCAAAGCCAGTGCGTTTGCTTCCCAGGCCATGGGCTGTGTGGCAGTTAAAGGTTTGCCATCTTTGGAAAAGGTCAGGTGATGGCTGTTCTCCCCCAGTCTGGGCGCTGGGAGCAGATGGAGCCTGTGGCCTTGGGGGCTGAGCCCCAAGAAGAGGCTCTGAACTCGGAGAGAGCACTGTACCAGGGAGGAGTTTCTGGCAAAAGCAATGGTGAATCCATGCCCCTCTTCACTTTCTGGGCAAGGAGCGCTCTGAGCCTTAGACTGGAGAGAGAGATTCGTTTTGAGAGATTAAGAGCTGTCACAGCCTCGGTTCTAGATAGGGTGCAATGAAGGGAGGCAGAGGACCTCTGAGAAGCTGGAGCCAGAGCTGTTGACTGGCCCCAAGGGGAGGAGCAGGTCTAGCTGGCGACAGCCTCTCGGACTAGGGCGTCTTATGGGAGCCCTGGGCCCAGTCCCAGGAAGGGGGACCTGTAAGTCCAGGCAGTGGTGCTGGTGTTTACTATGAAGCAAATCCACAGGCTCCATGTGGTCATTGTCAACCAGGATTGTCTTGTCTGTCCCAAATACCTCCATCCCCATGCCTGCCCCAGGATGCCAGGGTCTCCCAACGGGATATACAGACTGCAGATCTGTGTGGGCCCCCCGTACACTAGGGAGATCTCTGTATGACAAGCCTCCCCCACCTCGGAGCTCATTAGTGTCCTGTGATAGTCTTGTAGGCCATTCATGGAGGTGTTCATGCCATTTCTGCTTTGTACTTTCATGTGTACTCTCGTGAGTCTCCTGGTCTGAGACACCTCCTTTATATACAGTGAGGAAGGTGAGTGTTGTGAGCTTGTGTCCAGTGTGAAAGAGCGAGTGAGCCAGCGAGTGCACAGGAGACAAAGGTGGGCAGTGGTAAGAGCCACTCCTACCGTGTGCCCTGTGCTGCAGGGCCCACTGATGCAGGTGCATTACCAAATGAAGAACACTGGCCGGTCCTGCTGGCAGGCCTGACTGAAACAGCAGCTCAGGAAGAATCAATCCCTGTTGTGCCGGCTGTAAAGGCAACACCACCAGGATAAAATTCCAGGGTGGCTTATAGAAGTTTGGGGAGCACCCATGGTTTTTCTTAAATGTTATTTGGTGTAAATGTTTGCTAGTACGTAACCTCTGTTTTTAGCAAAAAAGAGAATGTTATTTCCAGTGGGGGAGCTCCAGGAGTCCCTTTTCACATTTGCCACATCACTGTCAGCTGCAGAGGCCGGTAGTGGCCTTAGAATGCTGCTGGCTCAGCAGCCGGACTGACCTGGGCACTCTCTGCTGCCACAGGGCCTCATGGCTCTAGACAGTTCAGAAGGGAACAGTTACAGAGGGAAATCGGCAAGCTATGCACCTCCTGTGGAGAGGTAAAAAGGTAGCACCTGATTTTCTTCTCCCTTTCTTTATCTTTCTGATGCATAAAAGAAGGCTTAGTAGAAAGTGGTATGGATCCGGACACTCAGCAACTTGTTGATGTGATGAACTTCCAGGGTTTATTCATTCCCTCCAGTGTAACCCCAGGCCCCACCTGGCTGAGATCGCCAGGCAGACTGACTGGAGACCTGAGCACTCAAGCTGCCGTCAAGATCAGTCTGCAGGTAGTGGGACAGGCTGATAAGATTAAAAAAGTAAGACTGGATGGAGTTTCTGCTCTACAAGGCAGAAACGTTTTCCCTGGTCAGTAAAATACAGATATGCAGGTGTGCAAACACCCACCCCACACAGTCCCATCTCACCCTACCCACATACCTATCCATCCGTCTGCCCACCATCCATCTATCCATCATATATCTATCTATCTATCTATCTGCCTGCTTATCTCCAGTATATCTAAAAGAGTCAATTAGGTTATCTTCATTGCAGCCTGGTCAAGGGATGCAAAGGTTTAGACTTGACCGGTTAAGCCTTCTGGGGCTTTTAAGAGACTAGGTTGTGATAAGTTCAACTTTTCAAAAAATAAGCCAAGAGTACCAGTCTGATGACGCCAGGGTTTGGGGTAGCTAATTAGGTCACCACAAGGGCACAAAGGAACCGTGGGGGAGCCTGCATGTTCTCCTTTATTGAACGAGATTTTTCTCTCCCTTGGTCTGCTTCTGTGGTCTTAATAGCTCTGTGGCCTCAGAAAGTGCAGAAGTAAGTGATGTGTTGCCTGCAGGGTACCCCTGTGGTCCAGGTACCTTCCTTTTTATCTATCCACAACCTTTCCAGGTTCTCTGATATCAAGGTGTGTACCTGTTCAACACTTAACAGAGAGTTACTGACCATCTGCCATGTTGCATATTCTCCGAGCCATGCAAGCCCAGCAGTGAATGAAATGTGACCCATCTCTCCATCCATTCATTCGGGCTCTGCGCAATTCATAGTCATAACTCCCTGCCAGGTGGGCTCTTGCGGGAAGCTGGGGGTCATGGTGGCAAGACATGCGGCCCCTCCTGAGGGGTTTGGCAGGCCCTTACAGGCTGAGGAGACGGCCCATCCTGGCTGCTCCCTCTAGGCCTGCTGTGTTCTGGCACACCCATATGAGTGTAGAGACACACAGTTTCAAAAAATATTGACTGAGCACCTACTGTTGCCAGGTGTGAAGTCTCTGGTTTCTTGGTGCTTATGTTCTCGTAGGGGTGGACAGTACACAAACAGACCAATACGCTGTGGAGGGATTTTAAGTAAACAGGGAGGGTTTCTTGGTAAAGTAGGTATGGACCGAGAGAGTAAGAGAGAATTCCCAGAGGCCTGCACAGTCTGGCCTTAGCGCTCAGAAGAGGGACTGGGCCAAGAAGGGAAGCCTGTGAGACAGAGTCAACAGGTCTGATTTGCACAGATGACCTTTGCCCATTAAACATCCAGGTGGAGGTGGATATGAGTCTAGAGTTGGGGGAAAGGTCTAAGATGGAAATGTAAATTTGGTAGCTCTTCATTTGCAAGTATTTGGATAGTTTTCAAGGTGGATGCACTGTGGAGTGAGCATTTAGCAGGGGAAAGTCCAGGGGTGGGGCCCTGAGGCTGACTAACATGGGAGGTAGGGGACACAAAAGGGTTGAGGAAAAACCAGCAGCCAGGCAGGGGACCGGGAGGCCGGGGTGCTAGGAGGTGGGAACAGGACCCGTCTGCCCAGGAGGGGTTGCTGGACGGAGCCCCATGCTGCCGACAGTGACGTAGCAGAGAGCTGGGGCTTGCCCTCTCTGATGACACAGGCATCATGGGTGATCTTGGTAAGACCCGTTTCGGGGAAGTTGTGGACAAGAAGCCACATTGGATTGGGTTCTAGAGAGGAAGAGAGGAGGGAAAGAGGAGTCGGTGGGTGCAGAAAGTTCTTCAGGATCTTACTGTAGAAGAGAGTGGGGAAATTCAGTGGCTGAAGGAAGAAAGTCATTGTTTTCATTTTCAAGATGGGAGATGCCAGCCACAGTCGACACGCTGAGGGAGTGATGCAGTAGAGGAAGGAGAGTAGTGGAGGAGAGGGAGGCTGTATTCGCTCAGGCAGTTGTAACTGGGGCTCACAGATGGGGTGGCCAGTCCCAGGTGTGATGGAGTCGCCTGTTGGCCTTCCAGGGAGAGGCAGAAAATTCCTGAAAATCACAGCCTCCACTGGGGAGTGATCTTGTAATCCAATTGAAGCAGTAAAGTGGGAAGTTCTTCAGTGCAGGAGAGAAGGGGTGCTGCCTGCCAGGAAGCATAGGGCCCCCTAGCCCTGCACTGAGCCTCCAGGGGTGGTGGGTTGCCCAGGAGAGGCAAGCATTGTTGAGAACCTAAATGTAGAAGGCAGTTTTGGGCAAAGCAATAGAATTCTCCACTTGGTAAAACATGTCCGATTAGTACTGTTATTCTAAAATCTTTGTTACTAATAACCACAGGAGAGATGAGCATAATGTTGCCATGAGATAACATTTTGGGGCTGTATTAGATGCAGCAATAGCATTAGTCTTGGGACATGCATGAAACAGGTCACTTTTGAGGAAATGAAAACTACTACTTTAAAGGGGTAAATAACTTGAAAAGGTTATTGGCCTTGTTTTCTTTTCAGTGTTTGTTTTGTGCTTTTCTCTGGCTTCCCTTGGAGGTTACATCTGTGCTCGAGAAAAAGAGAGCCTCTCCTGGTTCCTCTTTCTCTTACCAGCGCATGGTGGTTCACTTGCAGTTTTGATGGCATTTACTTTGGTGAGAGTTTAAGAAGAAATACTCTCAACACTGTGGATACAATATCAGCCTTTGGGATGTAGGGTCAGCTTGAACTGCTAGCTCCAGGAAAAGGTCATAGCTGTGGGAATTCTTCTGAAACCCAAACTCCCTTTTTTGCAAAGGAGGCAATTTAAAATGAGCATTCTCCATTTAACTGTGGTTACAGAAACGAAAGCTCTGGGCCTCTAGTTCTTTGAAACACGCTGGGCCTCTAATTGTACTGACAGTGCCAGGTGTTGAAGGCTGAGTCTTTTCTCATTTTAGTCCTCTTGCGATTTTCCATGTATCCCATCCCTACTGGTAGAGAAACTGCGCTAAGCAGAAAAATGCTTTGTCATTTTCTGTACAAAAAATTAGCTCCATCCCATTTGATTTTGAAGTTGAAAACAAGAAATCCTTTAAGCCCAAGAAGGCCTTTCAGGGTCCTGAGTTCAGTAAAATGCTAATTATTATAACTGTGGCCCTTGAACAGACAGCAAAGCAGAAAGGTCTGCTGTAGGACAGTGAGCAGGGGGAGTCCTTTGTGTCCAGATCCTTTCTCTCAGCCCCCGACACAGAGAATACTCTGCATGTTCCCCTGCGGGCCAGTCTGTCTCTTAAAATTGCCCCAAAGGGACCTCTCCCTAGGGTCACTGGACTTCCACAGATTACATACCTTCATAGGCAAAAATCTGTCTTCTTTCTATTAAACCAACTGAACTCACGCTGTGGGAGCCATCCTTGTGTTATGAAGTTATTTTCTAATTTCAACAAAGAAATACTTTTCTTACTAAGTGGTTCCCTGCACTTTCAACATTGTGATGACATTGATCATAAAGTATAGTTGGGGTTGGGAGTTATCTAAATTACCTTGGTGTTTTGGAAGTTTTCGTGACAGTGAATATGTAAGGCAATCATGGAATCACATAATTTCATAAGGTGCACAGAAAAGAAATCCCATCCTTGATGAAGTCTTCCAATGCTGAACCTGTGCATGGAAGGGAGGCCGTGGGAGAAGGAAGCCAACGTGTCTCGAGTGGTTCCTGCATCCCAGGCAGTTTGCTGTGGTTGCTTCTTGCCCTGCAGACCACACCTGTGCTCTTTCTCCTTTGGTCTCTCCCTCCCTCTGGCCACCCCACACCTTGATCCCCTCCCTGCTTTCTGAACAAACCTTTGTGCCTGATAGAGCCAAGGTAGGAGGGTGAGGACTGGGCAGCAGAAGGCAGTGTGGATTCGTCAGAGACCAGTGGGGCCGGCTGCTGATTGAATTAGATGTTAGGGCAGTCGTGCCCTTTCCCAAAGCATGCTTTGCATAGTGTTCAGAGAGGAAACCCGGTTTAGGTAGGTTGAAAATTGAATTGAAGATGAAGATAAAAGTATTGACATTTGGTTCTGAAACGGAAGTGGCAGCAAGAAACTCAAGGAGCTTCTAAGGAGTTATTTTGTAAAAATACAAGACTAAAGTATAAATATTGACCAGTGGGGGAAGAGAGGCTGAAGGCACAGAAGAGTTTATTTTACAAGTCAGTGACTGCGCTGATACTGAGAAGAGGGCTGCTACCTTCAAGCATTTTTTTGTATGCCAAGGTGTTACCTCCAGTATTTATTGTAGCGTCCCTACTGTAGAGGAGGAAAATCTTTTCCTCCACTCTCTTAGGTTTAGTGACAAGCCTACAAATTAAATTGACAAAAGATTAACAGGCAAAAAGGTTTCCTTTGCCTACAGACCTCACAGTAAAGTGAAAACCCAGAGGAGCCATTAGGCTTGCAATTTTCACACACCATTTTATTTATTAGATTTTCACATTGCTATTGTAACAAAAGACAATAAGTTATGGAGAGGTGATAAGAAAAAGGAAAAGGGGTCTGGGCTTCTGGGGGAGGCAAACTGTGAGGAGGTGAACACCTGGGGGAAACTGATGGAAGGTGAGGGTTCTTCTGGTAAGGTTTGTTTGTGCGGGGGCCCCTCAGTTCCATCTTTCTCCAGGGACATGTGTTGTTCTCTACCTCCTGGTACGGGAGAGAGGAAGAGGCACCTCAGGGAAGTTCACATCCTGCTTTAGGCAGAAAGGGGGAGGGCAGAGGGTACCTTCTGTGTGTGCTCTTTCTCAGCTGCCTTCAGCTCAACATAAACCTTTGTCAAAGTGGCATATTTTGAGGCAGCGTGTTCTGATCCCCTTCATTATGAACCAGATAAACAGCAGTGCCCCCGTTATACAAACAAGGAAAGTCAGTCAAGCTTCTAAAGACTTACAGCTTCTAAGGGGTGGAGCTGGGATTTGATCCCACATGTACCCAACTACGAAGGTAATACACTGGAGATGTCTGTGTAGAAGAGTTTCTCAACAAACATTTATGAACTGCAAGACATCGAGTGAGGCATTGCTCTAGCACAGTTTTCCTCTTTGAGTTACTCAAACCCCCTCATACAAGCTTATTGGGAACAGTGTTCATTGACCTCCCACCTAACATCCTATTAGTTAATTGCAGGCATTATCTGACCAAGGGCATAATGGACTGAGTTCTGGTGTTTTGCAAGGTACAGTAATTCAGTCTAACTCTAGATAGTAGTAACAGCTGCCAACTTAGTTATTTTCCCAGAGGAAACTGTAATACACTATGATGTCATGTACACTAAAATCATTCAGCTCCAATTCCAGTGTTTTTATAGAGTGCTTGTTGAATTTGGAGATGGGTGATGTGGCACTGGGAAAAGCCATGGGAAAATTATTCAATACCGGGTGCTTTTTACCATTTAATTGCTACCTGTTACCAGACCGAACCGAACTCTGGAAGGCATTTTCACAGTCACAAAATGCATTTTGCTATGCAGCAAATAACATGTAGCTCTGGGCTTTTCTCATGGAACACAGTAAAAAGAATCAGTTGAAATTTTATTGCCTGTTGATAAACACTTTGTGCATTCTTTCAGCCAGTAATAATTGGATTTGTTTTTAAACTCAGTTTCTGTAAATTGTACTGACAGTAAACAGTAAAATCAGATGATTATTCTAACAGAAAAAAAAGTACACCAAAACTGTGTGTACTGCCTTGTCCTGGCCTTTTAGCACATGGACTGAGCCATGCTCTGTTGATGGGGAGTTACAGGCCCCTTGGAACATAATGCAGTGCTGCCCAAAGAAAAGACAGTTGCCATCCTGGCTGACAGCATGGTATAAAATATTTTAAGATCAAATCCTCAGTTAAAATATGAGAAAGCTTTGTTGTCTTTCAGAGTTAAGTCAGTGTACCATGCCATGCCAGTTACATTCTGGGATACTTCGGGCACATGAAAGCTGTAACATAACAATCCCTTGGGCATAGTTTCATCTCCTTCCTTCCCAGTGATACTGTCCTGGCCTCTAGGAGAGAGTAAGTGCTTCGGCATTGCAGTAAGCCAGTCCTCACCCTTGCAACAGTGCTTTGTTCTCAAACATGAAATATGCCCTCAGTGCCTCGCCTGTTCCCCTTCTGGACAGGGATAGACTTCAGGAGCAGCAGGCACTGTGTCCTGTTCCTATCATGTGTTCCCTGGATCTGGCACATGACAGGTCCACCAGTGGGCATTTCATAGTGAGAACAACATGGATCTTGGTGTCCCTTTTGTGCTGCATAACACTCCACATTCTTTAAGCTCTCTACCCAGAAAACAGCAGCACACGCACATGCCAGAGCTTCTCCATGTTCATTGTTAATGCTGATTTTCTCACGGAAAGGCAAGTGCCCCAAAGGATCTAAATTCCTTGTTCTTTTCATTTGAGAAGTGCATGGAGAGGAACAGAAATGTATTATGTCCCCAGAGCTTGCAGACGGAGGCTCAGAGAAGGGAGATGCCTGGCCCTTCTGGGAGTGTCAGTAGGCAGTGACAACTTGTTTACTTTTTGGGACTTGGACTTGGGAGTAAAGGGGGAGTTTGAGGAAATGTGACACCAGGTGGTGTTAGATGCTCCAGGCTACCTTTTTGAAACACTTGCATCTCTGAGAGAATTGTCCTAGTATGAAATGCCCATCAATGGAGTCAGTGTCAGATGGATTCTCAAATAATTTGTTACTCCCTTTACAGGTATCTAAAGTCTATTCAGTAGTGTTGGCACAAATCTGTCACCTCTGTCTTGCGGATTCCTTTTGAAGTTTATTTTTAATAATAAAAATGCTCAGTAGCTGGTCCTACTGAGCAGTAATTGTGCTGAAGCGTAATCGTGGGCTCTCGGAGGAAATGGTTCAGTTTCTCTGCAACCAGAAATGTTAGAGTCGGCCATCTGCTCGCCAGCAGCGCTCACCTTCCCAGCCAGAGGCCTTGGATCTTACCACCTTCTCTGTCCCACTGCTGGCGAGCCCTGTCAGTGTTAGCCTGCAGGGTCTTCAGTCTGACATCGTTACACCACTTCTCTTAATGGACATGCGCAGAAATTCTGCTGAAGTGTCAGCGGGCAGTTTCCAGAGCATTCTTGGTGTAGAAGGAATGGATGCGATATAAGTTCACTGTGGCTCTTTTTCCCAACAGGTTCTTAGCATGATCATCAATGCAGCTTATAAGCCCGGAAGGGTTTTGAGAGAATTACAGCTGGTGGAAGACCCCCACTGGAATTTTCAGGAGGAGACACTAAAGGCAAAGTAAGTGTTCTCAGATCTGGGAACAAGGTTCTTGTAATCTCCAGCCTGCTCCTTGGAAGCTTGTCCTACCTCATTTTTGTCATAGCCCAGAGAAATGGAAATGAACAGAAGGGTGGTCCTTCTGCAGTCCTGTGTGTGACCTGCACCATTCTTTGCTCTTTGCATGCTTGCCTTATGCCTTAGGATGCTGAAGTGGAGACTTAAGTAACACTTTATTGATCTAGACATTCAGAGTGAAACATGCTGTGCTTCTGGGCCAAAGAGATGGTTTGTTCCAAAGGGGAGAAATTGGTAGAAGAGGATATCTGTTATCATTATCATGTGTTATTCATTAACAGCTCTTCATACTTGATGTTGTAGTTTACGCCAGATACAAATGTTCTTTACTCTGAGAGTTGACAGTTTTAGAAGACAGAAAGAACCAGGGCCTCTGTCTAGTGTTGGTGAATGTGTCATGGTTTGATGTGTATTGGTCGCTTCTTGGATGTGGAAATAATGGGAAAGGTGATGTTTTTGCTTTGCTTAAGTTTCTTGGACTGTGTCGCTCAGAGCACCCACTGCATCGATTTGCTTGAACTTGCTTGTTTGGGAGGCAGGTAGAAGAAGACCATTTCTCAAGTTAAATTTATGCTCAATCATTGCTTTGATTTTTTGCTCTTAATACCTATGCTTTTCAAATAGAGTAGATCTTACTGGTTATCTTCTTGGATAACAGTGTCCTAAAATACTGTATCAGAAACATTTGGGAAATGATGTTTTTTTAAAGAGTGCACCACTTTTCAATGACTAGTGTACACCTAAACCCTCTCTTAAAGATAGTACCTACCCTTTTCATAGGGAAAATTGAGGAATGTTAAATAATTGGTATGACCATAGTATTTTCTTCTGTAGTTAACTTACACTGGCACCAAACCAAGTGACGATGCTGAGATACAGCAGCCTTCTCGTTCACTGTCATCATCCACTCAGCATTTCCTGTCTTTTTTTAGTATCTCTGTAATCTTAGAACCAGTGAAAGTCACTGGCAGTCTGATGATACTCTGCCAGATCATATGAGTTAAAGGGAATATATGTAAGGAGAATGTTTGTTTTTAATAAAGTGGCATATCAATGCAAGGTGACACCGTATCTCATCCTTCCCAAGAAATATTTAAATGAGCTTCACCCATAGCCCAGGAAAAAATAAAACAAGTTTTTTCCAGTATAATATTCCATATTTTTCTCCTTTGTCTAAGGGAGAGGTCATTGGCAATAGAACATTTTCTTATGAGGCCAAAGCTAAGTAGTAGTGGTGGCAGAAAACCCAAGCAAGTATGGGTAAAGAGGAACCCTTCTTACTTTAAATATTTCCTGTAACACTCAGTACCTCCAAAATACAGCTAATGGATATGGAAATAGGAAAAGTACAAAACTCTTCAATTCCATTAAAAATCTCACTGGTTCCTAAGTAAGCTGGAAACTTGCCCCAGATGCCCAGGTGGCAGAGGGTTCATTTTGCAGTGTTGGCCCTCATTTTCATGTTACCAAGCTGATAACTTTTATTAAATCCAGCCTGATACAATCAAAACAGATACAGTGAGATCCGCCCCGCCGTACCGTAAAGGCAGTGCATTACGTCTTACATCAGATACCACAGTGAGTTCCTCTGCAGACTCATCCACTGCAGCTTCTAATGAGAAAATGTCTGTCTGAACCAGCTTTCAGGAGAGCTGGACCACAGCGACATCTCAAAAGCAGCTGCTACTGTTGACAGATTGACAGTCAGCCGGAGCATTTGTTGCAATACTACGTGTTGAGTCGCCTCTTTCCTTCTGATGTAAAATGACAACTTTTTAGATCCTGACAACTTTGCTTATTTTCTTTGGTGCAAATGGAGGAGAGAGAGCTCCTTTGCTGCAAGGCTGAAGTGTTTTCTGTCATGAATAAATTAACATAGTGGAGGGAGGACCTGCATTTAAGGAATTCTTTTGTTTGTGGTCATTGAATTATATTAAAGAGTGCTTTCAGAGAGAGGGCATGAGTTTGTCCCCCCATGGGCCACACGAGTGCTGTCCCTTAGTGTCTGAGGCTACTGGTTGCTTTTGTCCCCTCTGCTGAAGAGTAAAGACCCACTTACTTGAGCGGATAGAGGTGCCATTGGAAAGGTTTTGACCTGTCAATAGGAAAACTAGCACTGTCACTGCATTGTCCTTCTGTGATTTTTTTCTTTTTTTTTTCCAACAGCCATACCTTTTATACTAAGGCAAATCATTGCAATACTTAAACACCATGTAAGGGTTCCGTGATGTTAGGAGTCTTCACCATTCAGGCAGAAGCTGTGTCTCTCATAGCTGTAGTACCAGAAGCAGAATAATGGAATCCATTCCTGTTCGTCTCAGCAGCTCTGAGGGAGAATTCTTTCTTTCTGATGAGTTTAAGTATACAGAATTGACCTACATTGTTTTGAATTTCAGGAGGAGGAATTCAAGCTATACCTGAGGAGGATGAAAAAAAAATTCCAAATCTGTGCATCAGGAGACATTTAAATACATTTTCCAACAAAGAAGTTTTCCAACTTCTTTGAATGGCTTTTGTGATATTCTTTCTGAAAGTCAGGTGCAGATTTCCCCCAGACTTCTGTTATAGCTATTCATTTATTTAAAGAGGAAATATCCTGATAAGATTTCGAGGCAGTTAGACTTCACTGTTACTTAGGCAGGTGCAAAGGAGATAAAGTCAGATTTT
This sequence comes from Manis pentadactyla, assembly GCF_030020395.1. Lineage (NCBI taxonomy): Eukaryota > Metazoa > Chordata > Mammalia > Pholidota > Manidae > Manis > Manis pentadactyla. The sequence continues at coordinate 95,424,755 of NC_080021.1, read as the reverse complement.
TACATTTAGCCAAGTCGTACTCAGTTCTGTGGAAATGGTATTTTGGCTTCTTCTTTTTTATAAGCAATGATTAGTTTTGTATGTTTTCTTATGCCACTATTGGCCTTCCCTTATGCCCATATTTTGTGAACAAGAAATAAAGTGATTAAAAAATTGCTATAAAGTGATTAATGGGAAAAAGAATTCCAAAATTGAGAGACTTTTCACTGAAAAAGAAATATTGTTTGTTGCTCTGTTAACTTTTACCTTGCTCAGATTTGGGCAATTTGCTGTCCTGAAAATGTATACTGTAAACATTGCGTGGAGCAGGCAGGCAGATGTTCCAGTTTGTCACAGGAAAATAGAATTTCTGTATGTGTCCTTAACTCATCAGATTATGGGTGTGGTGTTCCTGCTTCAAATGCAGACCAGTTGAGGATGCTCTGAATTAGATGTGGTCCTTCCTAAAATCAAACATACACCCCATTTACCACACAGAATCCCCATTACTTGAAATGAAATGCAAGAATCCTAAAAGAAGAGGGACATCTCTGAGAAGATGAGTATCTTAAGGCTGAAAACTAGTAAATCAATGTACTGACCCAGTTCTAATGACGAAGATATAACCAATGAAGTAAAAGCTTTGTTTTGAGGAAATTGGGACCATTTCTTATTGTGGCCACTGAGAAGAGGGGCATTGTTAAAACATGTAAAGTTTCTCTGTATCTGCAGAGTTATAAAGTCTCCACCTGCTTTTCCCTTTAAGCTCTTCAGGATCCGAGGCCATGAACCCTATGTGACAAACAAGAGCCTTGGTATCCACTGTCATACCCCCTCACAACCTAACAAGGTTTTGTTAAAAGGTCCTGCCATGGGTCGTTTTGACAATGAACAATAGAATTTAGGCCAAACTGAAGTCTCCCTACTTGGACCAGGCTGGTAGTCACGAATGGATCCTTACACCAGAGTTGTTCTTTGACTCTGTATTTCTTTTTGACTCAAAACCCATTTTGGTTTTTCTCAGCTCTTCACTGCTGAGAGAAAAGAGACCATTTTTTTCCAGAACTCATTTCTCCATCTTCATCTGTCTTTCACCAGCCTGTTACATACACTCACATGTGGGAGTAATTCCCAGCTTTGGTTGGTAGGAAGATAGTGAAAGGCTTCTCCCACTCCCTTATTGATGTGTGTGTGTGTGTGTGTGTGTGTGTGTGTAAGAAACAACCTCTTCTCTACCCTCTTATGTCAGTAATTGAGAGAAGACAGATTAGCAAGAGAAAAGACAGTTGCCTTACAGTTGCCTTCCCAATGCAGTACGCACACACGCAGGAGTGCCTCATGGTGAGTGATGGGCAACTCAAAGGGGCACGTGGCATTTGGTAGTTACACCTAAGTGACACCTGACTCAGTAGGGAAAAGGGAGTATGGAGAAAAGGCCTCCAGAGGAAGAACAAATAGGTTTCTTTAGGGAAGACAAATGGGTGTTTAAGAGAACAAATGGGAGATAAGAAAGTTTGTGATAATGTTTCTGTGGGAGCGAGTGGTCTTCCTGTCTCTTCACGGCCATGAGCTCCTCCAAGAGGGGATTTATGATAGGTTCACCCTCAGTCTCCTGAGATGAGAGGCTGCCCCATGAGGGAATTTATGGCAGTCCTCATTTCTCACAAGTTCTGCTTTCAGTCAGATAAGAGGAGCTCTGAGAAAACTGCTTTCTACGTCTGCTGAATCTCAGATGTCTTCATCTTAAAGTAATCCTTCTGTCAGCTCTGGGGTTCTGAGTGGGACCCCTCCCATGTCCCCCTGTCATTCTCTGCCTCCCGTACTGTTTCAGAGTGTCCTCTCAGCAGCTCCTCATGGGCACCACTTGTGAAGATGAGAAGATGTTCTCACTCCGATTTGAGGGCTCTCCCCGCCCCCTGTCTTCCCTGTCACCTTTGCTGTTCGTCAGCTCTGGTTGGTGGCCTTCCACGTGTTCCTTCCTTCCTTCTGAGATGATTTATAATACCAGGGACTTTCTGCAGTGTACTGGCTTGTTTGTCTCTTTCGATATTTTCTTCTTTTTCTACACAGAACTCGTAATACATGCTTTAAAGATCTTATCTTAGTGTTTACAACAGCCTTCCTGGGCCATTTAATAAATGTAGCTCAGCATTTTCCTCTCTGGATTCACACTGACAGAAATGCAGTGAGACGCATTGCCCTGTGCTGAGCTCTTCTCCTCATACAGTCTGCCTACAGAAGCATGGCACTGGCGAATGGTTTTTAAGCCTCTCATGGCAGGGAGCGCTACAACACATTCTTGTTTTCACTTGCGGTAAAATAAAGAGCAGGGAGGTGGCCGGAATCGTAGCTTTGCAGCTTCCCTGGGTGCCTATGTGCCGCAGAAGGTGTGGCTTCCCCCCTCGCCCCCATGCCTGTCGGGTGGGCTGCTGACACCTGTCCCTCCCATCTTGGGAGATGGTGTAAGAATGAAAGGCTCCCATGGTGTAGAGTCCTCGGGAAACCAGAAATGACAGCATTACCGCATTAAAACCACAGAAATTCAGTTACTGCATTAAACCCCAGCCAGTGGGTAAAATCCTATAGATACCTTTTGCCCATGTTCCTTGGTAGGCCAATATTTCCATATGTTTAGTATGTCTTCGAAAAAAAAGAGTTGTTCAGACAATTGCCCTGATTTCTTGGCCAGCTCCAAAACAAGCCAGTGCATTGGCTCAGTCTGGAGTTGGGTGCTCTGGTTTCTTCTCCACTTTGCTGTAATAACCAAAACACCAGTTCTCAACCAGCAGCTCTCAGAAACACAATGGAGTGGAAAACATACTATATGCTGAGGTTAATGTAGTTTGCATCATTATGTACCATAAAAACATTTATTCTTATTGTTTCTCCTTCGTATGTTTATTCTGAAACAATCTCAAACTTATGGAAAAATTGCAAGTGCAGAATAAAGGAAGTATTCTTTCTCCTGATTGAGTTGAGGATAAGTTATTGGCATGAGGCCCCATCACCCCCAAATACATAATCATTTCCTACAAACAAGGACATTCTCCTAACATAATCAAAATCAGAAAATGAATATTGACACATGACCACATCTCGTCCTCAGATTCCAAGCACATTTTATCAGTTTCCCCAGAAGTGTCCTTAGGGCAAAAGCATGCAGTCCAGAACCCCGTCTTGTGCTGGGGTGCTGTGTCACTCAGACTGCCCTTGGCTTTCATAGCCTTGATATTTTTTAAGGTTATGGACCCCTTATTTTGCAGGATGCCACTTCATTTGGGGTTTATGTCTCCTCATGACTGAATTAAGATTATGCATCTTCAGCAGGAATTTTGCAGAAGAAATGTTAGTTTCTTCTCATTGCATCCCGCCTGCTGGCTCAGTTTCCATCTACCTCATTACAGGTGCTGTTTATATTGGGCTCCTAGTTAAGGTGATGTCTGCCAAGCTTCCCCAGCACAGGAGCAGGTTTGGGGAGATACGTCACCATATATCAGTATCCCGTCCTTCATCAACCTTTCCATTTATTCATAGACTTACTTACATCTATCTGAACTCATGGACCCTGTCTTGGTGGGACATCACCCTAGGCTGTTGTCACTTGATGCTTGGCTTGTGTCAGAGGTGGAGCCACATCCAGCTGGGGTTTTCTTGCCTCTTGGACATTTCTCTATCATTCTTTGATACCTGGTTTACTTTCTGATCCAGTAAGATGCTCCCAGCTCATCCTGTCCCACCCAGTCCTGGAGTGAGCTATTTCTCCAAGGAGCCTTGTTTTTCTTGCAATTGGTGATGGGATTTTTTTTAATTTAGTTGTTGATTTTTTTGGGTGGGGCCAGATAGAAAGGGGTTTTTAGAAACTAAGACCTGACTTTAGTAAGCTCACTGGTACTGGGGTATTGTGTCTTTCAGGCTTGCTCAGTGACAAAGCTAGGGTAGTTATCTATGTGTGTGTCTGTCAGTGTATGGACACATGTGTCTGCACACATACACATACATATAAAAACAGACTTACGTTTATATTTCTTTTCTACATCTGTTGGATCGGAAGCCCCCAAGACATGTTGTAAGTTTTGCTGCAAGGAACCCTGGGGCTCAGTGTATAGGAGGGCTCATGGCTAAGATGTGTTATGGCCACCCATCTCATCACTTTGTTCTCCTCCTCCACTGGGCTAACATTCAATGCCAGGCCCTCATAGTAGCTGTGCTGGGCGACCCCCCATGTGTGGGAAACCCACACAGGGATGCAGCCATACTGCCCTCCTGGCCTGCCATGGGTCTAGATCCCCTGAGATGGGATTTAATCATGGAGGCCTTTGCCACCCACACCTGTGGAAGACAGGCAGGAAGTGGGATGGGGGAGGGAGAGACCCCCTGTAGCCCCCGCCCCCGGGAGCTAGCACAGCGCTGCATGGTGGCCTGGAATTACCCATTAGGCATGTCTGGGGGCTGGAGAGAGCAAAGCAGCTCTGGCTGGGGCAGACCTAACAGGCCACCAGCTGGAGGCACCTGCCAGCAGTGGGGCCGCAAGTCCGCTGGGGAAGGGAGGTCCTGGCAGCACCTGCAGGGTCTAGCTGCCGCCGGCTCAGGTGCCCACCCTATGCCAGGCCACTGCAGTCCCAGCCCACAGTCCTTCCGGCCTGGTGCCCCGGCCCCCCTTCACCACCACCACAGCTTTCAGAGGGAACTGTTCCAGAAGGGCAGGGAAGAGGGCAGTGCAGTACCTGGAACCACACTGTCATTCTGCTTTCATAGGTTTAGATGGCCTCTTCCCAGCTGTGAAAGGCTCTCCTAAAACCCTTGCTCCCACCAAATCATCTCAAATCAGAGGCATGGAGGAGACCTGCCTTCTTGCTGCCCATGTGCATTTGTGCCCTCGCCCCTCACATCCCTCCACGTTCCTGGAAGTGTCAGCCTCACTTGTACAGGTCTGGGAACATACCTACCTGTCTTTTTCTCTGGCTTTTTTACCTTCTGTTTTTTTTTTTAAGGGGACTTTAAGAATCTTAATATTCAGCTCCATAGAAGAGAGAGCCCCTAAGATGACCAAAACTGTAGTGGAAAAAACTGCAGGGAAAAATGTGCAGGAAGTAGTCTGCATTTCCCAAAACATTTGAGACATGCTGCATTCAAGGGTTGTGCTGTTTTTATTATGAAAAGGGCAGTAAGCACGAAGCACTGAAAATTGAACCAGAGGGCCCCCGCCAAGGCCGGGGTGTGCTTCTGCATCCAGGGTCGAGAGAGGTCCTAGAAGAACCAACAATGGTCAAGGCTGTGGGAATCAAAGCATGACCTTATCCACCCAGAATTGCTGCTTAGTTGTTCCCACACAGAAAGGCAAGCTTTCAGAGAGATGGAAGAAAAATGGTACAGAGGGACCAGATAGGACAGACCAGTGAATGGACATCACAATTTATCTTATTTCTATCATTGCATTATTCTTAGGGAACCGGAACTAGGTTTCAAGTGTGATTTTTTTCTAATTTGCAAATTACTCAAGTGATGCTGTCCTTACATTAAACTATTTGTTCAGTGTCCCTGCTGCTCCTGGTGGAGTGTCAGAAACCTGAAGCACAGGTGCGGGGAGGAGCAGGTCAGGCAGAGAGCTCACGGCATCACCTCACCAGCCGGCAGGTCAGCTTGCCTTGGTAGCTCACGCCTCTGGAAGTTGGTTCGTTTTCCTAAAATGAACATAAATGTTGTCTGTCAGAGCTACCACCATATGCTATTTTTCTAGAAAATAAATTGTTCAAGATTTCAGCTTGAAAAACTAGGGTATACATTCAGGGCATAGTTAAAAGCCCTGCTAGGCTTATATTCTCATTTCAGTGGGCTCTAAGTTCAGGGAAACGTGAACTTAAATAGGACCTGTGATCTGGTACCAGATGAAAAATTTATAGTACTTTGTACCAAAGGTCCTATAAAACAATGTATTGAAAGGTGATTCAAACTATTTCTGAATGCCCATCTTCTCATCCAGACCTTATTTACATCCTTATTATAAATATTTGGATGAGGGCTTTAGTACCAGTTTTAAAAACAGGAACCCATCCAACCTGCTTTCCAGAAGATCTGTTTTCTAGTTTTAGGTTGGTGACTTCACTGCATGTGGTTTTCTTGGGCAGGAGAAAATTCTTTTCTCAAAAGTGATGAGCAACAAATGACAATCTCTAGATTCCCAGAGAATTCTGGAATTGGTATACATATGTACACCGATTAGGTACACCAGAAGGAGAATATGCTAAATGGAAATCTTTATGGCAGTGAATCAGATTTAGCACTGTCATCACATAGGTGGTGCATGATATTGGGCATTGCTTAAAACTATGTTTGGGAGAACATAAGGAAAGACAAAACACAAAATGACACGGAAATCACTCACAGGCTGCTTTGATTTTAGAAAATAAAGGGACCGTGTTGGGAACATGCTGGACAGAATAGGTCCAAGTAGACACATGACCTTATCACCTTTCCTTCCTCATTTCTAGGTACAGAGGCAAAACGTACAGGGCTGTGGCCAAGATTGTGCGGACATCTGACCAAGTGGCAGATTTCTGCCGGCGGGTTTGCGCCAAGCTAGAATGCTGTCCGAATCTGTTCAGTCCAGTGCTGGTTTCTGAAAACTGCCCTGAGAACTGTTCTGTTCACACCAAAACCAAATACAGTGAGTATAAGTAGTGAGAAGGGCCAGGCATGTGGGCCTGTGCTGAGGGCTTATGTGGTCGGTTGATCTCTTTAAAGCTTTTGAGTAGTTTTCACAGGAATTGCTGTGGAAGAATCGATTCAGATTTGCTGGAGCACATGCATTTCTGGGCTGGTACAAGGAAGGGAGGGTGACTTACCATTGGTAGGTGTTGGCAAAAACAAAATGAGAGAGTGTGCTGTCATGAACGTCAGGGGGTTGATGGGCTCTGAAACTGTATGGCCGAAAGAAGAGCACGGTGAACGATCGTGGGCAGTGGTAACCAGAGTAACTGTCTGGGTCCTCACACTGAACAGTTAGTCTTTCATTGCGCGGCATATGGGGCAAGCTTCGTGTCATCACCTGCTTCCCTCCCATTTGCACCTCTTTCCTCAAAATCTCCCTGGAGTAGTTCCAGGGAGCAGGAGCCATCACCACCTCCTTGTTCCCGATGCCTTTGTTTCCCCACTGTGATGGTGACGCGGGACTCAGAGTGGCTGCCACAGCCCAGGCCACCTTTGCTCTGACCGCTTCCCAGTGGAACCTTCCCACCTGCAGCACTTCCCTTTCCCAGCCCTGTCATGTTTGGTGGCTGCTGCCTTCTCCTGTGGCCTTTCCCAAGGCCTGTCCATCCCATATTCCATCTTCATCTCCATGCATGTTAGCCACTCCCAGGCACCTCCACCTTGGACCTCAAGCTCTGAGAATTCCCTACCATCCCCGGCTTCTGCTCCCTCCACATCGCCCCTTGGTATCGCTAATCCCAGTATGACTGCGTCCCATCACAGTGACCTGGAAGCTCGTTCTGCTGACCCACATTCCAGCCAGCTGCTGGGGTATCACCAGGACCCACAGAGGGTGGTCAGTGCTCCGTGAGCCCCAGCCAGTTGGAATTCATCAACGTGTCTGATCCAGGAATCTGAACCAGAACCAGGAATCTGAACATCCTTAAAACACCTTTCAGAGCCTGAATTACTTTCTGTTTTATCTGTATTTTTACATACAGATTTAAAAAATCTGTTTTCTACTGCATCCCTATAAAAGTCAATGACCTTGTCCGTCACGTGGAACCCCATCTCATTCTGCAAGCGTTCACACGTGGAGGAATCATAGGTAAGTTGAAGCATGGTGATGTCCCTGTCCTCTCTGAAGAATGTTTCCACATCACATTACCTTCGCTCAGAGGAGTAACTCACTGATGCAGGCTTCTCTGGACTTGACTGAGGGCTGAACTTGACTGTGAATGTTGACCCTAAAAAAGGGCTTCTGTTTTTTCCAGAAATGTGGTAATGAGAGGAAGAAGCAGGTGACCATCACTCAGATTATACACAATGAAATGAACTTAAGGGCTTTTCTGGGTCTGGTATTATAAAACTTCACAATCCTAAGATTCCCTTGGGTCAACTTACAGCAAATATTGCTACAGATTGAACTAAAGCCCCAATGGGAGATAACAAACAGCATTTAGGTGGAATGGAGAGCAGTAAGGCCAGCGGTCACCCAGCCTATCTCTGAGGCTCTAAAAGTCAACTGCACATTTGGTTGTTCTCAATAAAACCAGTTCTGATTGCCAGCATCCTGCTTCTAAAAAGCCAGCCTGCACCAGACTTACCTAGCATGTATGGGGATCTCAGGGGTGAACAAGTGCTTGCACCTTCTAACTGCTACCTGGAGAGAACCATGAAGTAGCAGTCATTCAACGTGGTTTGTCCATACTCATCAGCTGCGTGGTCCCAGGAGAACTGGAGATGGGACACTGTTTCAAGCCCCCCTGCAATCCGCTCCTCCCAAGAGGCTGAGAAGGGCATGTAGGTACTTCCTCAGCAGCAGTGCTCTTCTGAGTCATGTTGTTTGTGATGGTTTTAGTAAGTGCCATCCTATGGACCACATTCAAGTGAAATAGAGAATTTTAGTCCTGAAGGAGACCGACACCAGTTGGTCCTGATGGTTTCACAAAATTGCAGTCCAGAGGCTGGGTGGCTGACCCAAATGATGCAGCAGCGTGAGGGTGTACAAAAACCATGCTCGCCGTGAGGTGGGGACAGCTCCGGTAACCTAGGAGCTGTGCATTTTAATTTTTTTTGTCTCACTCCACCTGTGGACCAAAGTTCCTTTGCTGTGTTTGGTTCTTTCACGGAACAACGGGAGTTACTTGGTGGGACGACAGGGAGTTTAGTTATGGAGTAAGCCATCTTGATCATGATTGGAATTGAAAACTGGATCCCTAGAAGTGGTTTTAATTAGTTGATTATACATTTACTCTATAAAACACATCAACTATTACTGAAAGTTGGAAGATAATTCTCTAGCTAGCATCCTAAGGGTTAATACAGACATTCTTCTCTGTTCTAAGAACTCAGAAGCAATGAAAGTCTCCACTGAATAAGGAAAGAATGAAGTATATGGCTTTATAATAAAGAGGAACACTCCTGAGGAGAAAACAGGTGCTTGGCTCATTTGGCCTGCGTGTTCAAGATCTCCAGTTTGTCTCGGTCAGATCCAGGGCCAGAAATCCTTCATGACAAGGACTGTCCAGGAGGTGTTCACTGTGGTTGTTGCCTGATTCTTCTTTAAGATTCCAACTTGGGAGCAATTGGCAGAGTGTGCCGGTGGGGAGAGATTGCCACCGCCGGATGTGGCATTTAGGACGAGGAAGGGGAACGCAGAGGAGCTCCTGTGGGAGCTGCAGGCACGTGTGACACACCTTTGATCCGCCAGCTCAGGCTGCTGTCACAGAGCGCCACTGGCCCAGGGCCTAGATGCACTTCTCACCGTCCTAGAGGCATGAAGTCCATGGTCTAGCATTTGAATCTGAGGGGATGCAGTTTTCCCCACAACACCTTCTAACCGTGAGGACACTGGGGAAATGTTTCCCCTCCCAGGGCTGTGTTCTCAGAATTGCTCCCTGACGTATAAATAAGGTGGCTGATTCTTGTTGTCCCAAGGGAAAGCATGAGCTTTCTCTTCCTCTTTTTTCTTTCTCTCCTACCTCTCTTCATCTTGTCGTTCCACTCTCTGTCCATGTATGTATGTATGTAACCTTTAAAAAAAAACCTGTTCAATCCTCTCTCGCCTTGCAGCCTATTATTACGGAAAGAGAAAGAAGATAATTAAGCCCCCGATTGGGGAAAGCAACATTGAAAGCATACATCCCAAACCTGCCAGACGTCGGAAACGGCGAAAATCCATGTTTGTGCAGAAGAAGCGGAGGTCTTCTGCCGTGGACTGCGCAACAGGCTCCGGGGAGGTACGTTCTACCAAAAGCATGTCTGGAGTTGGATGGGCTTACGGCCCTGTCTGGCAGGTGTTCCCGCTTCACAGCTGAAAATAGCTGGACCCCTTTTGGCCCCTCTGGCTAAGACAGGGCTGCAGTGGGACGCTGGTCTTCAGAGGCCTCGCCGAGTGGTTGGTGCAGGGCCACCTGGAGCCCAGCCCGGTGGCCACACCCCCAGGGATTCCCTTCTTCCTAGGAAAGTGAGGAAGAGGACGCAGATGCTGTGGATGATGACTCCGGCAGCGAGGAGACTGGCTCTGAGCTCCGGGATGACCAGACAGATACATCTTCAGCCGAGGTCCCCACCGTGCGGCCCTGGCGGGCTGTCACCTTGAGGAGCAGCTTGGAGCTGGAGCGCCGGCCGCCGGTGGAGAGGGTGCGCAGGGGCCGCCGAGCACAGGCTGCCCCTGGGGCCGAGGCGGGTGACAGAGGCCCGGCCGCCGGCCGCGACACTGCAGAGGTAACACCCATGGCCTGGAGCTGGCCGGCTGCTGTGGCCAACAGGCAGGCTGTCCACAGAGAAAACGCTCTCCTGCCCACAAAGAAAGGGCTCCAATTTGGGATCCCTGTTTAAAATGCCAAAACCAAGCGGCTGCTCACAGCTTGGACCCACAGCCAGGGCACACATGTGGTGGTTTCCCAAGTTTGTGGAGCAGCTGTGAACATGGAGATTTGAGGGAAGGGGTTGCTCCTGTTTTTGTGGGAGGTTTTAAAACCACAGAGCATTCTTCTCAGGACAAAGCCTCTGAGATCCCATTGAACACTGGGCTCTCCTGCCATAAGAGGTGTTGAAAGTCCACGTTGCTGTAAAATATTACATCAGCATATCAGGTCTCCCCAAACCTACAGTACATGTGCCATCTACCAAAAGATCATTGGCACCATCATCACAAAAGAAATGGAGAGACCTGTCTGTCCTGTTCTCAGACCCTTTTTAACGTTTCTCCTGGTCAGAGAAGTGTCCTTAATAAGCAGGCCCAACATTTCCTGGACTTGGGATTCAGCAGCTGCTATCACTGTACCTTTCCTCAACCTATGGAGGCAAAGTCATAACCCAGATGAGCTTCTCGGGAAGTCCAGAGAGGCCCAAATCTTCCACGGCTTGTCAGGGTGCCAGTGAGAGATGGCAGGGGAAGGCTGCTCATGGGTGGGGCTCTGGCTCAGGCCCGAAGGGTTTGGAGAGGATCCTGCCGACCACACGGTGATTAAACAACCCACTTCCCTCAGCAGGAAGCAAAGCAAGAGGAGGAAGAGAGGCTTGTTCTGGAAAGCAACCCCTTGGAGTGGACAGTGACCGACGTGGTGAGGTTCATTAAGCTGACCGACTGCGCGCCCTTGGCCAAAATTTTTCAGGAACAGGTACGCTGTTTCTGCTACACATCAGTTCCTCTTAGGCGGCTCTGGGTCCTCTGTTTTAGCTGGCTTCTTGACTCGGCTTTGGCAGGGGTGGGGCAGACATATGGGCTACACACCTCTGTCGGGGGCTCTTTGCTATCAAGTAGAAATGGAAGTCCCAGCTCTCCCTGGCCTTTTCAGGTGCCCCCTTGTGAGGGTTTGGGAGGCCTGGTGCCAGCTGGCCAGGCTGGAAGTCAGGGTCCCTTGCTTGGCCTCTGCTGGTGGAGATGGGGGTGGGCAGTTTGTCCTGCAGTAGAGCAGTTTTTGCTTCTCTAGGCTGCCTCCTTCCCAGCCTATGAGACAGCACGCTTTTCTGTTGGGCCTCTTGTCCATGCTGCTTGGCACATCCGGGTTGCCCAAACAGCCTAAAGCCACTCACCGCCATGTCACAACTTGCTGGTCTGCCTTCTTCTCTCCACCTTCAGTCTTCTTAGGACTTTTATTTATAACATCCAGGGAGTTAGTTGTACTAAGCAGGAGCAATAGGGGAAAAGTATGTCTACTCCATCTTCGCCAAATTGGAAGCCCTCCTTCTGTTGTGATTTATGTAATGCTGCTTTCATCAGTGTTCTCTTATTCTCTTCACTCCTTTCTTTGTAAAATATTTTAAACTGTATAGGTATGTTAGGTACTGTGCCAAAGGATAGGTGACAGAAAAACAATCAATAGAACCTATACTTTACATAAATTTTAAATCTGCAGATGAAATGACTAATTACCAAAATGTAAGACATGCTGTGAGCCATTAAGAAAGAACGTTTTCATTTACATTTTCCCTTAAATTAATATACAACGAAATTGCCACTCTGAACACAATGCCTCCTTGCAGACTTCTCTCTGGCCTCACACAGGAAGTTCAAACTGAAACCTATGACTTGCTCTACTACGTTCACTCAGTTTGTGGAAATTTCTTGCACTGTCTCACAGTGTAAATATCTGTTTTTCAAGACCTTGGATTTAAAAAATCAGTTTCCCATATGATAAATTAAAGATATGTCTATCCAGTCTTCTTTTAGATTATACAAACCAATAGTCCAGAAAGATGGTAACTCAAGCATTAAGTCAGGGAGAGAAAAAAAGAAAGGACTCTGATTTCCTGGTCACCCGGTGAATTTCCAGATGGTTTCCAAAGTCCACTATAATGCAACAATGAATCAGAAAGAGCAAATGAGTGTGGCTCCCAGCCTGGTCAACCTCTGGAGTCTTCTGTAGACACCCAATCAGTGCATGCTGGCTGAGTGAATGGTGGCCAGAGCAGAAGGTCGCCTCCTCCCCACCTGACATCCTCTGTAACTGTTCTCTGGGTGACATTTAAGAGCAAATAGGAAAAGGCTTTGCTAGACATAAAAAATCTGCTAATGAGTGTATCCCTTCAATTAAAACACACAAACAGAGAAGAAAGAGAATGATAAGAAACTTAAGGACATGTATGATTAGCTACATCTAATTAGCATGCTGATAAGCTATATCTCCATCTTGAAATAAAAATTAAGTAGTAGGTTGACATCCTACTTAAACCACCACCTAATGCAGCATTTTCCCGGCTGGTATTTATTAACAGTGGCACTGTGAAGAAAGCATTGTGTTTATACATCATGCACACTAAGACACAGATTATAACATGTGTATCTCTTCATTCACATATTCATTGCACACACACTGATGAAAGGTCTATTATGGGCCTTATAATATTCAAAAGACAGATGTGGAAGGTAGCAAGTTACATTAGTCTAAAGTTTTGTTTCTGTTTTGTTTTTAGACTCAAATGCCCAGTTTTAACTGAGAAATGCTTTCAACTGGGCCTTAGAACAGAGCACAGAGCTTCTCTAGCCTAGATTCCAGATTGGCTGGAGGAGCTGAAGACCATTTATACTGTGAAAGGTTAAAGGGCTCACCTGTTGATTCCTTTTACAAGCTTGTTGTAATAAGCAAGAAGGTGAGAACAAAGCTGACTTGGAAAAAGGCTAAAATACTAGTTATACTAAGTTGTCCTTAATTATACTTCTGAGCCCAGTTTAGGACTGTCTCAGAGAGTTTCATGCCTTCCCAGCCAAGACTTTTAGGAAATGAAGTGTTTGCCGCATGTTACCACTTCTAGACCCAAGCAATGGTCAGGGCTCTCCCTTCAGTTTCTCTTCTCACATCTGGTGAAAGCTTGGACCAACTTACCTACTTACTTCTCTTATAGAGAGAAAAATAGGTAAATTAATTGATAATGGCCTTATTCCTAATCTAATTACAAATTTCGCAGTAGGCCATTTCACCTGTCACAATAAAAGGCCATTGCCTGCTGGGCCGAGTACATGGGCACTTAAGTCCTTTTCTGTTCAATCAGACCTTTAAATGCTGATTTTTACTAGTGTGTTCTATCATCTCTGAGCTCAGATGCCATGGCCCTGATCTGGGGAGGCTTCCAGTGGGTCACTGCATTCACTGTATGAGTTTTCAGATGAACTGGAAGAGAGGGGAGGATTTATTCAGCAGCGTGTGAGGAAAATCACAGTGCATGAGATGATAATAGCTGTGTGTGTTCATGCCTCTGGGTGTTGTAAATTTAGAGACTATCATAATCACCAGGAACATTTACAAAAATTATAAACATCCCATTACTGGAATACACACTTTTCATCCTGAAATGTTATGGCAACTGCTTAACAAATCTATACTCTATAATTTCATGCTGAAAACATGTACATTATACAGTAAAACTCTACACATCTGTAGCTGCAAAAACACAAAACTCTTAAACAAAATTTTGCCTATTCATCACCTGAATCAGAGACAAATAATAATCAGAGGTGACCCAAATCAGGATTTCTTTCAATGAGAAAATTTTAGGATAGTTTATAGGTTTAGTTCACGTTTAGACTATTCCCTCCTTCCTCCTGTCTATACTTCTATAAACTTGAATATCCCTATTAAGGAACTGCTAAGTTCTACACTGACCTCTATATCAAAATTAATTTAATTTTGTGTTGTGCTGAGCATAACTTTGATGTTGTGTATTTCATCATATTTCATTCTTAAAAAGCAGTCCATTTATGGTCATTCTGTGCTTAACAGAACAAGTGATTTGTCAGCAATTCTGAAACATATAAAACCATAGTTATGAAAATTAAATCACTGGAGGTCTATAATGACATAATCAATGAAAAAAAAGGCTGCTTTCAAACCAAAGCAAAGAGCTCAGGAGGTGGATTGCACGGTGGGAGCCCCTGTGCTCCTTGCAATACCATGTCCACTATTATTTCCGGTTTTGTTTCCCTCTGCCCATCAGGGGACTGCAGAGTGGATGTTGGTCACATTGGTCTGCAGCATGAATGAGAGCTGATGTAGATGTGTCAGTCAACCACGGGATTGTCACTGAGCCACCACTGCTGTTCCTCCACTCCAGTGACAATCTGATGTCAAGGTTGCTAAATCTAGTACCTTCTACAGGCAGGGTGACACTTTGGTGTTGGGAACTCAGAGGCATGACTTATTCTTGAGAGCATATTCTTCCCCAAAGGAGAGCACATGGGAGGTCTGTTTTACATCATCAGGGGAGATGGGAAATGAGTCGAGAGCCCGGAGGTGACAGCCAGAGGCCTTCAGGTGGCCCCTTGCAAACTGAATGTCGACCACCCCCCCTCCTTGAAATGTCAGGCCCAGTTCCCAGTGCATTCTTCCCAGATAATAAAAAGCAGAGTGAAAGATCTCTATAATCAGATAACCTTAATCCACCCCTCCAGCCATCTGTATCTTCCTGTGAATAGGAATTTCCTTGCAGACAAAATGCCACTCTGTGTTCCCACTCTCTGTTCAGGTAGTCCCAGGTGGTCAAGGGCTTCTATGTGGGCCATGTAAAACCCACAAGACATATAAACTGGCTCTCGGGGGAAGGTTCAAAGCTGTGGACTGAATTCCATCCATTCCACATTGCCCGCACTTGAAATTTGCACCAGGTAGTGTGGACTCTCCCCATCGACTGTGGCCTCAAAACCAATGGCTCATAAACTTGAGGCTTTTCATCTCTGCTGCTTGCTGAGCAGAGATCAGAAGATCCTATTGGCTTTCTTATTTGGAGCAATGAGTGAATACGTGTTGGGGTGAGGGCAGGAGGGGGGCACTCTGATTTGATAAAGGTCAGAGAATGCCGTTTAGAAGCTACTGACCGTCATTCTCATTTGGTTTCATCTGGCCCAAGTAGCTCTCTGTGTAAAAACTGCAGTTTTCCCTCACTGCTCAGGCTGCAGAGACCTGAAAACTCATAAGTAAGATGGCCCATGATCCTAAATGCTTACAGGTTCCTGGGGACAACAGACACATCAGCAGCTGGCCCCAGCACATAAAGGAAGAAAGCAGTGGTTGTCAGTGCACATGGGGATATGGGCATAAGCAGAGAAAGCTGGGCAAGGTTGCATTGAACCTGGCCTTAGGAGGTGGTGTGGATTCCAGCAAGCCTCTGGGGCTTCTTCCGCTAAGCAAAAGCAGACAGAGGGGGCCTTTGCAGAACAGAAGAGTTGTGCCTTAGGGCGAAGGGCCCTGTGGCAGCTGTGGCCACGAGGTGGAAGGTGGACTACGAGGGCAGGTCCGGGTGTGCACGGTGGATAATTGAATGATGCCACTGATCAAAACAGCATATTCCCGAAAGGTGTCCAGGAAAAGAGACCAAGTTCTCTATCCAATTTTGTAAAATAATGTGGGAGTTTCAGCACTTAATCTCAGGACCTAATTTTATTTTGGACATATTTTAGGACATCTGTTCATTTGGGAAATGACTGAATGCTGTACCAGACGCAAGCCAGACGTCTTGTATTCCTCAGAATCCCTCTTCACCCTTTTAGTGAGCTTAAGGTTAGACAGTAGCAGTCACTCTGGTAATGACAGCACAATTATTAGAAGAACTCACCATCCTGCATTTATCCCAACAAGACATGAGGCTGGTGTTGGAGGAATAGCTGACTGGTGTGGATCAAGCTCCCGGTAAGGAATGGGTGTGTCTCTGCAGTTGTTTCCGGCTCTGCAGCACCCCCAGGATAAACGCCTTGGCTGTCCAGGGAAGACTCCGTGGCCTGGGAAGCTCTGTAAACATGGCCGTGTCTGCACCACCAGCACCACCCTGCTTGGCTTGGAAGAGGCAGCGTGAGGGCCATCTTGCAGTTTGGTTGGGGATTCAGAGACCTTAGATTCACCCTTGCTACTAGAGGCGAGGTTTTATTTTGAGGGTATTTGCAGCTTAATACAGTTGAGCTGTCATGTTCCTTGTTTCTGCCCATGTAAGATTCCCCCTTAAAAATGGGGAGTCTTGGGGGCTAAGCAC
Organism: Manis pentadactyla; assembly: GCF_030020395.1. Taxonomy (NCBI): domain Eukaryota; kingdom Metazoa; phylum Chordata; class Mammalia; order Pholidota; family Manidae; genus Manis; species Manis pentadactyla. The sequence goes on along the minus strand of NC_080021.1, from coordinate 95,408,123 downwards.
AGCTCTGAAGGGGCTTCTTTGGGTCCCCATCTGCCTGGCTGTGGCACCTGCAGGAAGCACCAGGCAAGTGCAGCCAGCTCACCTGGCAGATAGCACGTCCCTCCAGGACCAGGGTGGCACCATTTGTAGCGTCTGTGCTGCAGAGTGAATGCTGGTGTTCCCCCAGATTCATACAGTGAAATTTCATCTCTCAGTGGCTCAGCCTGGTTCCTCCTAATGAATGGCCTTACCTTCAGTCGCTCCTATCTTCCCCACCCTGCCTTCTAATTCATCCACATGTGGTCAGGTGTAACTTCCACATGTCCAGGTCTGATAATGTGACTGACTTCTTATCACACTCCTCAGAAGAAGTTCCCAGTTCCATAAAGGCAGTCTAGGCCATCTCAGTTTTACCTTTAATGCCTCCTGCTTTCCTTGAATTTTGTGCCCCCATGAACTACTTGTGTTTCACAGTCCATCCTCCCTTAGCCATTCTGTGTGGTTCCTCTGTCTAAGTATCACCTCATCTCCAAAGGCTTCCTTGACCTGTGGAAGACTGGCTGGGCTCCCCATCCTGGCTGAACCTATAACTCTATGTGCACACTTTCATGTCCATTTAACAGAGGGTCTGTTTCTTAGTCTGCCTCCCTTGAGATTTCTGGAGTCTGTAGGGAGGGATAGAGTCTGTTTAGTTCAATGTAATATCTACAGAGGCCATCAAAATGCCTGGCACTCAGTTGCTGCTCAGTCAATGCTTGTTGAGGAAGTGAGTGACACCCCTCCCCACTTAACTGGTACATGCTTATGATGGCCACCTTCCCTGAAATGGTCTAGAGAGTTCCATGAGCATCTGGGGGCTGATTTTCAATGATACGTGAATCTCTATGTCCAAGGATGGGCATCATGACTCAGTGTAGACGTTAAGAGCTGAACTACAATTTTCCCTCCAAAGTTTAATCTCAGAAAACTGCAATTCTGGTTCAGTGCTGTCTCTACCTAGCCATGTGATCGTAGTTAGATTAGCTAGCCTTACTGGCATTAACTTCCACCTCAGAAAGTTTTCCTCTCCTAAAATAAATTTCAGTTCAACTCTTCATTGAAATAATGGTTAAGTTTTAAATTGTCATCCCGTTTCCTACTTAACAGGGTATTTTTATGAAGCCTCTGATACCTGCAGGTTTTGTGTCCCTACGCCCGCACCTTTCTGTTCAGTTCTGATCTAACATGAACTTTCCCCTGAATGCAGTAGGCTAACAGGCCTAGTCTGGAGACCATTGTTTGCTTCATGACCTTAAGAAGAGCACTATTTCTCAGTATTTTCAAGTCCCCCTTACTGCTGTCAGCCTTCTAGGAAGCATCTAAAGAAAAAGTAAAATAACATATAAAAGCACTATATAGAAAAAGGAAAGAGAGTAATATACATGCAACACCAGAAATTAATTGACAGTTATAAGTTTGTTTATCACTTTCCACACATATCCTAGACTGGTCCATTTACCATGCAGTTTGAGGTCAGATATGAGTCTTGGTGGAGACGCGGCGTAATGTTGCATGTGTCATAGCTAGTGCCCTGTGTGATGTAAAAATAATACATTGCATTTGTGTTCATAATTTCTAAGTTAATGCTAAGTTTCTTGCTACTGTACTTATTAGGGATCATGGAGCACATCAAGGGGGCTTTTGAAACGGATCATGCAATAAATTAGGCTGATTCCTGATGTTAGGCTTCCCAAAGCTAACATTTATACCCATTTTGGTTTTTTGCCTTAGGATATTTTCAAGGCAGCCCAATAAACTATTAATTTAGGAAAATTAGCTACCTGTGAAATTTTTAATCCCTGATGTCTGAGATCCAAGCCTGTGTGCAGGGGCATGAGTGTTAGGTCTCTGTAGATCATGGCGGACCTGGGCGCACTGCTTCCCCAGGTGGCAGAGACCAACGTGCCAAGTTCAGTCCCTGCTCTCCTTCCACTGCTGACCTCTGCTGTTGCTATGGGCCCGCAGTCTCAGGGAGCCTCAGTTATTTGCTCTGGAATATGAAGACTGTCTCCATGAATAGGAAAGTCTCCACTTCTTTAGCAGAAGGTGGGAAGGACTGGGCCTGGGGGCAGGAGCATTCTCCCCGCAAGGGGCCATAAGCTTGGCAGAGAACTTGTGAAGATGCCCACCAGCCTAAGTATGTGAATGTCAGAGTGGCCAGCATTCTCTTAGTGGAAGGATTGTATCAACCAAAAGATTAGGCAGTCATCAGGCCAGGGTGGTGTCTCTGCCAGTGCTCTGCAGAGGCGGAGGAAAGGAGGGCAGTGCCCAGGAAGGCTGCTCCTCCCAGTGCATCCCTCAGTGCCCACCATCTCAGCTCTAACATGACTTTTTCTCCCGGCAGGACATTGACGGCCAGGCACTCCTGCTGCTGACCCTTCCAACGGTGCAGGAGTGCATGGAACTGAAGTTGGGACCTGCCATCAAGCTATGCCATCAGATTGAGAGGGTCAAAGTGGCCTTCTACGCCCAGTATGCCAACTGACCCCCTCTTGTAGGTGGCCCAGTCTTGGAGATGCACTGTCTTGCGAAGGTTTTTTGGATATGGAGGCTTTTGTTCTGCTGGGATAGTGAGACAGCACATACACTAAGAATCACCAAGAAGCTGGAGGCAAGAGGGCTCTGCCATCAGCCAGCCTGTTTGACATTTTCGTGTTTGTAATGCACACCCAAGACCCACAGCAGCAGTCTCTGGGGAGTGTAAGTGAAGTTCTGAATTGGAACCTAGAGGAAACTGAGGCACTTCTTTGTAGAGCCGAGTCTCATCTTCCTCCTGCTCCAAACCAGGCAGCCTCCTAGGAAGGAGGTTTCCTAAACCAAGGCCCACATTTCTTCGAGAGCTAAGGCACAGCTGCTGTCTTTCCAGATGTGACCAAGGAGGATGCCTGGCTGGTAGTTTTTGCTTTAATCACTCTCAGGCACATTTCCAGATGCTTCTTTCATAATGATACACCTGTGGCTACGTGGTTGTCACTGCAGTTTGATCTTGATAGCAACTCATTTCTCCAAAACAATTGTGGTGATGTTTCAGGATGTAGTTGTTAAAAGAAGAGTTAACAGGCACGGTCTGTCAGAGGTGCCTTTCAGGGAGCGCAAGGTATTATCGTTGTGAGACAGTTTTTCTGGAGTGATGGACATCTAGAGTCTGTAGAGAGTTCTCTTTGCTGTCTTTCATAGAACTTCAGACATCTCTAACATCCTGATATAATTGTGAACAGATCAGGGAGTGACTGCTTCGGTCCCTTGGGAAATGCTGAGTTGTATAGTGAAGGAAGAGTTTAAGAGAGCAAGAGGAAAAGATTGAGAGAAGCTTTTTCTAGCCCAGCTGTGTCTGCTTAGAGGACCACTGCAGCAGGTCTCCTGCGGAGCTCCTTGTGCACCACCTGGTGCACCGCCTGGTTCAGCTCTGCCCTGGTGCACGCACGACCTGGAGCAGTGAGGAGGCAGTACGTTCCCAACAGGATGCGTCGGAGCCAGCACTGTGACAGTCCCGGGTCCTATCCTGGCATGGCTAATAACTAACTCTGTGATCTTGGATGCCTTTGAATTGCCCTGGACCTCATTCCTGTGAGGTGACAGGAGTGTAGCAGTGAACACACATCCCCTTTGCCTCCATCCCTCTCGTGCCGTGAGGGGAGAATCCAGATTGGCCAAAATGAGGAAAAGAACGTGAAAAAAGCAAGTCATCGCAGATTTTAACTCCTTATTCTTTATTTTCTTCGGCTCACGTTGGCTTTAAGGTGCTTATGACATTTCTCGGGCATTTTGCATTAAGTCAGTTAAGTTATTTGCAGAGAGATCTGTGGTCTGGGAACTGGTTGATTTTTTTGTACCAAGCTCTCACCCATCTGTGCCCATGAGTGATCCAGTGCCGCCATCCAAAGGCAGTGGGCCACCCCGCTCTGCTGTGCTCTCTGTGCAAATGTCTTTGTCAGTACAGGCAAGGGAACGGCACCTCCGGCTTGCCCAAAAGTGGACGCCAAAGCAGAGGCTGGAACGCCCGCCTGCTACTCTGTTGCAGTCATTACCTTGGTCTTCTCTTTGATAAGAGTCTCACCAATCCCAGTAACACTGTGTGGTGGCTCATTAGCTGTTCCTGTTTCTGCTCCATTTTCATGTGTGATTATCGGTCAGATTTTGAAAAGTATGATTACTAATGCTAACCTTTACTAATGTTCTGTGACTATTACAGATGAAAAACAAAAATTTTGCCATTGAGACTTCATGATGTCCCATGCAGCCGATCTCAGTAGTTAAGTTTTCAGCATTAGGCAAGTGGATTTGCCCGGGGACCTCTGATGGAAGGCTGTATGCGGACCTGCACCAGCGGCACCACCGTGAGGATGGCAGTGCTGGGGTGGGTCACGCTCCACCTGCACTCGGGTCTTTTCTAAGCTCATGTTTCTGCCACCCTGCCTTCCTAGCCACATACTTTTTGGCCTTAAAGCCCTCAGTCTTGTGGCATTGAACTCTGTCAGACAAGTGGAAGCAGTATCCATTTCAAGATCTTTGGCATTTTCCCTGCACTGACTCGTTGATGATCCCTCACTGTGGCCTTTTCAAGCTGAGCTACTGTTGCATTTGAAACAGGAATGAAGGCATGTGACAGTGTACTACCAGAATGAATGTCACCTTCTCATGGACTTTCTAGGAATGGCACAGAGGAAGAGATGCCACATTGAGGACGTAGATCTTTGGGGTATCTCTGGAGCCAGGAGGTCTTCCTCTGGGCAGCCCCGGACGGGACACAGCTGCCATTGCTGGGGGAGCGTCCTCTTCCTGAGAGGCCAGATGCCCATAACTCTCCCTGTCTGCAGTCTCTCTCCGTGCGGATCAACCACTTCACAAGCCTCTGCTTTGGAAGGAGGGGATGGCCGCAGCTCGAGGTAGATGGCGCAGCTCCATCATGAAGGTCATCCACAGGCCATCTCCCAGCCCTTCCAGGGCCCAGACATAGTTTAGGACTAGAGCAAACCTTTTGTTCTGAGTGTGGCCAACGTCCTTCTAAACTTGGATTGTTTGGGGGCTTCTCATGATAGTTGCTGTACTTCTTCACATCAGGAGGAATTCGGCCACAGAATTTTAAGGTGGTATCCATTTCTCTGTAGGATTCACCTCTCACCAGCTGCTTTATGGGTCATTTCCAAGGAACATTTTACCGTGTTGGTCTGTTCTCTTGGCAAGAAATGGTGGTTTTACACCATATCCCTGGAACCACCACAGCCCCTGAGCCAAAAGTTTGTTGGTCGAAACACTCCAACAGATGACGCCTCCTTCCCTCTCTGTCTCCAGATGATACAATCGCTCCTCTGTCTCTGATAATACGTTGGGACCGAAGTCCTGTCCTCTGTACACACTGTATTGCTCATTACCTCCTGGAGCTGGCGGAGAAGAGTGGTTTCTCTCTCCCGGCCAAGCAGACGCTTGCATTCTGTACAGTGTGTATAACGTGAGAAGCATAGGTGCCACCTCAGCTTTAATTGGCTGCTGCTCAGTGCCGCCCCAAAACCAACAGCACTTGTTCCAGCCCCTAACTTCTTGACTGAATTTGTAGTGGGTTGGGAAAATATCACCATCTGCAAAAATGTAAACCTAAAAAGAGCAGGGTACATCTGGCATTATAGAACTTCTTTGATTTTTCAAAACAAAACGAAAAAACAAATACCAGTTTCCTTTACCATGAAGTTGCATAGTATAGAGAACATATCCATCACCTTTAAAATTAGGTTCATTTGATCCAAGTTTGACTCACATGGTGTTTGAGCTGTTCCACTCTTAGGTAGCTTTACCTTCTGTGATCGTATTCAAAAGATTATTTCCTGTGTTTTATTTGTTCCTCAGTAAGTTGAAATGACTGAAGCCTTTCACACTGCCACCTCTGACTCTTGCTACAATCTCTAGAAGGTTGATTGTGATCAGCCTTTGAAGATTGGATCTGTTTCCTAATCTGTCTCATAGCAGCTTGAGTGTTGTATTGGGCAAGTTCTGAGATTTGCCTTTTATCTTATACCAAACATCTCTTCCTAAGAGCTGTTCTGCCTTTGTTTCGGAAGCACTAGGAGTTTTCATACTTCTTCAGAGGAATGCCCATTTATATCTACTTCTGTATATAGAACTCTTAAAACTGTGATGTTGAAGGTCTATGTTGTGGTTCGAGCATCACGGTTGCTTTTTGATTAACAGGTGAATCTAGGCTCCAAGAACTGTATTCTGTCTTTAGAGAGCTGTGATCAAGTGTGTAATTTTTTGAAGGGAAAAATAGGAAACTAAGGTCTCTGCAGTTTGAAAAGAAGAACTCCCTGGAGAAAGACACACACTACCCATGTCTCTGGTACAGTAAGTAAATAGCAAGGGAAAGCTGTTTTGGCAACTATTATAATTTAATGATTCTCTTAATCTTTTATTTTCTGTTCAAGGGTTTTCTGGAAATGGCTTTATTTCCTTTAACTTGATTGAATATTTAAGTTGATTGGTTATCACAGCTTTTATCACTAGAGATACGAGTATGGAAGACAAACCAAATTGTGCTACTTTTGACCCACTTATTTTACTCTGTCACACGGTGCTGCCTTGGGTTTTGGTCAAAGGCATCTTCAGTTTAGATGATAAGTGATGACTCAAACAATGTCCTGAGCTGTAGTCTTCCCATCTTGTCGTGTCTTTACATCAGCTAGAATTCAGTACCAGTGAGTCTGTAGGTCTTGTTACGTTAGCAAGCCAGAGAGCAGAGCTTCACGTGGGCCAGAGAAACTCACTGAAGAAAAAGTAAGGTCTGGGACAAGTGTGTGCTGAAAATCACCTTAGGACGGGGAATGGGAGACTTCTTTTTAGGTGACAGAGAAAAGAATCATCTCATCTGTTCAGAATGGGAGCCAGCATGATACCTGGAAGCATAAACGATACCTAGTTGTGAGCGTCAGAAGACCTTTTACTGTTTTGCATTCCAGTTTGAACAGTTTGTACTGAAATTTGATTCATATCTTGTGAATGTTTTGGTGTGTAAAAGGAAAAATTGGTGTTTTTACTTTTGAGATTTGCAGGACAAAGGGCATGTTGTTGGTTTGCTGTAAGATTGTATTCTGTATATATGTTTTCATGTAAATAAATGAAAATCTATATCAGAGTTATATTTTAATTTTTATTCTTAATGAAAAAACCCTTTTTACTTGAAAAAAATTGTAAGTCACCTTGTTAATAAAGTAAAAATAAATTCTGTGGTGATGTTCATGTCTTTGTGTTGAAGATTATTGAATACAGTTTTAGGGTTTGGATTTGGGGCATTTTGTTCTGTCTTTTTTCCTGCCATTCACTGAAGCATGGGTTTATGGGGTTGTAATAACCATGCCTCTTCAAATCCTTTCAAAGTTCACTGCTAACCCTATAACTTTTTATTCTAAGAACTTGTGTTCATTCTTTTTATTATAACATTATGTTGAATTCTACATGATCACCTCTAGCCTTCCCATTTTCCATTGCTTTAGCTATTCTATAGTTACCTGGTGCATTAGTGGAAAGCCTATTGCGTGTCTCTGAGAGCATTAATTAACCATATTTACACTTACCATTACCTGTTAACAAGAGATACCTTCACCACCCTGTCCCATCTCAGGGTCTCTCACATGTGGGACATGCTTCTTGCCCTCTGCCCCCGTATACCTGGGTGACATCACTGAGGGACAGAGGTAACGTGAACGGGGAGATGAGGCACTGGGGAAATTTCAGTGGAATGATTCTTCCTTCCAATCCCAGCCAGTTCATGTACTTTACCTCTCTTTAAATATATTCTTCTACTGACAGTCAAGCTCTGCATATAGAAATTGGTCTTTTGTTTTCTATTATGGAAGCATTTTCTAGTAGCGGGCCTTTAATAACAAAGGCAAAGCCTTACAGGGCAGACAAAAGTGGGAAGCATGTTGTTCATTTTCTCAAAATACACTAAACCCAAATAGGTCACGGTTTGGATGACTGAGTAAGTATGATCATTGTATTTCTGTTTGTGCTTGAAGATTTTTGATGACAATTTAAAAACTATATATAATGTGAAAACCAAACACATTAACATACCTCTAAATTAAATGAAAGCAAAACGTTTTGGTTTTTTTTTTCATTTCTCTCCATATTGCCACCAAAAGACAATTTTTAATTCAGCTGCTGCCTGATGAGCCTGTTTACCACATTCAGTTCACCAGAAGCCACTTCCCCTTTGTATGGCATTTGGTGTTGTTACTATTTTATTTCAAGCCTTGGGAGAGTGTCATGCTTACTGAAGGTGCAAAGACCACATTAAAAAAAAAAGGCTGTTCACATGGACATGACCTTGGGTGACTCAAGTGTGAAGACTGGGTGTTTTAATTGGCAAGGTGAAAATGCTACATAAAATACTACATGGCCACAGAGGTGTATAGAGCATAATTTCATTAACAGGTTTATATGATGTCAGCCCAAGCCTGAGTAATTCACGTGTTGGGCCAAAGTATTCTCCTGTAAAAGAAAACTCGAGTTATTATCCTGACATCAGATCAGTGCATGGTTACCACCACCATGCCTTCCCACCAACCTCAAAATTTGTTTTGTAACCAATTGCTATCTTTTGATTCAAATTTTTGGAATGGTAGATGCCCTGTAGTTCAGGGTGCATTGTGGAAAGAGACCTGGATGGAGGCAGACAGCGTTGGCTTGAGAAAGTACAGGCAGAGCTCAGAGGTAATGGGGGTTGGATTCCAGACCACTGCAGTAAAGTGAATATCACAGTAAAGCCTGTCAGATGAAACTTTGGTTTCCCAGTGCATATTAAAGTTATATTTACACTATACTGTAGTCTAAGTGTGTAATAGCGTTATGTCTAAACAACAATGTGCATGCCTTAATTTAAAAGTACTTTATTGCTAAATAATGAAGGGTGGGTGGCTGTGGCAATTTCTTCATATAAGACAGTAAAATTTGCTACATTGAGTGACTGCTTTCATGGGCAGTTTCTCCAGCGTGTGATGCTGTTTGATAGCATTTTCCCGACAGCAGGACAAAATACAAGACTGGATATAGGAAATTTGGGACGTCGGGGACTTAGGGTTGGATCCTTTTGTGAGGGCAACTTGGAGCCAGGCTGATGACTTCCTGGATGGTTCCCAGATGCTGGCCTCCAGTAAACAGGATGGAGAGGCCAGGATATCCTTTCCATAGTGCTGAGGAAGAAGAGGGAGCCCTTTGTAAATCACCTAGGCCAAGGCTCCCGCTTTTTTCAGAATATAGTTTGCGGGGACACTGGATTTGCACTTCCTCTTTGGGGGAAAATGAGGGCATCCTGTCCTCAGCGTGTTCACGTGGGATGCCACAGAAGTGTGAGTGCCTCTGTGTGGCATGAGGGCTTGACACATGGGGTCTCTTAGCATGCCTGCCCAGGTTGGCCCAGGCAAGCAGCTCCTTCCTGGGTGGCCCCAGCCACTACACTGCCACTCCCAACACTAACAGCTTCTTGGCAGCCACAGCACCTGGCACCCAGGGCTGGTGCCCCAGAACATCAAAGCATCAATTCCTGCCTGCCTTTCTGGCTCCAGGTGCAGTGCAGCGCTACGGAATGTAGCTCCTTCAGAGTCTGGAACCTAGCATGCTAGGAGTTCATATCCCTCAGACCAACTTTGGTCCATGAGAGGCGAGGTGTGGCTGGTAGAACCATTCCTTGGTCTTCCCCTGGTCAGCTTTCCCCCAGGGGAAGTCTGTGCAGTCTGTCCAGAAACCTCTTGGAGGTATGAGCAATGATTCGCATGGAATCCTGGTCAGCTCTCTAATGCGCTGGCTTCGAGTTTCCCCCCATCATGCTAATATCCCTCAGCCTGGGATTCCCCCGGTGAAGCATTAGCTGGTAAGCTTATCTCTAGGGTCTGTTTTATAGAGAACCAGCCTGAGAGAGGAGGCAGCTGTTATATTCACATATGCAATGTGCAAATAATAATGACAAAATATTCTGGTGTAACCCAGCCATCATCTGGAGCCTGGGAAAGCTACCAGCCTTGTGTAATTGGGACTACTTGTAACATGAATCCTTTCTGAATTATTTTAAGACATGGGTGGAAGTTCAAATTTAAAACGTTTTTTCTGGTTATTAATATGTGTGCATTATAGAAACTTGAAAAAAGTAAAGGGTTGTAAATTGTCCTGTTATCCCATGATGTCCAATGACCACTTTATCATATTTCCATGTGTATTTATAACACAATACTGAAATCAAGTTGTTTAGATCATTTAAAAGACATTCATTTATTTTGTAATCAGATTTCCTGGGATGGAGTTAATATTTTAATATATCTAATATTTTGTAGCTTTCCAATAAATTTTTAAATTATTAAACATAAATACATGCCACTCACACAGATGCTAGAAATATTATCATTTTGCCATATTTGCTTTGGCTTTACATATTTTATAAAATTGTACAGGTGGAGTTGAAACCACCTTTATCTCCTCCATGATTTTATTTCCCTCTCTCCTATGCAAGAGGTTAGCATGATGTTGACTTTGGTATTTTCCATTCCTCAGCATGATTTTTATACTATTACTACATTTTTGTAGAACCATAACATACACCACTGTTACGTGGGTTTTCACCATTTCAGTGAGTGTTATCATTCTCTGTGCATCGTATTGCACTTTAGTATTTGCTCAATCTTATGTATACCTGTAGTTCATTTATTTTTACTGCTGCGTATATTAATTTGACTGTATTGTGGTTTACTTATTCATTCCCCTATCGATGGGCCTTTAACTTCTCATATTTTCTGCTGTTACAAAGAATGATGTCGATAACATTTTTGTACAATTCTTACGCACACATGTAGCAGTGCCTCTAAAGGACATCTCTGAAAGTGGAAGTGCTGGGCATGACTACACACCTTTTCCACTTCACTGGATATTTCCAGCAGCGTCCCGAGTGGTCATACCAGTTTGCACTCCTGCCAGGTGTGTATGAGAGCAGTCCCTATTCCATGTCCATACTTGAGAGAGTTTTTAGTTATTGCCAATCTGATGAGTGTGGAAATGGTAACTCATGATAGTTTCAATTTGCATTTCTCTAGTCACTCCTAAAGTTTAGCATCTTTTCATACTTAATGGCCAATTGTTTTCTTGTTTGTGAATTGCCTGCTCATACACTATGCAGATTCTGATTCCCTCTCCCTCTCCCTCCCTCCCATCTTTCTTTCTCTGATTTGTAAGTATTTTTTAAAATAACTTCTTGACAATTACACCCATGTCAATTGTGTTGCAAATTTGTCCCTCCACTGTTTTTGTCCTTGTATGTTGTCCTTTGTAACACAGATTCTTCCTGATTCTTGCTTTTATTTTTCTGTTCAAGAAGCCTTTTCTGCTCAGAAGACTTTGAGATTGTGTCTTTTATTTTCTTTTAAAAGTTAATATTTTACTTTTTTCCAATCTCTGTAGAATATTTTTCATGGGGTTGGTATTTCCAGTGTGACGAAAGCGGTGGTGCCCGTTTATGCTCCTGCTGGGAGGTCAATGCCGCTGCTCCACATCCTCACCGGGACTCGGCAGTGTCTAATTATTGTCGATCTGATAAGTGTGGGACTGGTGTGGCCATGATGAGGGAGGCCATTAAATTGCTCTGTTCTGATTGTCCAGGAATGTCTCCTTTGTCCACAGCCTGCCATTCCACTTGTCATGTTTCAGGTTTCCATGTATGTGTCGCTCTGTGTCTTGCTCCATGTTCTGTTCCACTGGTGTGACTGTACCTGTGCCATGACCTCAGTAATTATGACTCTAATAATCCTTGAGACTTGTGAAGGGAAGTCTCCTCATCTTACCTATCATAGTCAAAGTTGTTTTGGCTCCTCCTGGTCATTTGTGAATTTGAGGCTCAACTTGTTGAATTCCATAAAATGCTATTTATGTTTGGAATTACATGAAATTTATGGGAACATTTAGAAAGCACTGATTTATCCTGTTGAATCTTTCTATCCCAAGATGGTGTGATTCTTTATTTATTCATCTTTTGTTAGTCCTTCAATAACAGCTGTCATATCTTTCTCCATAAAAGTCTTACTCATATTTTGTTAAGTATTTTCCCTACATGTTCTATAATTTTGTGACTACCTTTTTTTCTGTTATGTTTGTTCTCTATTACTGGGAACTCGGCTGATTTTTATATGCTAATATTCTATCCAGAAACTTAAGCAAACTCAACTGAAAGGAATTTTTCCATCCTGAATTTTTTTTGCTTTTTTTTTCTTAGCATTCAGTGATTTTTATGGTTTTGGGATTTGGGTTTGCAAGATCACGTTGGGTGGAGGTTTTGTTTTGCTTCTATTTATTTCTCTTTTCCTCTTTTGTTGATTGAACTAATGGGTTTACATGTGCTCCCATCCTTCCTGTAGACCAACTAAATGAAGCCAGATGTTATGTTGTTGGGGAGGAAGCATGCCTGTTCCACAGCAGTGTTGGGGCTATTGCTCATCAGTCACTGAGCCGGTGGGCAGCTTGGTTCCCTTTCCAGTGGTTAAGCTTCATCCTTGTCCTTCTATTTCCCAAGCCTATCAGGGTCAGCCTCGTTTTACAGTTGAAGAAGGCCCACCTTGGCCCTTGACTTCAAGCTGGCCCTGGCTCCTGCCCCACCTCTCATGGGGTGCTTAATCCCACGGGAGCAGAGCTTCCAATTACAACTGCTGGGGTCCTGCTCCAGAGCCCACTCAGGAATGTGTTTCTATCTCTCTTCCAGTCAGTGAAGGTGTGCACCTTATTTTCAGTTCAGCCCTGTCTTACTGATTTTCTTATTTCATCTACCATTAGAACAGAGGGCATGTGTCCACGTAAACTTATAGAGCCATCTTGACTAAAAGTGTCTCCAGTATTACCTTTAAAAGAAATTATTCCAAGCAGCAGCTGGTATTAGAGCATGTTCCGAGAATAAAACTGAATTTTGCATCATTCAGGCTATCTAGACAGGAGATTTTTAGCCCATATGAAAATACATATTGGCATGGGGTTCATTTACATTACAGTTCCCCAAATGCTCAGCTAGTTGACATTTCTAAATGTCTCTTCTGCATAGTTTAACTCTTAGTAAAACCTCCATTTTCTGCAACTGGTTTGAAGAAACTGCTTTGCATATTATCCCCTTTGACTTCTTGTCATAAATCCCTGAGGCCAGGAGGCGTGATGTTGGAGTGGTGTAAGCATGGAAACGGGTCTGTTTTGTTCTACACCACATACTAATAGTGGTTACATCCCCATAGTTTGAGCAAAGTGATCCATTTTCTCCCTTCTCTTGGTATGGAAGATAAAGTATTGATACTGTATAAGACAATTTGTGTTATGTGCCACCTATTAATTGACCCACTTGAAATGGGGCATCCTGAATACTTAAATGGGCTGATCTATGTCATCCCAATAATCCATCTGAATGAACTGAAGTGGAAACATTTTATGTGACACTTAAGCATACATGAAGCTAATCACTCTTACAAGAAACCTGAGAAAACATTCACTCATAGAAAAAGTTTTTCATACCTACTGAGTGGATGCACTGTGCTAAATCCATTAGGAAAAAATAGCACTGCGCTGTGCTCTTAAAAGGTCAGAGGCCACCTGCAAGGGAGGTAGGCCATGTACAGAAATTGCTGCCAGGATGACAGGAGCTGGGGGTGCACAATGGGGGCTCAGGCTGTCACTAAGGAGAGCAGTAATGTTTATGTTGCTTTTCAGATCCCTGTACAAGGTCCTAGCCCTATGTGGGATTTAAAACTCAAATGCCTCTGAGGGCCAGCCAGGAAACATAAAGGGAGCTGGTGGGCATCGTAGATAACTAAAGAGGTCACAGGTGCCTAAGGAAGGGCCTGCCCTGCAGCTGTCAGGAAGACTGGGTCCAGCTGTTACATTCTCTTCTCATTTTCCAAGGGAAACCAGAAATCCAGAGGTTTATGTGAAATCTCCAAATTGTTCAATACTGGCAAGAAATTCAAACATTTCAAAGATTATGATAGCTAAAGAAAATGTCTCAGCTGGATTCTAAGCCACCAGTTCAGGACCCCTACCTTGCTCAAGACTATAGAGTCCTTAGTGTAGAGGCAGCCACCTAGGAACCACATCTGTTAATAAATGTGAGAAATTTATCTATATTTTTTATCGCTTTTTCCAGACACTCAAATTTTTGTTTGATAGTGTTTAACCACATCAGAATTCATTGTTACTCAGTTGAAGGCTTGCTCATGACTTGTTCAAAGTCAGAATGAAAATCTGCATGATATTTTTTTACTGCATAAGGAGGTATATGTGTACGCATACGTTCACTTTTGGGCAGGGATCCCTGGCTTAGGTGCAGATTGCCATCCTCATTTCAATCTAGGAGAAAGAAAAGGCTAGATATCAGGAGGGACCTGAGTCAGGTAAACAAACCTGTCTGCTTTCCCATTTCTTCATCTGTAAGATGGGAATTAGAATGTCGTGACGGCTTCCCTCCTGGGGGGTGCTGGACTCTGGGCTAAGAATTTACACAAATTAATTGATGTAAGCCTTACAGTTTCGCTATGACTCAGGCATCACTAGGTCTGTCTTATAGATGAGAATAGTAAGGCTTAAAGAGATTAAATAGTTGCCTTTTGGAGGAAAGAGCTGGGATTTGAAAACTCCACAAAAAAAATGTGAATACGCTTGGAATAAAATCTAAATTGCTGTTCAAAATTAACTTGACATCGTGGGCCAGCTTCTACAATGAGACCAACACAAAAACACAGTGGTCAGCTAGACTTAGTAATTCAGCGTCTACTATGTATTAGGTGCAATGATAGAAATAGAATCATACTTCGGTCTTATGTTCAAGCAGTTTACAATCAATTATTAGAAATGAGAGTACATAATGAGTTCAATATCCTCACTTTTGGTCAGAGCCTTGGAGAATTCAGATATGAACCTTACTGCTTGGTGAGTAGTTGTATAAGTTGTTCTCTTATCTATTAAGTGTTTTCCTAGTATTTTTAAATGTCATCTTTTTTCTAATGATAAGGTAGCCTGGACCACAGCACCTAGTAATAAGTTGTAAAAGCATGGCATTTTTGTTGCTCTAAATTTTAAAATTGCAAATAATTTAGTTCTGAATTGTTTCTATTCCCTTCCCCCAAATGTGCATTTTCTTTAGGGCCAAAGAACAAGAAACCTTTCAGTACATTTTTTTATGCTGTGTATGGAACAGCCTTCCCTCATTCAATTAGCATGTTAAGTATCATACTCATGCTAATGCCATAAAGAAAATGATCGCAATAGGGTGACACTCTTCTGAGACTCAGCCTAGTGGGGTGGTGTGATGAGGGAGGATATGGTATGTGGGGGCGCTATAGAGCATGGTTAGGAGTGCGGTCTCTAGTCAGGCTGTCTAGATTTGCATCCGTTCTGTAACTGGGGTGTGTAACTTAACATCTGTGTGCTGTAGGATTAATGGGCTTAATATATTAATCAAGTAATATAGAAATCAAATGTATTAAGATATGTGATTTGATTGTCTCTCCTACGACCTCTGATGTTTGGTCAAGGACAGAATGATTAAAGCCATAAAAAGTTCCTACAGCTCGTGACCGCCCTCACATGGTTTTAGTGTCCTTGAGGAGTGTCCAGCCCTTGGGCTGGACTCAAGGACAGATAATGGTCATGTGCTGAACCCCCTACTCAGATTTGTTCAGATGTTCATTCACTCAATAAATATGAGGAGTACCTTCTCGGCATTGCTCTTGAGCTGTTACGCCTTGAGTGCCCTGGCTGGTCCGTTCAGGTCTTTGATATCTCATCGCGTCGCTTCCTTAATCTGTGGGTCAGAGACAGGGAGGAAGCCGACAGTGTGCCCTGCTTCCTTATGTACAAACGGGATAAGTGTGCCCAGATCCTTTGGTTGTAACCCACTCTCAGAAATGTGCCCTCAGAAATGCTTCATATAGACACCAGCATGTGAGCACACATACACACACAAATATTCACAGAAGCTTGTTCACAACAGCCCCAGATCTCTAACCCACCCATCATTGGTAGAATGGATAGGTCAGTTGGGAAGTATTCCTACAAAAGGATAATACCACAGAACAATGAGAACAGGCCAACCACAGCTGTATGCATGTGCCTGAATGAATATTTAAATGTAATGTTGAGTGACAGAAGCCACACCCAACAACACAGTACTTTATGATCCTGCATCCACAAATATTCAAAAATAGGCAAAATCATGAAAATTAAGCCACATGTTTTAATGGGTGCATAATTAAGGGCAAAACTCTAAAGAAGAGCAAAGGAATCAATACCGTGAAATCAGTAGGTGGTCATTGGGAAGGGTGGATGTTACCGAGAAAGGCAGAATAAAGTAGCCCAGAGCTCTTGGGGAAGGCTGTAGGCATTTGGAGGGGACCTGCATGGAGGTTATTAGAGAGCCCACAGAGCACTGACACGGTGCCGAAAGGGCCACTGTTGGGGGGAATTGGGTGGGAAGGCTGTGGGCTACAGACAAGTTAAAACTTTGCCTCGGAAAAGACACAGCCTTCTGGAAGGTAGAACAGGGGTCCCAAGGTCTCCGGTTGCTTTCCTCCCTCCCAGGATGCCCTTCTTTATCCTCCTGAGGTTTTTCTGCAAGCCCTTTTAGGGTGAGTCAGGACTCTACAACTACAATAGCCTCACTTCCAAGACGTGGCCTGTCTGTGGTCTCTATCAGATGTGCCTGTTTGCAGGCACACCTCTCCACTCTGGATGGTAGAAACTCGAGCAAATCCACACAATCAGGAATCTGTCAGACTCCAGAGGATTCTCCACAAATTTCTGGAAGGTTCTCTGCATGGTTCCCATCTCTTAGTTACTCTGCCTGCCCACAAATCTTAGCCTTCTAGTTCTCCCTGAACTCTGACCTCTGGACTCGACTTAACGGGGTCATTGTTTGAGTTTGGGGGTTCCCTTCTTTGGCAGCACCAGCCATTATGACTTGCCTGGGACAGAGGGGCTGGTAGGCAGGACTTTCAAGTGCTAAAGCCAGGGGAGTACTGGGTCACTGGAAGTCAGCTTGGAAATGACTCCAAATAGAAAGTCTGTGTGATTACAGGTCACCCCATTCGTTTCCTGTGACTCCTATTTCTGAAAAACATTTCCTATATTTTGTCTTCTAATTGCTTAGAGTGGGAGTCTGAGTCCATATCCTGTTACTCCCTCATGGCTGGAAGTAGAAGTTAAGATTTTTTATCATTGTGAGTCTAATTTCTTTCTTTCATAGATGAGGATACTGAACTAGATCTCAAACTGTTCTGAGGATTAAGAAATACGTGCAGATGTTTGAAAATAATAACATATTATATAAATGCATATGTTTTATATTTACCAAAATACTGCATCCATTTTCATACTTACAACAGCTTTCCTTAGGCATAGATATTAGGCCAAAATAAATCCAAGAAGAATTAAAGATAAGAGTGCTAAAGTAATTAAGGTTACCAAAGTGGGAGACTATTTTCATGAAAGGCAGTTTTTACACCAAAGGAGAATAAACTAACAAGTGGCTTTGAAAGACACAATAAACAAAGTTCAGTAAAGTATTTGCACTATTATGAATAACAAAATAGTTTTTAACAAACTAATAAAAAACACGCACTTGCAAAAGAAAAGAATTGGAGAACATTGTGGCCAACACAACTTGGAGAATCTGGTAACTTGGGAGTTGCCCCACTTGCTCTTGGGATTAGTTTAATTATCATTCATATTAATTAATGATGTGTTCCTAGCTGCTGAGGGTCTGCTTGTTTTGGGTTTTCCCCCTTTTTCCTTATATGCAGATCTGATAATCACAACCGAAGGTTCTTTTCTCAAAACAAACATCATTCTTTCTGGGGCCATCTTGCCACCAGAGATGGACTAAAGCATTTGCTTTCCATCTTCATTGAGGACCTGTCCATATGAAAGGATACTCTGTTTCCACAATGCTTCTCATCAGATGTTAATGACATAAGAGAGGGTGTAACTTCAAAGTGGAGCATGGGAGCCCCTTGCTCAAATGTGGTTAGCATTCCTAAGGGGTCTGTACAGCTTGCTTTGAGGAAAGACTGTCAGCCTCTCCTGGAAGATAACATTCCAAATGGCAACAGATTCCAGATAGAAATACTTGGTGGCAACAGGTTAGCTCACTGAGTGAACACCACACCATGGTCTGAGGGGCTGGTGGGGCAGATGGCACCATGGGTGGCCCGTGGTGCCTGTGGAGATGGAAATGGTCAAGGCAAGGAATAATTTGATGTGATCTTTCCTTTTGCATCCTTCCCTACCTTTTTTAAAATGCTCCCCAAGCTTTTGAATGTGTCACTCCAGGCCTTAGTCAATAACTGCTAAATAAATGTCCACAGTGTGGTTCTTCCACACGGGCTGCTGAGGGTGGGAGCAAGCTGTCTGATCTTGGATAAGTCACTCAATTTGTTCTGGCCTCAGTGGCTTCTTCTGTGAAAAATGGGACCCCTAACCTGATGGGCTATGGGATTCTGAGATTGAGAATTTTGTGAGCTGAGGAAAGATTCAGGGACACCAAGAACCAGCTCTCAGAGGGCTCCTTGTGTAGCCAAGAGACAATGCTGATGCACAGATGAAGAAAAAACATGATGTAACCAGTTGCTAAGGTATAATGACATCAGTGATCCCCTGCAGATGTCTCCTACCTGCTTGTTCACAGTCTCCCCAGTCCTGGCATAGCACGGGTGTATGAAATTAACAACATCAAAGTGTGTGTGTGTGTGTGTGTGTGTGTATGAAGGATTAGGAAGCTCCTTGTGTGTCTTCTAAAAATAGAAACAGACTTGTCATCTTTTCAAACAACAAATAATTGTTGTAATTTTGTAATCCCAACAGTAAATTACTGGGGCAATTTATTTTTATGTTTCCAAGGTTTTTATTTTTTGCAAACATCAATATAAATTGTATATGTGCATATACATATATTTATTTCTTACATATCATCTGATAACCTTTTTATGCATATCTCAAAAAAGAAAAAATTGACCTTTTCTTTTTTAATGGCTGCACAGTGATTTCATATGCAGCTACTATGAGATTTATCGAAGCAGACCCCTATGATAGTTATGTGGGCTGTTGCTAATGTCTGCAAACAGTGATTTAGTGAATATCCTTATGCATACTTTTCTACACATACACTTTTATTATTTTAACCTTCAGCCCTTAATTCCTCTTGAATTATTTTTAGCTTAATGTCTATAGGCATATTAAAGCTGTTGTTATAAATATGAAAATGTCTGTAATATTTTGTCCTTTTATGTTTTTATTTCCTTAGGAACTTTTTCTAGGTAAAATTGTTGGATCAAGAGGTACGCCTTTCACGATTCCAATGCCCTCCCACAGGTTGTCCCAACCGATCTTCTGATGAGCTTCAAAAAAGCATCTTCCTTTGTCTACTCATTGGTGGTGGTTGGAGTCTCTCATTTTTGTCAGCCAGGAGAAAAGAAATTGTGGCTCCTCATTCTCTAATTTGCATTCTTGGAATATTTTAAATGATTTAGTTTTTCATATGTTTACTGCCCATTTATATTTCTTTTTTTCAGAATCGCCTGGATTCCAGTTCCAGAGACAAGGTGTGAAAACGCACGATGAGGTAGTGCCAGCGCCTACCTGCCTGCGCTGGGCACTAACCCTCAGACTGTGGAGAGCTGTCCTGTCTGTGTCAGCTCCCTTCCTCGCTGCTCGTGTTCCCCCACCCTGCTCGGGTTTTTTTCCTTCTTCCCTGGGTCTTATTCCTCTGTGGCAGCCTAACCGGTTGTACTGACTGATCGCAGTCACGTTCTGTCTCCCTGCCTGGAATGTAAGCTTCATAAGGATAGTAATTTGGATTGTTTTTTCTCTTTTGCTCTGTCTTTAGCACCTCATATACAGTAGTAAGTAAATGAGCTGAGATCTTACGCTCACGTTCACAACAAAGAACTCTATTATTGAATCATAATAGCAATTCTTTGCAGTGGGTACTTTCCCCCTCCACTGGTAGTGGAGGAAAATGAGGTTTCAGAAAAGACCCTGACCAGGATCAGAAAGACTGAGTGTCAGAGTATTTGGATTAAAAGTCGAGACTCTCCATGTCCAGAGTGCTTTTACTTACTCCTCCAAGGGTCATGAGCTAGGGGAACATGAGCCCATGTTAGGATTGGTAAACAGATTCTTTTGCAGAGATGATTTTTGCTCCATTTTTCAGGATGAGCAAACAGTGTCGGCAGGCACACAGTGAACTTAGTACCATGTGGACTATTTCTAACCTAAAAATATTATAGCAGTTGCACATCACCAGTGCCCTTAAAAGCAGCATTTCTGAAGAAGACAGATTAATTTGTGTTCTCGCAATAGAGTCCTTTTCACCAGCAAGAACTGGTGAAGAAAGGAAGGTGAAGGTGATGTGCGTTCCCATCTGTGGAGCAGGCATCATGTGCCAGCTGCTTTGTATCTATTGTATCATCCTGTCCAGACAACGACCCTATGAAACATGCAATCGGAGGTCTGTTTCCCTCCTCCCTGTTCACCCAGAACCTTAGGCTTATCTTTAGCCACAGTCTTTCAAATCCTGGCTCCTGACTTATCTCCTCCCTGCACTGGGCATTAGACTCTCATTTTATTCCCAGTCACACAGATCTCCAGAATCTAGCATGTTGCTGGCCCCTAGCAATCAGTGCTTTAAAAAACTAAATTAATTACTTACTGTGTTTTACTGTCCTATTTGGAAAATGGAGTTCAGCTAACCTGGAGGGTTTTCAGATTTAGAGAAATCAGATAATGAAAAAACTGGAAAAAAATGCAAGATATTTTGTAGTTCAATGCCTGACTTTGAGCTACTGAATTTCTAAGAAGCAGACTTCAGAGAATGGAAGGATCATCATGGGTTGAGATTAGTCATGGAAAGATTCGTTTATTCGACAAATTATAAATGCTTACAGTGTGTCGTGAACTCTCTTGGGTACAAACATTAAATGGCATAATCATTTACCTCAAGGTATATAACATTCTAATAAAAAATTCAGATAGACTATCTGAGACTAGAACCTAGTCACCTAGTTTGTAGTCCTGTATAACTTTAATGAAAATATACAGTGTCCTTTTTCCACTTCACAAAGATCAATATATGTTTTTTAAAAAAAGTAATTTTTAATTTCATTCACATCAATATCTGACATAAATGGATATGCTTAAATTTTCCAAATCTATCTGAATCTCCCATATCTTAAAGATGGCATCTCAATCCCCTAGTTCAGAACTAAGGTGCAAGTACCCAGCTGTGGGGAAAATTGAAGCCCTTATGGCCAGGATCCTTGCCTGAACCTAAACGACTTGATGATGTAACTGCCCTGCTGCTAGGCTACTGCTCCCACACCCGTGGACAATAAGCTATTACTGAGTCACTACATAAAGAGCTCTGCCCAGTGCTCTGGGTGGAGGCAGAGATGGAGGATTACAGACCTGCAGACTGCTGGATGGAGACATGATTCTAGTGCTCTACCTATCACGGGGAGAATAAAGCCAGGTAATAAGCCCTTTTACCCCAAGAATGTCCCGTTGTCATTCCTCGGTCTCACTGAATCCATAGTGAACTTGCTTGGGGCTGGAACCCACTGGCATGGTGCCAGTGTTTAAACATAATCATCATCAGTGAAAAACATCATCAACATGTCTACTGAGCACTTAAAATGTTCCAGGCTCTGTGCTAAGTTCTTGTTGGCTAAGGGGTGATGGTCACACATTTATAGTTCTGGGGGCCAGATGCTCCATGCAACTGTGTAACAGTAGATGTTGCCTGGATTGGGGGAATGGCTTTCTTAGAAGGGGGTGCCTCTGGAAATGGATGGCTGGTCAGCTCTTCTGCTGAGCTACCTAGACCCCCCAGAGCCAGCTCTCTGCCAGACTGCCCACATAAACCTCTATGGCATCCAGATTTGCTGTCTCACCTCCATGCCTTATAGGGATTACCTCCTGTAACCCTTCAACAGCTCTAGGAGGCATTCTCTATTATTATTTCTACTTTACAGATGAGTAAACTGAAACAAAGAGAAGTGAAATTAACTAGTTCACAGTCCTCAACTAGTAACAGATCAGGTGCTTACTCGAGTCTAGCTTTCAGGTTTTTGCACTTGACCTCGGTGACATTGCCTTGTTAAACCCTGGATTTTAGCGAATCATGCTATGGATATATAGATTCTATCTAACAGAGTACTTTGTAAACATTTATAATTTTTATTAGATGCTATTTAGTACAGAGCCTAAGCATAGCACTGAATACATGGAAGTTGCTCACTAACCACTGTAAAGGATAGAAAAAATAAAATCCACAAAAGTCCCATCAATCTGTGCTCTCTTGTTTGAGGAACTGGGACTTTAAAGAAGGCTGAACAAATCCTTAAAGAGCCCAACAAGCCAGCAGCTCAGAATACTGCAGAAAAGAGTATTTTCAGCACCCAACTCTGAGTAGGCATTCAATAAACACTTGCTGACTGGAGGGAATTAAACAGATTTTCGTGATTGACACAACATGGGAACTAATTGCAAAGCCTATTTGAGGAACTACTTGATGAAGCAAAACAATCTGTAATGGGCCGATGTGAACGTGTGGTGTAATGGTGTCAGTACATCTTGGTTTCTGGGCTGAAAGGCAGCCGAGGAGAATGTTGTTAAGTGTGGACAACACACAGGCAAGGGCCAAACAGAATTTCTTTAACTTAATAACTTTGGGAACTGTTTATACTGTTGGTATATTAAAATGCTGTGGAAATTGTTTCTGAGGCTTTGCAAGGGAATTCCTGCATTTAATCTCCACATAAATCTATATGCATTTGTAATGCCATTGCAGCATACACAGCAAGCCTGTAATCACTGCATCTCCTCCATTTCTTATTTCGGCATTAAAATAATATTTAAGATTATATTCTTGGAAATTGTATTGCTGCATGATGAAATCAAATAGTTAAGCTTCAGGGAGGGGGAGAGAAATGCAATGGGAAGGTGGTTTAGTAAATGGTAATGCTGAGCCTATGTGCCTGAGAAAGAACTGTAGTCTTTTCAATTTTCAGTTGAAATGCAGCCCTCTGAGATTCTTCTGGTGTTTGGGAAGTCAAATTGTCTTATTAAATTGTGCAGAAATTGACAGATTCCAAACAAATAAGGAGAGTGATCATTGGAGAGTGCACAATAATCTGGCAATATGGAAACTACAAATTATAATATTTTCCCCTTGGGTGAATGAATATGCAAAACAACTACATGGATACAATAGGGTTTGTGTGATCCCCCAGTCACTACGGCTACCATGCTATTTTTATCACAGTTGTGTATGTCTCAGTTAATAATGGATGCATGAAATTAAGTTTAAAATGAATTATAAAATTTTTAAAGTTCAGTTTTTACATAAAGCTCCATCAGGAAATATCAAAATGCTTTGGCAACCAATGGCATAAATCTTTTTAAATGTCTGTGCTCTTTACTGAACATTCTGCTTTTTCACTGTAATGCTAACCCTGTTATAGGTAGGGGAATTTTTCTAATCTGTTTCAGCCTATTCATAGACATAGTATTCATGGTCCTAAAGAAAAATAAAAATGTAGGTCTGCCAGAAATAATTTTACAATCTTGATATTATCTTAATAAGATGTGTCTCATTGTGTCTATCTGTGGCATATGATGTGGAAATCCAGTACTGGTGGTGATGATAA
Source organism: Manis pentadactyla (assembly GCF_030020395.1). Classification (NCBI taxonomy): domain Eukaryota; kingdom Metazoa; phylum Chordata; class Mammalia; order Pholidota; family Manidae; genus Manis; species Manis pentadactyla. The sequence goes on along the minus strand of NC_080021.1, from coordinate 95,384,406 downwards.
TATTATTCTATTTTATTCAACAATACTTTGGTGAGTGTTCTGTGCTTGTAAGAACTGGACTGCTGTGAGGGATGTAGTCTGCACAGCACACAGTGCTGCCTTTTAGGATTTTGCCTTTTAGGATTGTGCGGCTGTTTCTGTAGCAGTTGGCATCTGAGTTTTTAACATTAGTCTGGTTCTCACCCTCAAAACATTCACTGCAAGATCAACATCTTTTCAACTCTGGGTTATTCACAAAGCTCACTCAGCCCCTGTCTCCTAAGACCTTCTTGCCGTACCAATTTCACCATTCACCTGTTTCTCCCGTAGGGAGAGGACACAAAGGAGGGGAAACACACATCCTTAGGGACATGGGGCACCTGCTAGCAGATCTATAAGAAGGACATGTCTGAGTCCTGTGGGTGGGGAGGTCGTCTGTAAGTCATGTGAGTGCCCTAGACTTGCCATACTTGATGTGGGTCTCAGGTTTACCAGGATGTGGTGTGTGCAAGATTTCTTTGTGTATTTTTTTTATCTTGCAACTGCCAGTTCCATCTTTGCTGTTTCCTGGGAAGCTTCGTGTAAGTCTTCATTTCTCCCTATATGAAGTTGGAACATACTGCTTTCAGCTACCCATTAGAAAATGGATCACAATATTTACAGATATGGCATATCAGGCCAAGGGAAGTTTCTGGAGTGTGGAGACAGGCAAGATCCTGAGACTGGCATACTGTCCCAGAGGCAACACTTAAAGGAACCAGCAGCTGAGCGGCCTATTCTTGTGGTCAAACAAGCCTTGAGTGCCAGGGATGACAAATGGGCACAGGATTGCAGTGATTCTCAAGCACCTCCAAAAGTAGTTCTAAACAACAGTTACAAAGGCACCAGAACCAGGGAGACCCCAGCTACTAAATCAAAATTTGGCCTTAGCAAGCAGACTTCACTGCCTTCTGATCTGTGCAGAGCCAGGTACCAGGCAAAGACTAATGAAGGGCAGAATGGTGGAGTTTTATTGGAACTCGACAAAACTAGAGCAGATTCTGTCAGGGTGTCCCAAAGATGTGAGCTCTTTACTCCTTCTTTGTAATACTTAAAATGCATGAAAACAGGAAACTGCCTTTACACGAATGCAAGTGTATGAAAATGAATATGCCCAATTAATTGGAAGGGGACTTGTTGGTTAAGTTTCGGTGGATTGTTAATTAAATGTATACAAATGGGTAGACAGGGTAAACTGAAATATGGTAAGCATGCCCTTCTCAAATATGCTCAAGAGTGTAATTCAGAAATCATTTATTGGGACTAATTCTTTAAATTTAATTGGGTAAACGTGTATCGCATGATGCTCCCCCACTGTACAGTGTGTGCAAAATGAAGGATGCTGGTTCTCAAACACCAACATGGTATCAGGACAAAGCCAATGAATAAGCAGAATGGTGGGACTGAGGTAGGAAGGCTACATATGGCCCCCTTTGGGGTATGTGTGAGGCTGCTAGCCAGGAGCAGTTGTTTGAGAAGTTTGGAACGTAGTGTGGGTGGCTCCTACTGAGGATGGGCAGAGGGTGAGATGTGTGTAGAAGGAGCAGGGACCTCTCTGGCTGCAGCCCCCATGTTAGAAGGATGGGCTTAGTGCAGAGCATTACCACTGGTCAGGAATGTTGATGAAATCCCCGCAAAGGTGTGTGTAAACATGTGTGAGGATGGAACTGAGGCTGACAGTGGGGACTGGTTGGTTACAATAGTTTCAATGTAAGATGAGGATGATTTACTATACCAGCTGTGTTAACCACTCCTGGAAACCTCGCAGAGGGGATATGATTGGAAACTCCAAGCAGAGCATCTGAGGCAAGCCTCAGACTCAGGACTAGACCGTTTCTGTGGTCCCTGTTGGCTAATGAAATTTCAGGTTCAAATTTTTCTCTAATTGATTATAGTCAGACATCCAGCATCACTCCTATTGTATCTCTTCCATTCAGTGTACCTTTGTGTGTTGAGTTGGTCTCCCTATTAACTGTAAGTCCCAGGGACCACAAACCATGTCCATTGTCTCTTCTCCACATTTCCAGCCAGGCATCAGAGCTGCCCAGATCCCACTGGTGCTCCATCGGTTCTTGTCCAATCTGGGGGTTGGTATAGGAGCCTCTAAATGCCTGCATGGTTTCTGAGCCTCCACTGGTGAGTCTCCAGCCTTCCACAACCTAATTAGCCAACTGACACCTGCAGTACCCCAGCACTGCTCGGTGAGAACACAGCTCTGACCTCTTCATGCCGCCAGCTCCACATCTTTGATGCGGTTTAAATGAAGGGACCCAGTACAGCTCACTTAATTACCCTGCCATTTTAACTGAGTGCTCTTCGACTTAATTTTATCTGAATGAGTGTAAAGCATCAGGACACTCTCCCATAAACATGTAGTTGCCTCTGACAGCTTCTGGGAAGGAGCCCCTGGAGGAGAGCATGGTGATTTACAGTCCACTGCCCGCACTGCAGACAGCTTTGGTACCAAAAGTTTCTAGGGCTTAATTACTGCCTTTAAAATTTAAACCAGGGTTAGGCACTGAGCAGAACCCAGTAGAAGAGGGGGGAAAGCCTAATTGCATAGCAAACAAAAAACCTGTAGGATGGTGGTGGTGTTATTCTTTGTCATATGTCCAGCAAAGACACTAAACTGAATAATACATCATTCTTTCCATGGCTAATATTATTCATTCTCTGTGGCCCATATTAGCCATTCCAAGGGACTTGTTGCCTTTGAATCCAACAGAAGGATTCTATCCAGAAAATACTGCAAGACTTCTACCTACCTTTAAAAGGAATCTGGACTTTTATTCCTTTCAAACAGTTCCTAGCCAAGGATATAAAGACTCCAGTAGTCTTAGAAAAATATTTGCATACGTCTAATTCTGTGAACCACACATTCCTTATTCTCCCCCACTTAACTCTAAAATATGGTGTATTTTTAGGGGGATTCAGAGATCCAAAAACAAAACACAAATGCACACACACAAGTAATGCTGACTTGCTAATTGTTTTAGGAAATAGCAATTTAAAAAATAAACATTTTCTCCCTCTCCCCTTTATTTGAAAAATCACCTTTCATGAAAGGGGTTAGGTAATACCCCCAAAGTTCTTCATTTAATGGGGAAAGAATGTCTCTGTTGTTCCCTTCTGTGCTCAGTTGACTGTATTTTAAGAATTTAGTAGCTTTGAGCCCAAGGCCAGTATTGAGAAACCCAGCCCCTGATTTGTCCATGGTCCTTAGGAGAGCCATAAAGCCTAACTGAATGGGAGCTGAATTTCAAAGCTGTCTGGAAATCCTGAAATCTACTTTCAGCAACCAAACTAAACATATCGGGCTGTCTCTGGCACTTGGGAGCCAAGGGCCTTCGTGGAAGGAAAGTACAGCGCAGCACGGGGTGGGCCGGCCCCGTTCCCTGGGTCTGCCAGCCGTATTCCCCTCTGGCTCTAGAACCGCTGTGATTGCCCAGGTTCGGCGCCTCCGCCGCATCTCTGCACAGTTGTTGCCAGTGCCTTCTCTCTGCCTGGCTGTTGGATACCAGCCCAGACCTCACCTTCCCCAGGCTGAGATTTCACTGGTTCCCCAGCCGGCTAGACACCCTCCCCTTCTGCTTCTTTGGTACCTCATCATCTCCCTTTGTCACACTGAAACTCCGTTCAGCTTCCCTCCCAAAGGAGAGTGAAGTCTAGAGATCACAGACAACGTCTCGGTTTCTGGAGCTGCATGACCCAGCACACAGGGGCACTCAACAAATATTTACTGACAGGCAGAATTCCCAGTCATGGGAGCTGCTATTATTGACCTGATTTCACATGCCACCGTCCTCCTGATGTGTGATATCGCATCCTGGTGTTTAGAGATACACCTGTCAGAAAACTTGCAAGTCATTTAAAAGTATACTACTGGCAGATGATTGGATGTTGCCCTGAAATAATCTATCTTCCCAGAAGATACAATGAGGAGAACTTGGATATGACCAAGAAAGACCCACCCACACCCCCAGTTATGTTAATATGACGTGAGATGGATAGTAGTGCAATAGAAAGCGGTTGGAAAAGTAGCTGCCAAGGAAGGACTGTCATGAGCAGGGCTTTGAAAGAGGAGAAGAAATTAATTGAACAGATCACACTGTGCTATGCCACAAGCCGGCTCAGCAGATTAAATGTGTGAGTCACGTGGCCCTGAGTGAGCTGGCTGTCCATTATCCCACTGAGTTCTCTGGTCCCTATAGCACACTGTCAATTACATGCTCCAGGATTTATGTCAAACTTGTGAGGAGCCAGAAATTGTTCTGTGAGATTGTGAAATACAAGAGTAAACTCCTGAGTATAAATAGCAGGGGATGATATTTGCTTTCTCCAGCACGCATGCATGTGCAGGAGTTCCACAGTAGTTTTTCTAAAGCCTTGGTATAAATTACTTTTATGAAATCACTTTGTGATAGAAAGACCCAGGGAAAGAATTTAGATCACTTAAGTGTATGTTACAGCCAATCAGAAAGCAAGGTAGTGAAGGGAACAGTGTCCCTGTCTTGGTCCCATCACGATGGGTGTGACCTTGGGAATGACTCGTTGCCAATCTGGACCTCAGGCCTCTCCTCTGCAGAAGGAGGAGTTTAAACTAGATGATCTCCTTCCAGCTCTAAAATCCTGCAACACGTTGTCTCTTCTTGATAGTGTTTTTAACACTATTATTGAGCCTTTGAAGGATTATTAAGAAATACCTTCTAAGAATTATCTTATTATGTATTACAAAAGCATCGGTGGTTAATGACTTGTACTTTACTGACTTAAGTCTGAGGAGGTGAGATTTCTACCCTAGATGTATTGGTGTGTAATCTGGTAGATAAAGAAATAAGGAGAATGGACTTGGAGCGAGGCATGCCACACAGCCATGGTGCCACTTCTTTGTGACCTGGGTAACACAGCTCACTGAATAAATCTTTAACCCGGCAAAACCTTTACTATGGAAATGTCAGGAAGTGCCGTATCTATGGCACTGGAACCACTTTTTTTTTTCCTAATATATATATTTTTTAATGCTGTAAGCAAAATACTATCCATATGTAAATGTTTCATGTGTTCTAAGGGTTCTGTGTTCTTGGCAATCAGTAGAAAGTGAATGGTGTAAAGTATACTGCATTTTTTATGTATTTTATATGTTCAAACATAGCTGTGACCACCGACTGGAAATTGTTGAATGAGTAGGTACCATCAATAGGAAGCATAAAGGTTTATTTGTCAATATCAAAAGAAATGGGCAGTGAGCAATGGGGGCAGCACATGCCTACATCTTAGATGAGCACATGGATAAAAAAGGACTTGTGTTTTACTATGGCATGAATTAGTGGGGTGGGGGAGGCATTTCTGACTCTCTTAGTCTGATCTTCAGCCCTAAAACATAAACTGCTTGTCAGACCTGGGCTTGTTGCCCTGTGAGTCTGCGTGCTGCACTGAACAGCTCTCTGCACTTCCCACCCTGGACTGTACTGGAAGGAATTGTAGTTCGGTGTAAGAATGAATGATTGAAAATAGGTCATTATAAAACAACTTATATCTTTCTGTGAGTAAACAGAGATAATGGATCTTCAAAGTTCTTTGTAAGCCCTGGTCAATTGTAGTCTTGCTGTAATTCTAGAGCTCTCTGAACTGTGCCTACATACTGTTCTCTGCACAGATCTTTAACTTTAACAGCTATTCATTAGTTCAAAAGGCCTTTGCTTTTATATGCAGCACAGTTTAGCGAGTATAGAAAAAGGTGTTCATGCTACATAGCTGCTACTTTATTGGAGGAGCACTTCTACTTTTAAATTACACTCTGACCTTTTGAAAATGGGACAGAAATTTCAGAAGTGTATTGTATTGGATTTTCTCTAAAAGGCTGCTATCCTGTTTTTGCTTCTTGATTTATAAAGTGGTTCTTATTATAATATGTAGATACTCACACTTTGAAAGGAGATTAGCTATAAATAAACACTGCGCACATGATACCTTCAAGGGAAAGGACAATAAAACTCTCTGTGTTGGCATCATTGCTGGTAAGGGAAGCATACACCAGGGATCCAGAGGGTTTCTGTTCCATAGAAAGCAGGTTGCAAGCCAGAGGAAGACCCTCTTTATATAGAATACCCTTAGTTTTAAGCACAGGAGTAAGGACCCTTGGATTCTAGAGGGCTCTCAGGGGGTAATGGAAAGAATATTATCATCAAATGCCCAAGTGTGGGATTATGTTGACTGGCATTCTCAGAGAGCGGGGTGGGGGTACTTTCGATGACATGGGAGGCTGGGCGAGAAAGGAATAGGGGGATGGATTATTGCAGGTAGCACCCCTGTGTTCCCACAGGCCCTGGGTTAATCAGGGCCAGTAGTACTCAAAGTGCTCCAGCTGTCAAGATATCTTTCCATGCCATTTCCTTGGGCTCTTTAACTTAGACTTGACTTGAAAATTTCACAGAGCCAGCAGCTGCCCCCAGGACTCAGGCTACTGGCTTGGAAAGGCAGACAGGATAAGGAGGCCTCCCCAGGGCAGTGGGCAAGTGCAGATGGAGTGCATGAGAAAGACAGTCGTTTATGGGGAGAAAGTATTTTAAATGCTATTCATAGAAAAAGATAGGAAGGAAGTTAATCTTTGGATAATATTCAATGTACAAGTTTACATGGGGTCTGCAAGTGAGATGATCCTGTGGTGTGATGGTTTCTGAGGTACCCCTTCTGGAGTTCTACCAGGTCCAAACCCTTCTTTGCTTGCTTTTCACATATTGAGGAATAATCAGCTTTTGTGCCTAGGTGAGTGGTTTTAATGTATTTCATCATTTTAAATAGTAGAATATTTAACATACATAGTGAAAAGCTAAGGAATGACCATGAATATCTTTTTTATCCAGAAAAGATATTTGCTTATTTTGTGGCAACGTGTTAAAACAGTTGTGAACAGAAAGATGAACAGCACTTTTTTTTTTTGCAAAAAGACAAGAGCCCCAAAGTGTTGACCTTTCCTTTGATGAAAAGTAGCTGTCACAGTGTGCTTCCTAGCAGCAATAAATGCACTTAATCTGTCCTTTTGTGGTAAATGTAACTTAACAGTAGAAAAAAATAATGGTTTTTTGAAAGACTTTTATGCTATGGAGCGAGCATTTTGCAAATGGATCTTGGGAAATGTTTCTATCATTATGTGACTTTTTAAGGAAAATCATTTGAATGAATCACACAGAGACTTTGATATTTCATATTTAATAACTTGAAAACACTTCTCCAGCCAGTTCAAAAATTTTAAACAAAAGAGTTTCAGATATTTTGAACCCATTTGTTAAAAATATAAAAACACTGCACCTTCTGATTAGTAAATGAAAACATCTGGGAAGAGAGAGATTTATTAGTTGAATTTCAACAATCACTGTGGTACGTTCCAGAAGAGGGCTGTGAAATTTGTGTGCAAACTTAGCACCTATGTAAGTTGCTCTTGTCTCAATGCTTTTCATATTAAAATACCACCAGGTTGACATTTCTTCATTTTAATTCCTTTATTTTCACTCACTGCCTCTGATCCTCCTTGTCAGGAACATTCTAGAAAGATTGGAAGAACTAAGAGTGGGACATCAAAAGCTCTGTCAGGCTCTAGAGTGTATCAGAAGCTAGGGGGAGAGTGATGTGTCCTCCGTGGGACAGAGCCAGGGCCAAAGGATGAGACTGCTCTAAATCAGTGATTCTGAGCTTTCCAGGTCTTTTGTTACTCTGAGAATCTGACAAAATGTATTGTTCGTGCCTCTAGAAAACACATGTGTTAGTGAGCATGTGATATTTTACATGGGATTCCAGGAAGTTGTGCAATCAGCAATCCCCGGGGCCAGACACTGACTCTGAGTTCTAGCACTCTGGACACTTATCAATACCCAGGAAAGGAAGAAATTCCTTTCCTGAGGTTGACTCTTCACATCCTCATCCCAGGATTGCCCACTGATACCTGTCCCCCTTTAATTCGGTTTAGTGGCATTGGTGAGGAAATCAAATGTGTTTTAAATATGTTCTTACCTTCTGCTTGTCAACACCTGGACAAGGGTTTCCAAAAATATATGGTGCTCATATCAGCATGTTTACCACTTTATTTCTCCTATCTTCAGTCTTGATCATGACTCTTTACAAATGTTTCCTTCTTGAAATGTGTGGCAATTTGACTTCTTTTTTCAAATGTGGTGTAATTGAAGCAAGTAACATCACATTAGAGAACACCTGTTCTGAAAGATGTGTGGGTTTGAATGTTTTCTATAACTAATGAAAGAGATGTAACATTTTTCATTGCTTATAGCGTACCAGACATTGTGCAGGGGGCCTTAAATGAATCACATTGTTTCATGTGAAGTTGCTATTAGGTTCAATGTTATTGCTTTTATTCTAGAGATTAAGAAATTAAAGCCCAGAGAACTTCGGTAATTAAGAAATTAAGTGCCCAGACTCCTAGATTACAACCCTAGCATTATTCCTGACAATGTAGAACTTCAAACATATTACTGAACTTTCTCCTTGAGTTTCTGCGTCTGTAAATTGTGCATAATTGTCTGCCATGGACTTTTGTATATTTCCACAGATGAGTAATCAGAGAGTGGAGGTTTTGACTGTGGCAATCCTTTCTGTTATGTGACACAGATCTAAATTTTACTTATTAGTCAGCAAACTTTTTCTCCAGCCCTTCACCCTCTAACTGATGCACTTCATAGCAGTGAACATTTACAGGAAGTGTAATTTCAGCTAGCTCTGAAAGCAAGCATGGAAAAGTCATTCTAGTTCCAAATCCAAAGGAAGAAATAAAGATGAAAAATCCAGTTACAGAGGGGCGCTCCAGTTTATTTGGAAACTTTAGGTGACTGTGTAGTCTGTCTGGGGTACAGTCAGCTAACAGCATAAAACACTCAAAATTGCTCTGTCATCGGCCAGCAAAACAGACTGAAAATATGATGGTTTGAGCAGGAAACAGTTTAATTTTAAACTTATGCTTACAATTATTAGTCATTTCGTTATTAATTTTAAAAAGTTTATATGTGTACATGCATTTGTTTCTCTGCTTCAGGCAAGACTGAGCCTTGGGCATAGAGACTGTAAGTTCATGTATATTCTCAAGTCTTCTCTGCATGGTGAGGGTGCTGTATTGATGGAGATGGTGTTGGTACTGGGAACACAGGTGCTTTGAAAGGGAACTTTCTGATGGCACTCACATAGTACAAACACATGCGAGCCACCTGTAAAGCCCGCTGCATGGTAGTATCAAATCTGACATGGCAAATATATCATAGTGTGTGCCCCTGCCAAGTGGCACCATTTTGAGGCATATAACTGACAGCAATTAATGTCCTGGCATAGCTGCTTTGAAAGATTAAGGAAAGTGATTACCTTACCCTACAGACAGGCAACTTCATGGATGGGTCCAGTTGTTGATATTTGGAAGCAAGAATGAGATTATCTTCCTATATAACTTTCCAACTTTGTTAGATTGACTCATGGATCATAGCAGAGGTGTGTTTGGAATGAGGGAGAATTTGAAGTCTAATCTTAAATCAGACTTCACAGAATGTCTAGTATCAAACTGGTAGCAGAGTTTTCTCTATCCTCATGGAGCCAAATGGACACCTAGGAAGAACAGCAGGTGTGTGATTCAATTACAAAAATTACCTCCTCGCCAGGACACTGTTTGATATGCGGTGTGATCCAGCTGGGAAAAGCAAGGATCGGTGTTCCATCAGGTAATTGATGAAACCATCTAAATTGTAACGTCACTCAAAAAGATCTTTTAAATCCTTGTTGGTAAAGCTATGTGAGGAATACAGGCTTACCTCCCCAGCTCATAATCTCCCGATGGTGATAACTGAATTGGGAAAATATCAATACTATCCAATCAAATGTTTCTATCAGACAACATCATTATAGCCACTTTTAACAATAAATTCACCACTTCTTACAAAGCTGGCTGTCCTAGAAAAGAACACTTTTCTCCACCTAGGAATTTAAATATTGGCAAATGACTTTCTGCCTCACCTAACATCTTTCAACAGTTTCCTATGAGTGTCAGACAAGGCCAATAGCGTTGGCCAAGAGAGCCCCCAGCTCCATCCCCCAGTATGTTTATTTTACTCCAGCCCTACTGGCTTTATTTTCACGTCCCTGAATATAGGCTCCCTCTGCCACAGGGTCTTTGCACATGCTGTTCTGTCTGGCACATTTACCCTTGGCTTTCTTTACATAGTTGGTCTCTATGCAGCCTTCGAATCTTCACACAAAGGGCACCTTCCCAGAGAGGCCTTCCTGATGCTGCATCCCAGCCCACTAAGACTAAACCACATCCCCTGTGACATCTTCTCAGTGTACACTACTACTTTCTTTTAAAATACTTAATTTGTAATTACTTGATCATATAGTAGGCTGTAAGCTATATAAGGGGAGTAGTTGTGACTAGCACAAACAATTGCTTAATAAATATTTGTTAGAAGAAAGAATGAATGTGCCTTGACCAAGCACAAGTTTTCCTAAGGAGGCTGAACAACATGGACTAAAGAGAAGGCATGATTTAGACTATTCTGGAAACAGATAATTTAGGGCACAGAGATTTTGGAAACAGCTCACCTCCTGACCCTCAAATGTCTATTATTAATAATTAAGACTTTTTGAATAATAGTTGAACAAAGCTTCTACATTGAAATTATTTTCCCTCAGCTCGTGGAAAGGCTCCTGGCTTCTATTTACACAGATGAGAAATCTGATTTATTTAGGATAGCAGTGGAAAAAATAAAACTTAATATATCAGTGATCTAACACAATGGAAGTTTAATTCTTGGTTTTAGCCCAATATAGACTCCCAGCTATTTGGTGTTTTTATTTGTCTCCATACAATAGTTTAAGGACCTTGGTTCTTTCTATCTTTTGGTTCCAACTAGGAGTGGTCAAAATCTGCATCCATGTGACAGAGGCGAAAGAGTGTGTGGGAAGACCCCAGCTTCTCCTGAAGAGTCTTAGTGTTCAATGGATCCATAAAATGGTTCTACTAATACTCCACTGGCGAGAAACAATTATAGGAACCCACACATGCCCCTGCCATCACCACCACCCCTACAGGATGAACAGTTTTGCATGAATTTTTGTGGATAGTGTATCAGCTGTACTATAAAGCCTAACTGTAATTCTTTTGTTAGTAAACTCACTTTTTTCTAAGTGGATTTTAAGACACTCTTTTCATACTTGATCTGTCTTTTACTACAAGTCTTTTACTACTCTTTGTACCTAGAACATGTTATTTATTTTGGTGCTCTTGTCTGCATTCTGGAAAATCCTCAATAATCATCTCTTCAAACATTTCTTCTCTGCCATTTCCTCTCTTCTGTTCTCCTGGAACATTTATTCGATTTATATTGTAGCCTGTCAATCTTTTTCATACCTTAGCTTAATTTTCCAAATTTTTACTTTGTTTTCTGAGTGTGATTTCCTTAGTTATTGGCTTCCAAATCAGAATTTCCCCTTGGAATATATAGATGGCATAGGGTAGAGCCAGGACCAACCCACAGCTGATATCATGTGAGAAATAAGCCTTTGTGAAGTGCAAGCCACCAAGATTGGGGGTTGTTTGTTACTGTAGTGCAGTTTAACGTAAGATGACTGACAAGCCCTCCATTGGTGCAGCAGAGCAGAAAGAACATTCCTTTAAAATTACACCTGCATTCAAATTTTATTTGCATCCATACCACCCTTATAAAAGAAAATTCCTTAACCTCTATTATCTGCTTGCACGTTTGTAAAATCAGAATTACCATATCAATTTGCAAGATTATTGTAGGGGTAAGTGATAATACCATCACAGGTACAATACCTACCATAGAGGAGACCTTCAGTTACAGTAGCTCTCTTTATTATTGCTGTTCATGTTACACTTTTTTGCGTAAATGCCACCTATTTTCCCATTTTTGACACTATGTGTATCACAAACCTCTGTTTTTCTAAATATCTCAAATAAAATAAGTCAGAAGTCCCAGAAAACTTCCCAGAGAAGGGCTTTCTAAAGAGCATTCCGGACATCCAGTTCCGTTAGGGAGCCGCCCGGGGCCCTGCTCGTTGCTGCCCTCTAGAGGTGTTGGGTGAGAATACTCACCAGAGAGATCAGAGACGCCGTAGATTCCTGCGAGGAACGGCTGTCGCACCGCGTGGGAAATGGAAGCTACTATAAATAATACAGTAACAAAAGCTGCTATTTACTGAGTGCTTGTCATCTATCAAGTGCTCTGCATAATTCATTGATTCTTCCCTGCAACTTTATGGATCAGGTTTACTGCACACTAATTCTGCAGTTCAGAAAAGGGAGGTACAGAATAGCACATCACTTGCCCTGGGAGATGCGATGTCACAAAGCAAGAGCCTTCGTGGCTGAATGTATAAAGATCCATCTCCCCCATCGCACTGCCTCGGCTCCTAAAAGGCCTGCCCGGACGCTTGCAGAATCTACTCCCAAGACACTGCCAACCAAAAACCGAAAACAAAAAGTTGCTTGCTCCCACCCTGTTCTTTCTCTTTCCAAGCAAATAATTCTCCTGAAAGCCAATGGGGACTTAATGTTATAAAAACAAGGGAAAACCATATTTCTTCAACCCAACAGCAAAAATAACAACAAAAGCAGACTCTTCCCCGGCACCAGTTAAAGACCATATTTATTAGGCATCATCTTCTCTCATGGCCCACGTGCTTCTCCTGTAATTATTTTGAAAGGCAAATAGTCATATTTATATAACAGCTTCAGAAATTCAGAATGAGCATTGGATCAGGGTGCCCCTTGGCCATTGTGCTACCATAATGATTTCAGCATTTATGAAAGAGACTAATGACTGAAATTGCTGTCAGCATTTGCAGAGAAAGACTACAAGTTGGAAATTGGATTTTCCTCTCCTCTAGCTAATGAGCTCTTTTCTCAAGGTGCCGATGCCTGGAGTAGAAAGGAAGATTGGTTATTCTTTTTCTGTGTTTTATACACACTCATCCCTGTACTGAAATTCCAGCAACACCTTTGTGATGGGGGAAGGTTACATGAAACCATAACAATATTGTCAGAAGAAGTGCCTTAGCTAGGGACATCTTAACATCAGATGCAAAATCTTTAATCGCACAAATTCAGAAGTGTTTTCACCTCAGGTTCTTCTACTTAAGCAGTTGTAGTGATAGAAAACAAAGAATTATTTTTGTTTGTTTCATGGCCTTGATGCTGTTCTCAGGAGAAGCAGCTGAATATTTGATGTCAGATAATTCTAGAAGAGTTGTTTCTAATGGCACCACTGCCACTGCCTTGTCTCCAGGTGCCCATGGCAGGGCTACATAGACCCTATTTGCACATGGGAGCTCAATGGACATAGGTCGTTCTTGCTCAATTACAAATGCAAATCCACAGTTGGAAAAGCCCCTTGGTATTCGCTAACAAACAGTAGGTGCAGTCATAGCAGGATCCAAAGTTCATTCCAGCCCTTTGTGGACGTGTTTCTGTAAGTGTGGATGGAGGCCACAGAGGTGAGCCACGAATTTTTAGAACAACTCAGTACGGCTTATTCCCTGCAGCAAAGCGTGTGATGAGAGTTTAGCAAGTCCTGGTTGGCCAGTCTGCTCCACACCATGCTCTAGAGCAGCTTGGTCATTTGCCCCACCCTTTCAGCCTGACAGTTTGCTCAAAGGCAAGATATACAGTGACAATTTTTATAAGGTTCTAATCCAGAAATTTTTCAAACTCAGTCGAGATAAATGTCAGCTCATTTTCAGAAATGGTAGTATCTGACAAATGATAGTATCATGATAAATGATGATGGAAAGCAATGATTTCCACAGTAGAGATCTGAGCATTTCAAAGCCATTTTGGACAGACTGCATGATCAGTGTCCAGCTAAACCAATGAGAATTCCTAACCATGGCTTCCTGACTTCCCTGGTAATAGCTGGGTTTCCTTATCAATTCGTGTGGTTACATCCCATAGATGATACAGCCCTGAGGAGGCATTCCAGCGCCACCTTCTAATTTATGACCAAGTCTACCTCTAATTCCTCAGTGCAGATTTTAATTTACTTAAATGCGCTACAGGCTACATCAAACTGGCCTTGAAGAAATAAAAGAGCCCTAGCTAGTTCACAAAATGAAATTGTGTTTTCCGTGAGAGGTATAATTTATTGAATAACCACTAGGTGCTAAACACTGTTCTAAAAGCTTTATCTACCTGGCATTATAGGTATTATTATTATTATTCTAATTTAAAGGAAACTGAGACTCAGGAAGTGTAAATTATCTTGTCAAGGTTAGGGAGCTAGAATTGACAAGCACAGTCTGACTGCAAAACCCATATGCTTTTTTCTATGAACATGTAACTACTGTGTGCATTAGAGATGATTTTGAAGTTAAAAAAAAAAAAAAAGAAAACTCCCTCCTGCGTTCCACACATATCAGGGACATTTTGGTCTGTTCCCTTGCATTCTTTTTGGTTTTTTTTGCCCCGTGAATACCTGCCGTCATCTCAGTTGTGAAGGCTTTGCTGGGGGCAGAGGCACCCCGCAGGCTGTGTGTGCTTTAAATAGGGCAGAGGGACTAGCAGCTGCATTGGTGGGGGGCCCCCGGAATGTCCCCCTGAAGCCCTATGAAACTTCACTCAACTGAGAAAAACAACAAAATAATCCACATAGGCAGTTAACAGAAAGGCAAAAACTGGAGATTGTGTGGAGTATGTGTTGCTGGGGTCCTAGTTCTTATCTTACTTATTCTTATCTTTCTGAGTTGCTTTGGGCCTACGTACTTAGTTTTATCAAACAGGCAAAATGAAGCTCCATCTATGCATGTTTTCATATATATAATTTGTGTCCCCTCAGAGCCTGCTTGTGTGTGATTCTATTCTACACAGCAGAGTATGGGGCTGTGCATCTCAGGCAGCTCACAACAAATTTTCACTGGTCTGTAGCAGAAGGAGAAAACAAGATAGGAATTTGTCATAAAGCTGAATTTCATTCAATTTAAGGAATTGCTCTTTATTCCCAGATGAAGTTCTTCTGACCTACTGGATGACGGGGTTCTGTTTTTAATGTCTCCACCCGACCAAAATGTAGTCAGCCCTATGACAGTATTCCAAATTTAAACTTTACTCTTCAGTGAAATCCTAAAGTCTAGGGAGCTTTGGCTGTGGCTCTCACCAGCGCTCTGCAAACACAAGGTTTGGAGGGGTGGAGAACATGGATGGCCACCACAACTACGTTAACCACACAGCAGCTCACACTGTCGAGACTTCCAGTGCCTTGCAGAGATCAGCCCACTCAGTCCCAACAGAAGTCCTCTAATGTGGGTGCAAGCTAATAAGCATTCCCATTTTCCCAAGGAGGAAACTGAAGTATAGAGTTCTAGAACTCTGAGGTTCCTGTGTCCTGGAAAGCATTGTGTAATCTCCTGTAGTTTTGAATCAAATTCCACAGCTAATGACTGGAACTCAATTTATAGGATTAAGCATGATAAAAATGTTCTCTACTTCCTATCTACCCCTTGGTTTTCCTCTAGAAAGTCTCCCATGGCTAATTCTTGCTATTATTTACTAAGTATGCTTTTTATTCAAATTTTATTCCACTTGATTTAGGCTACTGGGGCTGTACATATTCTTTAGTAATAGCTTTCTATCATCTCTATGCTAACTGCCAGACAACATGGTCCACACAGAGATTCATTTGGCAAACCTGAGGATTTGTATGCATTGTGTGGAAGTTGAGAAATGGGGCCCTTTCATTTCCTTTGCCATCTCAGTTACTTATTGCAAGTAGATTTCCCTGTGTGGGAATTAGTTTCAATGTTTATTTAGAACTTGACACACTTTTATTGTGTTCAGAAATCTGCAAAGCATACTTTTCCTTCTTTGCCCTGTATGTGGGCATGGAACTCGGCCCTCCCCACTCATCCATGAAAAGAAATCCTCCCAAACATGCATTTTTTAAAAACTTAGAAATTTTTTGGAACACTATTGAACCCCAGGGAAAACTTTGTCTATAAATTTGCAGTGCATAGACTTTTTTTTCTATCTTGATGGGCTGTTGCCAATGTACTTAGAGTGTATGCGATTCAGGACCAGCTATCTTCAGAGGTAGTGGGTACTTTGTACAGGAAAGGTCTGCCACTTCTTCAAACACTAGCTGTGGCCGGGAATTCTGGGGGTTGCCTTGTGGTGGATTACCTATTCTGGAGCAATCATAGTAGCAATTTTTGTTATTGTTTCCTTCAAAATAAATCCCTGGCTTAAGTTACATCCCCGGGATCTTTGTCCTGTGTTGAGCAGGTAACACAAATAAAATGCATATATCTGGCTGTTCAGAAGAGGTTGACCCCACCAGTTAAATATAAGGCACTGATGGTGTTCAATGCAAGGCTGTTTCTCGGTCTATATATTTTCATGTATTGTGAATGATTCATTCACCGTTAAATCCTTAGTGCTCAATGTGCTTTACTGGGACAGTTCAACAAGAATAAACATTATGACACCATATGTTCTGAATTTTTGAGTAGTGTTAATTTAAAATCCTCTGTTTCATTGTCCCCAAAGTGCTGCAAACTTCAGAAACCACTTGTCTTGATAACAGGTTCTGAAAATACAGAAACCACAGTCAATAACCAAGGGAAGTTTATATTGTTTCCCATAAAAAAGGATTTCAGTTTAAAAATGGTTCTGTACTTGACCATACCCCTTATATAAGTATATAAGTATAATCCTTTACACTGATTGAGGATTTATGGGTGTCAGTAATTGTGCTGAGCACTTTGACCATCTTTATCTCATCTGATCCTTATAACATTGCCACAAGATTGGTACTATTGTTTCCCCTGCTTTACAGGCGAAAAAACTGCAGCCTGGAGATGTTAAGTCCTTCACCCAAGGTCACACAGAGAGTGGTTGAACCTTGATATGAATTTCAGAGCCCTTGGTCTTAACCACTTCACAGAGATGTATTTCTACAACAGCTTGGATTGTTTAACATCTCTTTTGTTGTTTTCAATTCCTGCATTTAAAAGATTATTTTCTTCTCTTCCCTTGCAAATCAGATCTCCCTCCTGCTAGAAACTGCCATCTGCTATCATGGCAAGTGCTATGACTTGTGACCCCACCTGCCCTCACTAGAATATCATACCTGTTGCTTCATGTCTCCATGTTGTCCCATTTCCCTCCATCTAGGGATACCTTCCTGCTCTGGGTTTGACATATGTAGAGAATAAGACACTGAAGTAGGCTGATTTAAAAGAGTAGTGCCTCACCGTGTGGTTTTCTGCTCAACTTCTGTAGAAGAGGAAAGAGAATGATGAACATTGGAAACACAAGCTCCACTGGCAGACCTTAGGAGGAGGTTTCCGTTGGGAACACACTCTGAAAAGGACCCTCACCATGAACCCTTTGTAGACTTTTCCCCCTTAATATGCTACTGCTGTGCAGTTCCTTCCAGTCCTGCTGGCTTGGTGATAGGTGTCACCTGCTGAAGACACATCCCAGGCCCCTTCAGGAAGAGCAGATGTGCACACAGATATGTCCACAGTATTTGTATTGTTGTCATTCTCTGTTGTAGACTCTTCTCCTTTGTAGGCCTAAGGCTAAGATTTGTGTTACTGGGTGAGGGGTTTTAACTCAGCTTTGCCTTCAGAGACAGATTCCTCAAACAATCTTGTTGCAAGAATGGAAGTAATCTTATGCATTTTGGGACTCCCAGACTGGACTTGAGAATGCTTGTATCCTGAAAGACTCCTGAGTACTCTCAGAGAAGAGCTATTTCCATTGTATTAATTGAGGACCAAAATCACTCTGCCAGGAAGGGAGAGACAGATGATGGAGCTCAAAGGAATATCAACTCACCCAACCCTTTATTTCCCAAGTAAAGAACCTGACCTCAGATTTCATAAGTGTCTTGTTCACACCTAGAAAATGTATTGTCTATGTCAGAGAGAGGTCCAGAATCTAGATATTCTAACTCCAGGCCAATAGCAACCCTTTCTACCACCCCACTCACAGAACTGTGTCTTACTAGGAGGAGTCATTCATTCATTTGTTCATTCATTCATTTATGTTTTACTATCCACAGGCTAACCCAAGTCAGAAAATCCAACACTCCATACCAGTAAATATTGGCAATTGTATATCCTAAGCATCTGTCACATTGATCCTACCATCTCTGTCATTATCTTATTTCAGATCCTAATTATCTTCTAACCAGACTAGCAATACCCTTTCAATTATGCAGCAAAATGCATTTGGAGACTTTTGTGTGAGTCAAGTGCCAAGCCGGGCGACCCCTGGTGAGCAGGGCTTATGTCTACACAAAGGTGCAGACAGCCCCAGGAGGGAAAGATGTCCTCAGTACAGTGAGTCAAGAAGCTCTTTGGAACCAAGCACAGGGTGGCATGGGTGCCCACAGAAGGGCGATCTGACTGAGTCCTGGGTGGTGGGAGAGGGCTTCCTGGAGAAGGGGATAGCTAACTAAGATGTGAATGACAAGATGGGGTCAGCGAAAGGTAAAGAGTGTTCCAGAAGAGAGAAACAGCCTGCACAAAGTCCAGAAAGTCAGAGGGAAAATGACACATAAGACAAGGGGAACATGTGGATGCAGATGGGAAGAAGCGAGAGAGAGGCTCCAAGAAGGAAGCAGGTATTAGCATCTAAAGGTTTCTTAAGGCAATCCACTAAGGCAAGGGGAATCTTTCCAAATTCCTTAGTAGAGAAAAATGTATGACTCTTTCAAGAGAGATGCAGATGCTGATGGAGATTTGGCAAATCTAAACTCTGATAGGGAGAGCAGCAACAGGATGGAGATTCGGGAATGGTTGCAGTTTGAGTCCAAAGGCATCCACTGCAGAAGCAGGAAGAGCTGAAGTTGTGATGAAGTTCAAAGGCTATCTGCTGGAGATTTCTTTTTGCTCAGGAGAGGTCCGTCTTTGTGCTATTAATGTCTTGAACTGATTGGATAAGGCCCACCCACATTCAGGAGGGCAATCTGCTTTACTCACAGTCTAATTATTTTAATGTAAATCTCATCCAAAAACATACTCATGGAAACATCCAGAATAATATTTGACCAAATATGTGGGCATTGTGACCCAGCCAAGTTGACCCATAAAATTAACCATCCCAGGAAGACAGTGGGTAAGAAGGATGTTTTTATTTACTTGTTTTATTTGTTTTGGTCAGTTTGTTTCTTTCCAGGGTACACAATTCATCTTATCCTGTATATGGGATTTGGCTGCATGGAGATTTTCTGGAACACAGAGTCTGCCCGTGATAAGTGGGAAATGTGGTTGATGAGATGCTAATGAAGTGAAAGAGGCCAGGCCTCCCCAGGTTGAGCCATTTATTTTCCTCCTTTGAGCCAGTGTTTCAAATTGCTGGGAATGTGAGCTAGCATATTGCTGCTTTGGAAAAACCTAAGCCACTCTTCTAATGCAGGCATTAAACAGAAAGGATCCCTGGGTCTGCCAAGTGGAAGCTATGTGAACTCTTATTTTTGATGCTTTAAGGAAATGCATGTAATAATTTGTTTGGGAATTCCATTAAGAATATGTATTTACTGTCTTATTTTAGCTACAGAAGCCCCTGTCACAAATCAGTAGGCACATGTACACACTCTCCCCTTCTGTACCTTGTTTTAGAGCTTGAGGAACCCTCCCCAACATCCCCCTGGCCTTGATTGACATCACTAGAGAAGACCCACTTACAGACCAGCACCTATTCTCACATGGTCGTTGGAACCAGTGACACTCTGTGTACCACGTAATGTGGCCAGATCTGGCAGCATAAACAGGCAGTTTTTGGGCTTAGGAATGAATGATCATTCCACATAGTCAGAAATCCAAAGGGAATCCAGGTAGATGGAATGAATGACAATTTTGCAGCCTGGCATCGGCCTGGACTAGAAGAGATATGACATTGGTCATACAGTATTTTTGCAGACAAGTGGCTAAAGGAGGCTTCCCATTTGTGATCCATTCATTTTCCTTTTAAACACAAACACTCGTATACACACAGACACACAGATATGTATGTGTGTGTGCATATACATGCGTATGTATGTTATGTATTTATACAGTTAATTTACTGTTGTGATATGCCCCTCTCCTCTCCCCTTACTTCTCTTACATCACACCAGGTGTGTACCTGTGAGGTTTTGTGGGCAGAGAGAAAAATAAGAGTCAGCTCTTGGTAAAGTAATAAAAGCTGGCATTTACTGAGGGCTCACTGTGCTGCACTAGGAGCTTCACACATGTTCCCCCATTTCATCTTCACAAGCAGAACTATGGAATAGGTCTTGTGATTACACATTCTGTATAGCAATTCTTCAGAGAGAATCTCAATCTCCTCATTTTGACCTTGGGTCTAGCAACTTACTTACTGTTTTTTCTTTCACTTAATTATGAATAGAATCTGTTTCCTCTTCCTGATACTTTTCTCCTTTACTCTTTAATCCTTAATACCTTTTCAAGTCATCTATATTTCAACTGATTATGGATGATAATAGAAAGTGAGATCTATGGTCCATTTTTTTCCCCAAAAATTAGAGGAACAAAATTACTGAAATATTTAAGTTCTAGAAGTTTTGAGGATCAATTCAATTAAAAAAATATCCATCTGGCATCATCAAATTAACTCGCATATGTGTGTCAACTCTTCTTGATTGATTTCTTGTTAGTTCTTTTGGGGACACCGAACTTTCCTGGTTTTGCCTGAAAATGAGCATTTAGTTGTAATTCCTGTGGCATCTCTTAGGGTAGCTTTTTTGAGGCTTTGAAATTTGTCACTCATCCTTAATTGTCAAGATCAGCAAATGATTTAAAGCTATTCTGCAAAGACCAAAAAGAGCTAAGTATGTACCAAGGACTCAGGAATTCCTACCACTTCATAGAGTGAATCCATGTATAAAGGACAGTGTGGAAACCTTGGGCTGACACTAGGCACATTAAATAAGAAGGTCTCTTAGAGGCTTCTTTTCAGTTATAACCTATACCAGTGAACTTGGGATTGAAAAGTTTGTTTGTAATTGTCAGGAGCCATGGGGATGGGCTGGCTCTGGCAAGGAGTGCAATATACTTCCCAGGCGTTTTCTCATTCTGTCATGGTGTTAGATATTATTTCCATTTATCTAGGGAACGAACAAGGTACATGAAGGCCAAGTGACCTGTGTTAGGACATTGGTATCAAGTCTCCAGTAATGAAACTAGCCTAGTAATTTAGGTAAGGCTGTGGCTCTGTATAAACTATTT
This sequence comes from Manis pentadactyla, assembly GCF_030020395.1. Taxonomy (NCBI): domain Eukaryota; kingdom Metazoa; phylum Chordata; class Mammalia; order Pholidota; family Manidae; genus Manis; species Manis pentadactyla. The sequence continues at coordinate 95,363,151 of NC_080021.1, read as the reverse complement.
TGGGAAAAATTCACTTTTTGCTTTTCTTTGTTAACAGATCTAAAGTGTGGGTTGGTGGTAGACCTATGAATGTGGTCTCCCTGAATATCAAGGGAATTTAAGGGAGCTTGAGAGCCCCCAAGTATGATTACATTGTGAAATAAACAAGAAAATTTATGATATCCTTTATTTTAAATACACTTCAGGCTACTAGTACCTACTGTTTATTGAGTGTTTTTATGCTAATATTGATTAAGGCATTTATCCACTTATTCTAAGAAAATATATTCATATAGTCTCATAAAAAAACAAGTAATAGCAATTGGGATTCCAATAGTCTTCTGTGCCTTACGCATGCTGGTTATCTGGGAGAGCCTTCCCCTTATCTCCACATGTTAAAATGCTACTCTTCTTTCAAGGCCCATCCCTGAAGCCATTTGGAAACTTTTCAAATGACCTCATTTGTCCCTGAATTCCCATAGCATTTTATGCCTCTGTGTAGTGTAATATCATTGCTTGTATTTGTCTTGCTTTTTCCTCTAGAACATAAGCCAGGTGATAGCTCCTATGTATATTTTGTTTATTTTTTATTTCCTGACACAGTGAGTAATGGATAGAGTACTTGTGGCATAATAAGAAATATATATTTGGTCTTTTCCCCCTGTTTCTGACATAGATCCTTAAGTCCCTTGTAATTTCCTGGGTGGTAGGAGTGCCTTTCGTTCTGAGACAACTCTTGGTGGACTAGATAGTATCAGAATTGGGGTAGGTCACTGGGAAGACCAAGCCTTGATTAGAAGCTTGGAACTTTCAGAAGACTCTCTCCTTTTAAGTGCACCAATTCCATCTTGAAGTCTCCTCCCTCATGACCAAATCACCTCCCAAAGGCCCTATCTCCAAATACCATCACACTGGGGACTAGCGTTTCAACAGATGGATTTTGAGGAAATACAAACACGCACTGTCATTGTTAATTTTATGTGTCAATTTGACTGGGCCAATGGATGCCCAGAAAGCTGGTAAACCATTATTTCTGGGTGTGACTTTGAAGATGGTTCTGGAAGAGATTAGCATTTGAATCAGTGGCCTGAGTAAAGCAGATGGCCCTCCCCAATGCAGGTGGGCTGTATCCCATCCACTGAGAGCCCAAATACAACAAAAAGGCAAAGGAAGGGTGAATTCCCTCTCTCTTCTAGAGCTGGGGCATTCATCTTCTCCTGTGCTCAGACATCAGAGCACTGGGTTCCTGTGCCTTTGGACTCTGGGACTTACACAGTCAGCCCCTGGTTCCTGGGCCTGAAACATCAAATAAATTAGACTTCAAGTGGCTTTCCCAGCAGATCGTGGGGCTTCTTGGCCTCCATACTTTCATGAGCCAATTCCTATAGTGGATCTCCTCTTACTTAAGGATCTTTCTATCTCCTACTGATCTGTTTCTCTGGGGAACTCTAACTAAGGCACAGCCCTAGCACTCACAGTGAGCCAGAAGCTGCCTTCCTGTTACTCCAATCCATGGGCTATTGTTTTGCCTTCACAATACTCACAAATTTATTTCCTCTTCATCCGATATTTAACAACAGATATCATATCAGCCATAGGCTGCTATTTCTCGTTTCTTTATTAATTGCTGGTTCAGTGAACAGACTCCCAGAAACTCAGCAATCATTTTAAGGCCCCTACACCAAGAACCGCCATGACATTTGACTGGAACCATAGGCTTTGCGAGCCAGGCCTTCTTGATCCAAAGAGTAATGGCAAAAATCTACTCACTTGTTTGCATCCTAGGGAAAAAACCCACCCAGACACTTTCAGAGGAAATTTAATTGAAAGTACAAAAGTCTCATAGGTATACCAACACAACATTCATTCAACAATCATCAGCAGAGTTCCTTGGTTTTCTAGGAGAGACAGGTAGAACAGGCACATACCCTATTGTAGGGGATCTGACATGGTAGCAAAAAGGTCCCTTTTAAGCTGAAGCACGGTTTAATGAAGATGCTGCTTTTAGACTGAGACAGTCCCTGTCTCCAAATTCAGAGATTAACTATGAAGTAGTGGCCTGATTCCGTTTGCCCTACATTTTGTAGTGTCCAGGTGGTAGTACTAGCAAAGCCCAAACACAAAACACTTGCCTTTTCCACTTGCACAGTGATCCTTCATCCTTGCAGGAGGTCTGCGTAAGATCAGGCAGTATGGCCAGTGCTGCGCAGGTGTTAGTGTCTTTATTCAGTTCATTTTGAATGGCAGTCTTCAGCCTAGATAATTTGCAATTCCCTACACAATAATGATTATGTCTCTGTGCATTTCCTTAAGAGCTACAGAATGTGTTTTTAGTCATGTCCATCATCAACGTAACATAGTTAAAAAATACCTTAAAAATACAAATGCCATTGAACACCACCATGCACTTATTGTTCAAAACAGCTGTCTTTCTCTGGTCAGCTATGTTCTGTGGTTTTTGCTACAACCTCTGGTTAATGTGAGCTTGGTTATGTTGAAGCACATTTTGTTCTTAGTCACTTGCATTTTAAATTATGAGGATTTACTGTGCAGTTTGGAGAACTGTGGAAATAAATAAAAACACCAACACGCTCTTCCTCTGGCCACTTCTCATGGCAGCCATGGGTAAGGCATGAGGACAACTGATCACCCAGCGAGTCCCAGAAGAGATGGGTAACTTAGTAAGAGGACACTGCTAATTAAACATGAGGATGCTTTAGGAAGGCCCAAGAGAACAACAACAACAAAAATCCTCTTTGACTGCTTCACCAGGACAGCACAAAAAAAAAAAAAAAAAAAAAATCCTTTTTGACTTTCTGCATCTTCTCTCAAGAGCAAAGAAATTTCTAGTCAAGAAGAATAACAACTTTAATTATTGCCATAATTTGTAATTTCCAGAAATTCATAATGGACTTAAAAACTGTAGAATATGTTTTGTTTTGTTGTTTTTGTCAAGGAGAGTCAAAAAAATGTGAGTTGGACAAAGGATAAAATTCTAATTTGTTGTAAATTTCCTTCTTAGCTGTAATCCCCCTAGAGTTGCTCAGCAATTCTCAATTCTAGAGGGAATCCAGTTCCTTCATGTACCATGGGTGAGAGTGTAAACTGGTTGGAGGACTATGAACAATATGCTTCAAAATGTGAAACATGCACACCCTTGACCCATAAATTTAGGAATGTAGGAATTCAACTCCAGAAAAAATTAGACAAAGTATGCAAAGATGTATATCAAGAAAGCTCATAAAATTTGGAAAACTAATGTTTAATTCAAACAGATGTTGATGCTGATTAAGGATTTAGTGGGGACAGAGACCAGCATGGTCCCTGCCCTTTATGCACCAGTATGACAGATTTATAGCCAGGCCATTGACTGGGTGGAACACTGACAGTTGTTTATCTGTAAACAACTAGGGTCCAAGACACCTAGCAAGAAACTAGAGGAAGACGTTAAGTGAAGAATGGACAGGGTCACCCCTGCCCAGGGTGGCAGGGAGCCAGCTGTGTGCGGCCCTGAAATGTTGAGAAGAACCATGTAGGAAGTCACATAGGAGAAGACATGGAATTGAAAAGGAAATTGAAAATCAAACAGAAAAGGTGGCCATTCCACAAGTGTGCTCATGCCAAGCCTTTAACCTAGATGCCATTTTGTCCTAATTTCTTTTTTTGTTTGCTTTTATCTTTAAAAAGTTGCTTTTTGTATTTAGCTTGGAATTTGCAATCACACAGTTTCATCTTTGGCTGCTCAGAGAACATTCCATGCATTCTTGTGAACATTTTATGACTGACCATTTAAACCTACGCACTGAGGTCTAGCAAAGCAGGACATGGGGCAAGATACTTGTACTTGCAGCTTACCAGCTGTTTGCCTCCCTTCATTGCCTCGCTGCTTGACAAGGCTGAGAGGAAGGAGAGAGTCCCTCCTCAGCGGGGCCTCAGCACCTGCCCCTGCTCCACTTTAGATGGGACACTGCTGGTGCCTGGGAAAGCAGCTCTATGACAGGAGGTTTGGAGTGCAAAACAATGAAAAAGTTCATAACTTATTTTCCCTTCGAAAATCAAAAATGTGCTTGACAAGCCAACACACATCAGTGTGCATGTGCGTGTGAGTGTGTGCTCCTTAATTTGGGGGGAGTTTAAGTTTCTTTCTTTTTTAAAATTAAGATATCGTTGATATACAATCTTATGATAGTTTCACATGAACAACATTGTGGTTTCAACATTCACCCATATTATCAAGCCCCCCCCAACTCCATTGCAGTCACTGTCCATCAGCATAGTAAGAGGCTATAGTCATTAGTTGTCTTCTCCATGCTGTTCTGCCTTCCCCATGACCCCCTACAGTATGTGTGCTAATCATAATGCCCTTTAATCCCCATTTCCCTCCCTCACCACCCCCTTCCCTTTGGTGACCCCTAGTCCCTTCTTGGAGTCTGGGAGTCTGCTGCTGTTTTGTTCCTTCAGTTTTGCTTTGTTGTTATATTCCACAAATGAGGGAAATCATTTGGTACTTTTCTTTCTCCACCTGGCTTATTTCACTGAGCATAATACCCTCTAGCTCCATCCATGTTGTTGCAAATGGTAGGATTTGTTTTCTTCTTATGGTTGAAGAATATTCCATTGTGTATATGTACCACCTCTTCTGTATCCATTCATCTACTGATGGACACTTAAGGTTGCTTCCACATCTTAGCTATTGTAAATAGTGTTACGACAAACATAGGGGTGCATATGTCTTTTTGAATCTGCGATCTTGTTTTCTTTGGGTAAATTCCTAGGAGTGGAATGACTGGGTCAAATGGTATTTCTATTTGTAGTTTTTTGAGGAACCTCCATATTGCTTTCCACAATGGTTGAACTAATTTACATTCCCACCAGCAGTGTAGGAGGGTTCCCCTTTCTCTGTATCCTTGCCAGCATTTGTTATTTCTTTGTGCACTTCTTAATTTAGGGAATCAATGATGGCGTGTGTAAATTCCTGTCCCTCTCTATAGCCTGGTGGGAACTTTCTGAAAACCAAACAAGGAGGGCATCTGGGGCATCAGACCAAATCATACGGTCTCTGTGTCTGAGAGGACAGTGTGAGAAATCCTGCTTCAGGGAGAGGGGGCCACTGTGATGCCATCAGTGGATGTCTGCATGTCCTCATCTCTTTTGGGGGACTATGGGAAAATTTACTCTTTCTTTACTTTGTCTTTGCCCTGTTGGCTTGAGGCATCTCTGCAGGTTGGCTCTTACATCATATGAAATTATTTCAGATTAATTAAGGAAAAATGACTAGTTTTGAAAGGAGTGCACAGTGGATTGCACAGGGTAACCGGCGATCGAGTACCTATGAATTTCTGTGGCAAAGCTGAAAGGGGTGTGCCAGCCCACCTCACTGAACTCCTCTGTCCTACAAATGAAGGGACAGAGGCCAGAAAGAAGCGGCAGCTTGCCTAAGGGGCCATCAAAACAGAACTTGGCTCATATGACACCCTGTTCAGAGGTGGTGCTACAGGAAAGTGCTGATCGAATCCGTAAATGGAGCCTGGTTCGGAGCACTGGAGATCTCCTGGGTTTCCCTATGATGAGCCAGTCAGTCAACTAGTGAACACTGATCGAGCACCTTCCACTTGTGTGGGGTCCTGGGAGTGGGGCAGTGACTACGAATTCCATGGCACCACAGGGACTGCACTGCCCCCTGGAGCGCCCGGACATTAATAAATGCTCCCCAGGGGAAGAAGTGCTGAGGAGAGCACAGAGGCCCAAGGGGCATGTAACAACACGGGAGCAGGCCTCACAGCTCTCATTCCACTCCAGGCTCCAAATCAAGTCTGGACTAGGAGCGATGCTGTTTCCCGTGGGGGGAGAGGGGCACAGCCCTTTGCAGGCAGCGTGCTCGGAGAGTGCGTGTGATGCGTTTGATCCGAGGCCTCCTCAGATGGGATGGTGATGCCCATCTGGTAGAAGGAGAAGCTGTGGTTAGGAAATGTTCTATGATTTGTTTCGGCTCTTGTAAACATGGAGGTGCAAGAAGTATCATTTTGCGTGAGAGGGAAATAATGGTCATTACTGCTGCTGAGTGCAGCGTTGAAAGCCAGGAGAGTACCCATCCGAGCTTGACACCAGCTGCTCTTGGAGGATGGGTAGGCTGTCAACGCCACTTGGTGGGGTGCATGGACTCTGTGCTGAGGCTCTTCCCAACTTGTGTGCTGGGAAAGCGAGAGTCCGTGCTGCCTCCCCGACAGATCCCCTGGGCACAGGCATGGCTTTCCCTCTGGTGGAACGGCCCTCACCCTACAGAGCATGCGCTGGTCCCCGGCTGGGGAGTGTGGGAGGCGGAGGCCCTCCACTTTCCCAGATTTGGCTGTAGTATAAGTAAGTTCTTTGGGAATTATCAGCGATTTTTCCATCTCAATTGAGGTATAGTTGAAAATTAAAAATCGTATATCTTTAAGGTGTACAACTTGATGTTTTGAGATGCATATACATCATAAAACACTCACCACAATCAAGAGAATTAACACCTCTACCACCTCATCTAGTTACCATTGTGTGTGTGGTGAGAAAACTTAAGATCCACTCTCTTAAATTTCAAATACACAACACAGTAAGTTAACAATAGTCATAATGTCCATTAGATCTCTGGGACTTATTTATCTTGAAGAGCAGAAACTTTGGGTGGCAATTCTGCCTTTCCAAATTTTTCTATTGTGGTACAATACCCATAACATTTACCATCTTAACCATTTTTAAGGGTACGCTTCAGTGGTATTATATGCATTTCTCAGGTTCCGCAGCCATTACCCCCATCCACATCCATCTTTTCATCACATAAAACTGAAGGTCCCAACCTGTTAAACATTAATTCTAAAGGGCAGCTTTGAACAGGAACATAGGACTCTTAATGAACATGTGATGGATGGTTCATTTACATCTTTGCAAAGAGGGTCTACATCTTTAAAAGATATTGACACAAAGAAACAAAAATCTCACCTTTTCTCATATTGTTTCCAGAGCCAAGTCAAGGTTTCTGCTCTCTTGTGTTTCCTTCACAATTATTCTTGACTGGTAGTGACATTTATTGAATACCCACCATGTGCTTTCCTCAGTGCTTTTCATATCAGAATTATCCCCAGGAAAAAATGGGAAAGATGATGTTAGTGGCATTTTTGTTTTCCAACAATACATGGTGTAGTATTATAGAGATGATAAAATAAATAAATGAGAGGGATCTGGACCCCTGTTAAGTAATTCTTACTCACAAATGTAAGGGGTTAAAACCCTGCATTATTTGAAGAGCTATCTTCAGAGGGCTGGATCCTTTTGTGGATTAGTTAAGATGGATATGAACAAGATTTGGTGATAAAGGCAGATCCTGCCTTGTTTTTGTTTGCCACCCTCTCTATTGATGTAAAACTGTATGCTAGAGTGTTGTTTAGTGTATTTACAATGTTGTGCAATTATCATCACTCTCAAGGTCCAGAAAATTTCCACTTCCCTGAAAGAAACCCCAAACCCATTCGCAGTCATTTCCAACTCTTCCCTCCTCCCAGCCCCTGGCCACCCCTAATCTAGCTTCTGTCTCTGTGGGTTTACCTATTCAGGACACTCCATACAGGTGTGATAATAATATACGTAGCCCTTTGGGTCTGACTTCTTCACTTGGCATTATGTGTTCAAGGTTGGTCCATACAGTTACATGTGTCAGGAGTCATCTCTTCTTATAGATGAACAATATTTGTTTAGATACACCACATTTTTAAATCTATACATCAATTTGTGTTCATTTGGGTGACTCCACTTTTGCCTATTGTGAATAATGCTGCTACAAACATTCATCCGTGAGGTTTTCATGTGAACATGTTCTCGATTCTCTTAGGTATATGCCTATGAGTGGAATTCCCGGGTTGTATGACAACTCCATGTTTAACTCTTTGGGGAACTGCCAGGTTTTTCTCCTAGCAGCTGTATCCTTTTACATTCCCACCAGCAATGTGTGAGGGTTCCAGTTCTCTACATTCTTCCCAACACTTGGTATTTTCTGTTTAAGTTACATCCACCCTACTGGGTGTGAAGTGGTATCTTTTGGTGGTTTTGATTTGCATTTTCCTGGTGACTAATGATGCTTTGCATCTTTTCATGCACATATTGGAATCTGTATATATTCTTTGGAGAAATGACTAGTCATATTGCTTCCCTACTTTGTAATTGGGTTGTCTTCTTGTGGTTGAGTTGGACGAGTTCTTTATATATTCTGAACACTAGAACCTTATCAGATTCTAGGAATTTGCAAATATTATCTTCCATTCTGTGGGTTGTTTTTTAACTTGTGTGTCCTGAGATCCTTCTGTTTTGAGCTCCTCAGTGATCACTGAACTCACTGTGTGTATTGTCACATACTCAGGGTAGCCTCTGGCACAGGTGTTGATTGTAAGGGGGACTGAGAAGGGTGCAGGTGGATCAGGGGGAGTCCACCCACAATGCCTCTTGGTCAGGCTGCAGGGATAGCTCCCTAGAATCATGGGGAAAGACTGTTGGATTTGGGTTCCCACTTGGATTTAAGACTTTGGAACGCCAAACATAATTCCAAGAAAGGAGAAAATAAAAGCAAAAAAAAAAAAAAAGACAAGAAGAATCACTTTGGGAAAAAAATTCAGACATTTGAAACTTGCAACAATCAAGTTTTTGCTGACACACATTTACTATGTGCTTAACACTGGGGGATACAGAGGAAAAGACAGGGAACCCACCTTCTAGAACTTTCATCCTCAGTGAGGACTCAGAGGATGGAAAGAACTAGTATATCACTTAAGATAGTTACTCCTTAGTAATGCTGGCCACCATTTGTAGTAAGTCTCGTGATTTGTATGCATTAGATGTGGGAACTGAGCCCCAAAGAGGCCCATGGCCTGCCTGAGGTCACATGGTATGATCATTATGGAGACGTGTTTCCTACCCTACAAAGTGCCTATTGCTGTACACTTTTCCTACTTACTACAAAAGATCTTTGAAAGCAAGATGTTGAAAGAATTTTTGCAATTTGTAACATGCAGTACGCTGTTGGTCCTGCCATTCATCAATTCCCTCCTACTATGATCTGAATGTTTATGTCACCCCAAATTCATATGTTGGCATCCTAACCCCCAAGGTGATGGTATTAGGAGGTGGGGCCTCAGGGAGGTGATGAGGTCATGAGGGTGGAGCCCCCATGATGGGATTGGTGCCCTTATAAAGGAGACCCCAGAGCCCCCTCCCCTTCCTCCAGGTGAGGGCACAGCAAGAAGATGCTGTCTATGAACCACGAAGTGGGTTCTCACCAGACACTGGACCCGCCTATAGTCTTGGACTTCTCGGCCTCCAGAACCGTGAGAAATATGCATCTGTTGTTTATAAGCCACCCTCTTGATAATATTTCGTGATAGCAGCCCAGTGGACCAAGAGTGATGGAGACCTCACTGCTGGTGAAGACTCCTCGCTCCAGGAATTCACTGGGAAGCAAAATGCCAGAATCTTTGTCCACAGGGAGCTAAAGGTCTTGAGGGCAGGCACACATTAAATGGTCCTGCAAACAGGCAGACTTGCATAGTGTGATAGATGCTGTTAAACAAGATCAGATCTCCCCAAAAGTGTCAGAGCGCTAAGGTTGTACAAAGTTCAAGGGCTGTCTGGCAGCTGTTAGTTTCCTCACAGTGGGAAGTGATTGCCAGGAGGTGTTTCAAAAATAAGGCTCTGTTGAAGGAAGCAACAGATTAGTATGTTGCTGAAATTTAGACTGAGCGTACAATTACTCCGTTGGTGGTGTTCTGTTAAAGCCAATTCCTTATGCTGTTGGAGGCATGGGGGGTTAAATGATAAGCCCAGGAGGACAGGCACTCTGTTTAAGGCAAAGGGCCAGGGTGCTGGAGTCCAGAGAGCAGACTCTCGGACTGTGGGCAAGGCTCCTAACTTCTTTGAGTTTTTTTTTCAACATTTGCAAACTGAGGATAATAACAGTTGCTTCAAGAGATTCTTGAGGAGTTACAAGTTACGATGATAAGGATGCTTGGACATAGGAGACCCTAACAGGGTGCCTTCATTCTAGTAGGTGCTCAGGACAGTGGAATCTGGCCTCCTTGCATCCTAAACACTGTGAACTGAAGAATTCAAGGAGAACCAGGTTTCAGACCAGAGTCCTTGCTTAAGGGGCAGGAACATGCCCACTGCCATTACTGTTAGTGTTACTGGTGATAAACATTTCTCTGGAGCCTTAAGTGCACTTCCCAATAGACAAAATTATACTCAAACTAATAGCAATATTCCTTTCCTGAAAACTCATTTCATCTTCTTCCTATGTCCAGGATCCTTCTGGGGAGCCTAATTGCTCATGTTTTGACACTGCTGATTGTAATGTGTGAAGCATTTCCATAACAACAAGCCACTTTACAAGCATCTAGCCCATGGAGTAGAATATTGATCTGTACTGTTTATAAGGGGCACTTAGGTTAAGGGGAGACAAATTATTTTGACCCATGGCCAGCCTTATTGCCCATCCTGGAGGGTAGTTGGGGACAGAGCCTAAACAACATTCCCTTCCAGGCATGGAAAGGGACCAATCAAGGTTCTCTTGATTGGCATCCAGGGAGAAGGCTGAAACTGTTCCCAGCAATTTTCGGTTCCAGCTAAGGAGCACTGTAAGGCTCTTTCTAAAATAAAGTCACTTTAGGTTTATAGTGGAGAGATAGCCACTGAGCAAACTGGTTTGGGGTCAGATGTAATTTGAGCCTCAGTGTTTAATCTCTAAATTGGCAGAAGTTATATTTTTTGCTTGCATTGCAAGGTAATTCTGAGTAGAAAATAAAAAATGCCAATATGTCTACATATATATAGTGATTCATAAAAACCCCATGAGCACTGTCATTGCTGCGGTGTCCCTGCACTTCCCAGCCAGGACTCCTTTCAGCTCACGTAGCAGAGAAGCAGCCAAATAACTGTTCATCTGTAGTCTTGGACAGGCCAGTAGAAAAGGGCAATTGGTATTTTCTCTTATTTCCCCAATTCCCTGGGATCTTAAAGGGTGACCTGAATTATAGATGTGGATATTTCTAGAAAATGTGGGCACACGCACGTGTGTGTCTGTGTTGCACTCAGGGGAAAAGGAAAGCAAGAAAGAATGTCTCTGACTGGCTACCTATGGAATTCTGCTCAACAGCAGCAAACGGTGGGCATTTGTGCAGCCCTTTTTGGTTCAACAGCTGCCATCTGCCTGGGGTTGAAGTGAGAGCTTCACTCAGGAAATGTCCCCAGGGCCTGGATGAGTAAGACAGGATGCAGAACAGGAATGGGTGAGTCATTTACCCTCACACCTAGTTTTCTTCTGTATAAAAGGACTTCTGAAGTCCTTTCAGCTCTGAACTCTCCTGCCCTAATGATTTGGTCATTTCCAACTCCAGGTAGAGAAACTGCCATGCAGTTTACTTCTATCTCTAATCCTGAGTCTGTAAAAGCCACATGCATGTTATATAGGGGTGATATAAGTTTAAAAACCTCCTAAGAGTGGCTTAAACAACCGAGATATTTATTTTCTACCATGACATGTGTTCCAGGCAGGCAGTACTCAGTTCGGTTTGGTGGCTTACTGATGTCCTCAATGACTGTCCTGTTCTGTCTTTCTGGGCTGCTGAAAGGAGATTTATTAGGAGGAACTGGTTCATATGATCATGGAGGTTAAGAACTCCTACATCTGCTGTCTGCAAACTGATGACCCAGGAAAGCCAGTGGTATTATTCAGTCTGAATCAAAGGAGCACATGGTGTAAGTATTGGGCCACGGGCTGGAAAAGATGAGATGTTCCAGCTCCAGTAGGAATATAGATAGAATAAAAATTTAAAAAAAAGGACAAGTTCCTTCTTCCTCTGCATTTTGTTCTATTCAGGCCCTCAACAGATTGGAGCATGCTCAGCCGTATTCCAGAGAGCGATCTCCTGAGACCACCTAATCAAAGGCTGAAATCATCTGGAAACACCCTCGCAACACACTCTGAGTAATTGGGACACCCTCTGGCCAGTCAGGTTGACACTAAAACCAGCCATCACATATACCTGTCATGATGTCATCACCACCACCATCACTGGTTATGCTCAACTCTGTCCTTCTTTCTGGACTTCTAACACTGCTTGAAGGAAGCTCAAGCTTCCAGAGGATACTATTTTATTTTGTGGACTTAAAGGAGAGAAGCAGATCTCAGAAAGTAGAGAATACAAAGTGACCTATCATCAACTTTCTTGACAGCTCTAATTATTTGCCTACACTAACGTCTTCTTCATTGTTTTGGAGTCCTCAGTATGCCAGTGAATGATAATGTGCTTGAGCTTCCTTAAGCGCATTTGGGCATTATACCTTTGAGGCTCTGATGATATTTTTTATATGCTGATAGCTATAATCAAAGCATGGGGATTACTTAAGCTAACAAGTGATGATCCATCACAATAGAAATGCAAACAGAACTTTAATTCATCATTTTGCTAATGGTTCTTCCCTGGTACATTCATCAGCCTCTGTTCCATCTTTTGCCCTAATAAATACGCTGTATTGTTTTATGACCTCTCTTCTGAGTGTTAATATGAGAAGAGAGTTATTATGGTCACTATTACAGAGAGACATGACGGAATGAAGGACTTGCTGGAGATGACAGTTTCCTGTCATTGTTCAGGTCTTCTAGCTGGATTCATGCAGGTTCTTTCTCCCGTTCTCAGCCCACACCCCTTCTCTGACACTTTCAGCTTCCTCTTTTGTTCAGAATGAATCCTGTATCATAAGTTTATGCCCTGAATTGGCACCCCAGCATTCTCTTCCAAATGGATGCCCTTGATGTCAACATAAGGGGAATAAGACAATGTGGCAGGCAAAGTCCTTTACTTAAACCCCACGGTAGCCAAGAGGGAAACTCAGGGCTGTTAGCTTCATCTGGACAGTGATCACCTCAGCACAGGTGTTTGTCCCTGGGTGACATTTACCCTGAAGCACAGAAAAGTTTAGGTTAACACCTGACCTAATATGTTGATTTGCTTTCTCTGCAATCTGACATGGTTATGTGCATGATGGTGTAGTGAGCTCAGGCCACTGGAGCAGAGGACCCCACACTGGGTGGCTTGAACAGCAGGCATTTACTGTCTTACGGTTCTAGAGGCTGGAAATCTTGAGATGAAGGTGTCAGTAGGGTTGGTTTCTTCCAAAGTCTCCCTCCTCAGCCTGTAGATGGCTGTCTTCACCTGGTCAGCTGTGCGTGTGTGTGTGTCCTAATTGCCTCCTCTTGTAAGGACACTCATACAGGATTAGGGTCCTCCCATTTTCCTCATTTTAATATAATTACCTCTTTAACGGCCCTTTCTCCGAATACAGTCACATTCTTAGGTATAGGGAGTTAGAACTTCAATATGTGAATTTCAAGGGGGACAGTTCAGCCCATTACACATGGAATTGGTGCTTTTTTACCCAGTAGCTGGGTAAGTGGGGCAGTTTTTGAAAGCAGAGGAGAATTACATAAACTATGTTGTGTGGTCAGATGATTAGTAACCTCAAAATACCTATGAGTGAATGCCTATCGCTGCCACAGTCTTAGAAATAAAGTTCACTTCCATGGAGATAAATCCAACATAGATTTTACAATTTCCTAGCCAGCTAACACAGGAAATGGTTAGACTCACCTAATCTGAGTTTTAGAATGGAGGGGATTTGGGATCTCCTGTATATGTGCTCCTCAGTGGCACCTCCTGCTGGCAGGTGTTGAGTACTGTCAATCCAGAGACTGGGAGAAGAACTGAGTTCCGGAAGGTGCCATGGGATGATACTGTCTGCAAAAACCGGGGGACGCCCTCTGATGCTGCAAGAGGCAGGCAGTCTCTAAGTCCCCAGTCATGTGGGCTCCATGAAAGAGTCTCGGTGAGGCAAAGAAAGTAAAGGCAAATGAGGCAGTTAGACGAGCACGGGGCTTCAGGTCTGTGCCACCCTGTCGGTGCCTCAGTGTCTTTCTCGACAGACTATCCAGTTCCCTGTGATGGGGTTTTTCTCCCTTAACCTTCATAGAAAAATGATTCTTTGAGAACAATGGATGGAACTCGCTCTTCAGAAATTCTTATCAGCCTCCTCTTAGCCAGATTGCTGCCCATCAACCAGGAAAAGACCCCTCCTGTGACCGTGACCACACCCTGAGCCAGTCCTGCTGGCCGCCTCTGGGCTTGGTGTGCAGGCCAACGGGGCTGTCCTTACTCTGCACCTTAGTGTGTGCTCAGCACACTGTAGGTGTTCACTGCGTATCTGTTGAACCAACTTCACTGAACTGTGACTCAGTTTACCCAATAGCGGTAAGTGGAAGACAGCTAGTTCCCAACCTGTGGCAGGAGTACCTTCCAGAGCAAGTCTTGGAGTGTAGGGGCTGCTGAGCTTCCTGCCTGCCTCGCCTCCTCCTTCCCACTGCAGAATGTTTTCATAGGGATTAAATGGGCTTCTTGGGGGCAGAGTTCCACCCAAGTTCCACCCAGCTTCCACCATACAGTTGCATTTGACTCCATGAGCTTAACTCACACAAATCTGACCTCAGACAAACAGAGGTCAAATGATAAATGGCAGAGCTCACGGAATTTCTGGTTCTAGATAAGAAGAAAACAGCTGGACATTCCCAGTTCGTGCCTTCTCACACACCCTTGAGCTGGCTGCCACAGCACAAAGAATGGAAACAGGAGAGGTTAGAGTTCAAACTAAATGCTAGAGTTTTGCCGTCAGAGTGTTTGGCTTGTTTAATTTTAAATACTCAGATTCTCCCTGCACAGGTTTATTGTAACTTTGACCTATAGGAGGTGAGAAAAACTTCATAGAGTGAGGAGAAAACAATGCATCTATTTATGGGTCCCGTTCCTCTCCCCTCCCCCACGCGGACACAGCCATGCAGTATTTTTCTGGGAAAAGACTTTCTGTCTTTTTTAAGGGAATGACAAATACTATTTACTAAAGAAAAAAAGAAGCTTGTGTCCTTACCACAAAATGACAACATTGTAGAGCACGCTTATAAACACAGCACCCTGCATTACTCAGCGTTGAGTTACTGTTTCATTGCAGAGAGCAGCCGGCTCTGAATATATTAATGATTCATGCTTGCCTTGGCAGAACATAATGTATACTAATCACATGGAACCAGGGTACAAGAGCACTTTAAATGCGTTTGTCCAGTTAATAGTTTGACTTAATCTGATATTTCATTGGGTCACCGACCTTTTCATTGTAGGTAATGCACAGAGGAAAATGTATGGTCGACACCTAGTGAATCAATGGAGGGCTTTCTGGTTACTAAGCAACGTGCTACTTAAGCTCTACCTCTGCATAATTCTGCCAGTACTTTTGCTTCTTGCAGCTGATGAACTTAAGTGTGGCTCTGTGAGCTTGCACGCGTGCATGTGTGCTTGTGCGTGTGTGTGTGTTGAGGAGGGCACACCACTGGTACAGAGTAGCTCATTTATGCTCCTTTTTATAGGCATTAAGCAATAAGCTCCCCTTATAAGCAACCACGCTGGAGTTAATACTCAATAAACAGGATGGTTTATAAGCAATTAGGGACCCAAATCTCAAAATAAGACAGTTCAGCAGAATGAACGCATCTACCCTAACAATGCTTAGTAAGATATGTGGCTTGTTAAAAGTGTCATAATTCTCCTCTAAAAAACAATTAACAAGTTTGGTGTATTTTGGTCTGCCAAGCACAGTTTCTTAATCAAATGTGAACACAATCAAAGAACCACTTCTCAGCTTCACGTAATGGACAGTCTTCACCCAGAAAGCACAGTTGAAAATGAAAGGAGGAGCTGATGTGCTCTTTTGTTTATCAACCTGGGAGCCTGCTGAAGACATCAAGATGAGTCAGATAAATGCATTTTGTCTGGTTTTCAAAGAAAGCCAGTCGGCGACTCTATTTTGCCAATGTCTTTGTATTTCCATAACTTTGTAGGTTAAAAAAAACTCTGTTTACTAGCTTCTCCTTTAAATTGTGGTAGATGATTGGAGAAACCACACACATTTGCTGTGTCTTGTGTTTTATGACAATAAACACAAACATGTAGCTCTTATTCTCTGCAGCTGCTGGGATTGTTTTGGGGTATTTTACATTGGGATTCAAACCTCAATTGCAGATTTCTTTTACCTTGTGTGTGAAGCTAATGAACTGTGTTTTTAAATACACTTTAAATGATGTCAGCTTCCAACACCAGGCCGAGGCGCTGGGAAACTGGACAGAGACAGATGTGTTTCCTTCCTTCCAGGGACTCACCATAAAGATAGATTTATAATCAACTGCACATTTCCTTTTAAAGCACCATGAAATGAGTACATCATAGATCAATACTATTGGCCTTCTAAAATCACTTATTTGACCTGCTTATCCAAAAATGAACAATTTTTAAATCAAAGACATAAGGGAATGTGCAAAGAGAAGAAAAATGTAGTCCACACTTAGATACTTGGCAATATCAAATTAAACACCAAATTATTCTATGCTTGTTCTCACCTTTAAGCATTTTAGAATGTTGTTCTAGGAGATGATCTGTTGAAATTCCTGCATTTTATGATTTGACCCCTTTCTATCTAGCTGAAGGTATGGGTAGTAGAACATAAATGTTCGTACCTGTCAGCTTTAGAGAAACAACCTCTAAAAATGACCATAATGAATGGACAATTTCTAGTGTTTACTGTCCAGCAATCTATGATTTAGCAAATCAGTAAACTCTGATTTTCATAATGTGTATGTAAGCTTGGGGAAAAAAATCAATATAAGATCTATGATTTAGCAGATCAACGAACTCTGAAAAAATTTCAAAATGTGTATGTAGGTTTGGGGAAAATATCAATATAAGGAAAAGCAATAATTAAGAGGAAAGAGGACATCTAAGGACTTCTTTGACAGGCAAGTATAAATGTGCAGTCTTAAAACCAAAGTTCAAAAGAACCTAAATTTAGAAAAACTTCTAAGCAAAACTTCTGGGACATTAAATGAATTCTCATAGCTAGGGTTTAAACATTAGCAAGTACAGGCTAGGAAAATTCTAGTAGGGTATTTAGAAGGCACAATAGCAGCATCACACCATGCTCCAGGTGGAGACGTACAAATATGCCTTAAGCCCAGTGTTGTTTGTGCATTTTATTCATTTCTCAAGCATTTTGGAGTCTGTTGCAGGCTCCAGGTCCCAGACTTTTTCTCTGGCTGGTTCTAATTGCCTTTTGCCTCACTTTGCCCTACCCTGCTGTACCACTTCCTACTTCTGATCATGGGAGGTGAGGATGAACCGCGAAGGTGTGTCCCTTGGCAGCACAGATGCATTCCTGGGGCAGTGAGTTATGTCAAGAGGAGGTCCAGTAAGCCCCAGCCAGCCATGCAAAGTAATTAAGCAGATCAAGTCCTTTCCTATAGACTCTGAACGGTCACTATGAGGCAAGTTGGAGAAAGACATCCAGAGCAGAGATGGTTGTCCTTGGCCAAGGAGGGAGTTAGGTTAAGTGGACAATATGTAGGAGAAGCAAGGACTCAGAAAAGGAGATGTGGCCTTGAAGAATGCCACCCACACTCACCCTACGGGCTTCTCTGCAATTTGTTGTCTAGCCGCTACCCCTTTCCAGAAAACTCGGAGTGGAGTTGATCTGTTTCCTGGGCCCTCTCCTCCCTGACTTTCTTTCCTTATAGCTAGTTTAGTCATCACAGGCCCTGAATTCTCATATGGATGTATAGCAAGATTTATCACACTGAGAAGCACAGTAAATATTGACTGTGACAATGAGGAGGTCAATATTTACCTCGGGGGATGATAAATCTTGATAGTCACTGAAACATGAAGTCGGTATTTTGAGGGTAGTGTCAAATGCAGCCTCAATGTGCTCCCGAGAAGTAGCTGGGGGTGTTTTCCTAATGGGTGTGTTTCTTTAGCCTCACTGTGTCCCATTTATGTTAATGGTTTGAAGAGCAGAGGAATGGACAATTTAGGGAAATGGCATTGCTGCTGTTTCATTTTTGAAAAGAAAGATACTCACCATTGTCCATCAGAAACACATCTCTATTAATTTGAACTTTTGAAATTTTAAACAATTCCCACACAGGGCCTTCCCCCTCCTATGTGACAGACAGGGATCATGTAGGGAGGCAGGAGGGATGGCTCCGAGTGGATTCGTGTCTTGCAGAGCTTTCCATAGCTCAGGCTGTCGAAACCCATTTTATTCCCGAAAGCAATGATGTGCATTTGCTCATTGATTTTCCATCGCTTCTTTTAAATGTAGCTTTCCTTCTCCTGATAAATTATTAATCCATTGAATAAAAAGCAATATCAGAGAGAGTTTGTTAAAAAGAAACCTTCTCCGCTAGTCCACAGTCTCATTAAATTTAGTATCATCGCTGTGTTTGAGAGCCATGCCTCAGCTGCTTGCGGACTTCTGAGGCGTTGGCAGTTGCTGATTTGCAGACCTGCTCTGGCCCAGGCTGTGTAAGGACCAGGGACACAGCACAGTCAACCACTACAATAGATAATAGCTGCCTACAGGCTTGGGGAGAGTGTTTTCAGCCTCTGGGAAGTTATCTCTTCCTCCCTAAAGGGATTCCTTGGTGCTCACTGGCATCCTGGGTGTAGCACTTGAGACAAATCCATATTCAGCAGAACAAGCTTCCTCTCCTGAGAACAGGTTTTGCTGTAGGAGAAGAAGTAAGGGGACACGTGCTTTAGGCCCCTGCAAGGAGACTGTGGAAAGGCCTGAGGAGGGAAAGAGATAGGACAGCATTGCTGGGACCCAGGCTACTCCACGAGGGGTCATTGCAAACACGTTGTGAGCAGTAATTGTGCTTTAGACACCACTTAAGGACTTACTAGGGGTTATTATATCCATTTCAAGGATTGGGAATGGAAGCAGAGGAGGCGAATAACGTGCCCAAAGTGCCGAGGCCTAGTGGGGAGCAAGGAGAGCCCAGGTCATCTGCCGGAGAACTGCGTTCATCACAGAAACCTCTAACCAGTGATGCTTGTGGTTCCCCTCTGTCTTGGCTGCTCCCTAGAGCAGGTGGACTGATTCAAATCTGATTTCATTCTTCTTGACCCACATGGGGTGCAGCCCTGGGTTGTGGACTTGAGTACATGTGGACACAAGAATGGGCTCCGTAATTCCAGAGAGCTGGCTCACAAGCACAGAAATCCACCAGGACAGAGATGGCCTTTGGTGGGCACATATGTGATTGCACAAGGCCTGGGTAAGGTCCTCATTTCACTCCCTTCACTGGGTTGTTAGCATTGTCATGAGCATTTGTATGTAGGTGGGGAAACTGAGCCTGGGTGAGGGAGGATAAGTACCTTGCACCCAGCTGGCAACTGTGGGCCCACATCCCAAACCCAGTTCTTCAGGATTATTTACTGCACACTGCCTGCCTCTTGAAAGGTTAATTGTGATTAATGCTGCCCGTTTGCCCAACAGCTCCAGGGCCATCCACCCTGCTATCAGCCAGCACTCTTTTTGCAACCTCATTAACAAAGGTATAATGAGAGCACTCTGGATGCCCCAAGGACATGAAGGGACACCTGCTTCTGACATTTCCCTGGTTTGACTGATTCTTAACCAACTTACATTAATTAGTAATATTTCAAATCATCTGTTGGAAACAGATGCACACCAAACCTACCTCTAGGGCACACCAAACCTGCCAGCTTACCTTTCCTGAAATTCACCTTTGCTTCTGTTTGAGAAGTCGGGATAACATTTGTCAGTCATCTGCCTTCTGCCCTGCTCCCATTCTCTTCTAATTCTGGTGATACCTCTGAGACCTATTCGCAAGCTTATTGGACCCGTCACAGGCGCTGGTGATCTGATTGCGTCAAAGTGAGCCTGCACACCTACTGCCCCCTTCCTTGGTCACAGTGCTTGCCCGCTTCCTGGTGTGAGAGCCAAGAAAGGAGGAATTGAGCAGCTCTTTCTGCCAGCTGTTGACATTACCTTAATGTTCTTAAGCAGTGGGCCTGTTTATTCCTCGACATTTATTTTTTTCAGTGTGCCTTTCATTCTTGGCATTTTTCATGAACCTGAGTTCCTCCTGTTCCTTAGCCTCTTGGACACTCTTCTGGAGGTGGATGTAGTTGGGTATTCTTGCTTTGTGGTTAGGTGTGAGCTAATGTCACTTCCCTTACGTTCTGAGCAATGTTGCTGTTAGCAACATAGGTCAAGAGCTGTTCAGCTCCGGGATTGGTGAAGTGAGTGTGATGGTGGACAGGAGAGGCCTCCCTGGCAGTACTGGTAAGTGTCTGTGTGCTGGCTGTCAGTCCCAGGTGATCATCCCTGCCGACTAACCCAACCCAGTCTCAGGAGCTATAACATTGGCTTGGTCACCAGACACTGCTGATCCTTGGCTGGGAATGGTAAGGGTCTGATGGGAAGATCATAATGCAGTAATTAGTTTTCATGTGAACTGATGAAAAATTTAAACATACAAGACTCTGTACCTTAGAGGATTTTAGAAAGCACCTATAGTACCCTTATGTAGAACGATGGAAGTCATAGTGAGTAATGAATCCTAATCAACTGATAGGCATTTGGCCCTTGGTAAAACTCCCAGAACAGTACCACTTCTGTAAGTAGCTAAATCAACATGCTGCCAAATTTAGTTGACACCAAAATCTATGGAGGAAAAACAAATAAGCAGACAAATATTCATTCTTGCAGAGGAACAAATATAGAAGCAGAGAACTCATAGAAAGCTTACTGTTTGACACATCGGGGGATTGACTGTGCAGAACCACTACCTCCCGATGCTGGGAGCGAGCTGCCTCTCCAAGGCAGCCCTTCAGAAGCCAGCCTTGCCAAGTGATAGGTATTATAGGATTATTTTGAATTCCAGTAATGAATTCTCAAACTTGATTTGTTGACTGAACTTATGATGTTAGAATGAATTCATTGCAAATTTGCTGGGGTTATAAATAAATTAGTAATTAATATCATAATAGATATAACATGGTATAATTGCAGAAGTTACTCTATCCTTGCACTATTTCAACACTGAATTTCTTTTTTATCCGCATGATTGAAGGAATCAAATGTCTGTAGCTCTGAAAGGCTTGCATTGAAAAATGGCCTGTGTTTGGTGTAAAAGAAGAGCCTGACATGACATTGGGGTGCAACAGGTTTCACTGGGAGGTGATTCCAGGAGGCACAGAGTGGGAAGTGGGAAAAGGAAGAGCAAGGCAGGGAGCCAGTCCAGGTGTGTTCATGGGGCGGTAACACTGTGTGAGCAGGGCTTAGCCTGTCTCGGGGGTTGGTGCTGTGGTCAGAGTCAGAATTGTCTTCCATCTACGATCTGAGGGCCACTGAGAGGGGGTACCCCATGCTTGGCACATCTGGCTGTCCCTCTGCCTCTCCCCATCTTCTCAGCAGTACTATATGTCAACTTTTGGCTATGTCATCGACTAAATAGCACTTACATATAAGTATTTTCACTAATGAGCCAAGCAACACCATCTGCTTACATTTCTTACCTTACATCACTTTTGTTATTCTTGAAATTGCTGCCTCAGTTTTCCATTTCCTTTGTTATGTATGTCCTTATCACTAACTCTTTCCAGATGCTCTAACACATCTGGTGCAAGCCTACCAGTAATCCTGCCAAATGCTTCCACACAGTCCAAGCCATCTAGCAGTTCCCTTGGGCCAGCCGGCTGGCCCCCGCCTGCCCTGTCCTCCCCCATTCTTCTGTTCCTGGGGGTCTTTGTCCCAGAACTGTATCCTTGGGACTTCCTGTGCTGCCATGCTGGGGCCTGTTCCTGCCATCCCAAGCTCTTCTCATCTGTCAGCTCCTCGCTGAGGTGGGACACATCCGTGTTAAGAAACATGCAGTCTTACTACTCTGATGGACAGTGACTGTAATGGGGTATGTGGAGCAGACTTGATAATGGGGGGAATCTGGTAACTGCAATGTTGCTCATGTAACTGTGTATTAATGATACCAAAAAAAAAAAAAAAAAGAAAGCATGCAGGACCAGGTCTGTTTCCTAGAGTCACCACCCAGTTTCTCTACAGAGGACCATTTCTTCCTGGCTATAGGTGTCTGGAGCAAAATGGGTGTGACCCAGGTTGGAGTCCTAAAATTCAGGAGGAGTTTTCACTTAATTCTTCTGTTTTCAACCTGTCTAATCCTGTTGTCTGCTCTGCCCAGTGTCCCCAAGCCCAGAGCATATTAAGTCCAGTTGATTCAGACAGTAGCCTTCTTGTTCCCTGCTGGGGAGAGGGGATGGGGCATTACCTAGCTGCAGGGCTTGGGGTGAGCACTGCCGAGGGCTTACAGACATGGAACAGGTCCTGCTGTTTTGAGCTATGTGCTCATCCCAACCTTCCCTGTTAGAACTGTTCCTCTCACCAGTTCTGTAAGGAGAAATGTGTCACTTCTCATAAACATCCCCCTTGCATGCATTTAACTGCACTGCTAAGCCTTGACTCCCTCTGGTCCATTTGACGTCGTCCAAAAATGTATCACTATTTCTTGCAGCCTATTTACAATCTCCTTTCCTGGGAATGAATACCAGTATCACTTCTGTCCTTCCATTTTAGTGGGGGTAGTTTGAGCAAAGAGAAAAACACACATGATCAATTCTCTATGTTAAAATATACTCTTCCAATACCACTAGGAAGTGTCTGAATAAGAGTTCATTGTTCTGTGTTTGGTTATTGCCATCATGATAGTAGTGGTGTACCAAGAGTTATTTTGAGCTAATGAGTTAAGAAGAAAGAAAGACATCACTCCTCCGGAGGACACTTTAATGAGAAGATAAATGTAGAGCTGTTGGAACATGATTACAGCTGTGCACAGTACATCTCATAACTGCCAGGAATTGTTGGGGAGTCCAGTGGACATGTAGGGCTGCTTCTCCCTCTCAGGGCTGCAGGGATCCTGTAGGCCACCAGAAAGCAGATCTGCTAAGTGTCCAGAGAAAGGTCAGCTTGCCTGCCGGTCTACTGTATGCCTCCTGTCCTCAAGGACGTGTGACTTCTCCTACATCAGACTGGCCCCTGCACATGCCCTGGGTTGGATTTACTTTAACCCGCAGCTTGCAAGCTTTGTTTCATGTAGCTCAGACCTGCTCCAATTTTCCTTTGATTTTTTTTAAAGCAGCATCTTTGGTTTGATCTAATATATAATATTCACAACTGCTGCTCTGCACTTTCAAGGTAGCCCTTTCTCCTGCTTTCCTAGACTGAATGCCCATGGTTCTTTGCAGTGACTTAGGACTGGACTGAACTGTGCTGGTGGGAGCAGTGTTCTCATCTGGTACTTGATTTTTAGCATCCGTTTTTACCAACGTTCACAGCCTTGTCTCTGTTTCCCTCAAGCCTCCTGCTCTCCAGTCAATACACTTGACCTTGTGTGAGTATCCCATTGCCTACACTGGGATATAGCTTATGTACAGCGAAATGTACAGATCATAATTATACAAGTCAGCGAGGTTTGCTAAATGCTTCTACCACATAACTGATACTTCATCCAAAAATACTAATTCATCTGTTTAATACTCTTACTAAGAAAGAGTCCTGCTCCCCTCAACTTTGACCCTTGAATCCGGACTATAAAGTCTTTTGTACAGTGGGAAAAACCAAAGTAGAAAGGCGAAACTTGCATTTGTAAAGCTGCATTTATCAAGCCCTTTTGGGAAAAGGCAAGCTTCAAATGTCTAGTCCTCCCTTCCAACAACTTACAACAAAGTCTCCACACTAAATCTTGCTAATGAATGGAAACCTCACCAGAGCAGTTAATGGGTTTGCATCTTAGAAACAGGGTCCCTAGATTCACGTATTGACAGATTATAAAAGGAGCAGCCATTTCCTACTCCATTCTGCATTTTCCAAGGCACCAATCCTATCCTGCACCTCATCCTGTCTCTAATCTGGAGGCTCTGACATTTCATTGATTCATTATTTTTCAATCTGTGACCAGATGTCATTGTACCTTAGAGACCTCTCCTGGAGTCCCTTGTTTGTCCTCAACACATTGTCCTCAGCCTGGCACTGCATCTCAGCTGGGTCAGTGCCACGGTCTCCACGCCCAGGCTCCAGGCTTCACTGTGTATTTCTGCCGGTAGTTTCTGAAATACCTGATACCCAAGAAAAACCCAGCTTCTCCCTCCACTTTTTACACTTAATAATGGCAATGCCAAACTTCTGGTCTTTCAGACTAACAACTTTGGAGTCGTGTGGGATTCCCCTCTCTCTCCAGATCCAACCCATCAGTAAAATCCTGTCCACTCTGCTCTGTCAATACAGCCAGAACCCAGTGACTTCCCGCACACTGCACCAGTACCCCGTTAGTCCATGCCACCTTCTCATGCCTGCGCTGCTCTGCACCCTCACTGGGAACGCCCGTTCCCAACTCGCTGCTTCCCTTCTAAAATGTCACCATGATGGTTAAACCCTTCCAGGGACTTCCCATGTCACCCAGGGAAAAGCCAAAGTCCTTGCAAAGGTCCTTCAAACTGTTGCAGTCTGCCTGACCCTGCCCTGCCCCACAACTCTGGCTACTCTGTCCCTGTACTGTTCCTCAGGCGCATCTGCGTCTTCCCGCCTGCTGTCTTTGCATTCACCGTGGCCATTGCCTGGAATGTCTTATTTTAACACTAGGTGTCCAGTGGCCTTGCTTTTCTGCTTCATTCTGGTCTCTTCTCAGGGGTGTTTACCTTCTCTAAAGTCATGTCCCTCTCTCCCTCTTACCCTGCTTGGTGCTTGGTTTTTCTTCGCAGCATTCATCCTGAATTACTTTACACACACACACGGTTTGCTTGTTCAGCTTATGTGAAGAAGAGTGGGCCTGCCCTGTTCACTACCGTGTCCCCCGGGGTCCAGTGTTGCCTGCTTCCTGGGGCTTCGTGAGCTTGCTCCTTCTAACCTGTCCGCCTTTGGGAATCCTCTGACCCAGTCACTCAGCCGGGCTCCTCACTGGCCCTCCCACATACCTTGTCTGACCCAGACCCTCCTGAATAGCGGAGCCACCTTGCCAATAGTTTGGCTCCTCTTCCAAGTTCCTCGAAAAATTAAAAATGGAATCATTCTATCATCCAGCACTCCTACGCTGGGTTCACCCCAAAGAACTGAAAACAGGATCTCAAAGAGGTATTGTGCACCCTTATGTTTTTGGCAGCATCATCCACTATAGCCAAGAGCTATAAATAACCTAAATGTCCATTGACATATGATTGGATAAAGAAAGGTAAATCCATACTGTGGAATATTATTGATCCTTAAAAAGGAAGGACATCCTGTCATATGCTGCAGCAAGGAGAACCTCAAGCACATGATGCTAAAAGAAAGAAGCCAGTCACAAAAGGACATACGCTGTATGACTCCACTTACATGAGGTGTCTGAAACAATCATATTCAGAGAGGCAGAAAGTAGAAAGGGGCCCCTGGGGCTGGGGGTGGAGAGGGAGCTGTTCGGTGGGTGCAGTTTCAGTGTGCCCAGATGAGTGGTTCTGAGATGTACTGCACCGCAAGTTACCCAGCAGTACTGCACACTTAAAAATGGTGTGAGGGGAAATTGTGTTTATCCATTTTTTTTTAACTCAACCTTTGCAGTTAAAAACAAAAGGTTTTGCTCTTTCTCCTTCCTAAATAATACCTATCCTCTGATTTTAGCTCCTGGGCCAGGTACGTTCCTAGATTGCTCCTGCAATGTTCTTCCACTCCTCTGGACTCTTCCCAGCACAGCACTTCACTTTGTACCGATTGTTTTTCGTATTAGGTGACTTTCCCCAGGGAGACCGCAGGCTTTGCTTAGCCAGGCATTGTGCCCCAAGCTCTTTGGGGTCTGAGTAGTGGGTATACTGACTGGACAATCAGCCGTCACATAAGGTGGGATCAGTTTATCCTCTGAGATCGTCAGACAGAGTCAACCTGTAACTGTCCCTGGTACTACACTCTAACGTTGCCGCCTGTGGTAGCCGTTTAAAGTTTCATTACTCCTTAATATTAGAAGCAAGTCATTATAGAAGCAAACCTTTTGTTTTCATCTTCTATACATCTCTAAGTTCCCTTTCCACTTGCTATTATTTTTTTATCCTTACAAATATTTGGTCACTTCTGCAAACACCCATTTAGAAGTCACCATTTGAACTTCAGGGAACTTTTGACATTAACAAAATGAAATGCTGTTTTCCTAAGCTCTCACTGTTCTTCGGGCAATCTTTCGACAATCCTATTCTGAACAGAAATAATGTCACTTCAGGAAAGGCACTGACATTTTCCTGACCAAGGTAGCTTTAATAATTCATTATCACCAGTTATCCCAATGTTGCTGAACTGAAAAATTAGAACATTTAGTGATATGTTTATAACCATCTCCTCACTGGACTGAATCATTTATTATTTTGTGCCATTTTCGAAAGAAAGAAAAAGTGACCCAAGTCTCAGCATGGGTATATGTATATTTAATATTTTTACTGTGTATGCATTAAAAATCAATATTTACTCCCCAGAAAAATAGGACAACATAAGAGTTGATTGGCTTACACAAAGAAAAATGTCTCTTTTGGAAGGCAAGTCAAGTGGCAAACTGTGGTTTGGAAGGTGGTGAATGAGGGTTTCTTATGCATGTTTATCCTCCTCACCAAGATCACTGCCTCCTTATAAGTTTAACAGACACTTTGCATTGCCTAAATAGATGCTTTGGTTTTAAAACATAACCACCATCAAATAATGGTGGAAAACACTATACCTGTAAGCCAGAAGTTCAGTGAACCCAAATTGACAAGATACAGTTCAATATTTCGACCTCATTTTCAATTTATAAACTAACTTTCTGATTTATATTTTATGTGATATGACCAGGTTAGCATGCATCATCCCAGGAGGATGTTAAAGTTTTTGTTGTCATTTTAAATCTCCTGTTCGAACAAGCATCCCTGGGCACTGTCGCCTTATAAATTATTTGTGACACATCCCGAAGGAGCCAAGATCGTAGACCCAGCAATGAAGAGGCCATGTAAACAATGATGCACAATTAAAGCAATAAATGAGAGACAGAACTTCCTGCCTAGTAGTTATTAATGATTGGGGAAAGATGGCACACACATTAATGAGAAAGTTCTATTAGTTTCATTTGGGATTTAAGATAATTGAGGCTGTTCATTAGTGGTAGTTGTTGTGGGTAGACTAGAAAGTGGTGATCAGGAGCAGGAGCCTCTAACCAGAGTTTCCTAAGTATGTTCTCTTGGAGAAAATTCATTGGCACTCTCTGCATACCTGTATTCCCTCTGTCAGCTCCATATTTCTTCTTGCTGAGACTTCAGCTTACCAGAAATGTCACGAGACCTACAAGATAAATGCCCAGAAAGGCTCCCAGAAGGAAGAACAGAGTGCATTGATCTAAGGGGGCTCTGTTTTTTAAAGTTATTGCTATTGTTATGATCCCCCCAACCTGCTAAGACATCCACCAGTGCTCCCCTCCCACCTTCCAGGATGGAGCCTATCAGTGAGCTGCAGCCCTTTCCTTTCAGACTGAGGCCACATTGGTGGTCTTACATAAGTAAGAGAAGAAAAAAATCTAAGATCATGACTCTCATGAAGAAAGAAGACTTTATAAAATAGATACATATCTTAAAACTCT
Organism: Manis pentadactyla; assembly: GCF_030020395.1. Lineage (NCBI taxonomy): Eukaryota > Metazoa > Chordata > Mammalia > Pholidota > Manidae > Manis > Manis pentadactyla. Next base: position 95,335,568 of record NC_080021.1, on the reverse strand, counting down.
TTGTGTTGTAGTTAAAAATATTGCGTGCCGATCAGAGTAGGATTCTCAGGAAAGCAAAGTAGGGGTTGGGGTTAGGAGCAAAGATGACATAGGTGGTGTTTGCTGATCACAGCTGGCGTGAGGGCCTTCCAGAGGTGGCCTGATGTGGTGGTGAGAGCCGTTGCCACCTGGATGGAAGCCTGGCCCTGTTGCTGACCACTGTACTCTCTGGTAAAGTCACTTAGGTCCTAGAACTAGTGTCCTTGACTGTGAGTGTGAATAATATTGCCACCTCATGGGGTGTGTGTCCTGTTTTAGAAATACAGGAGAGGGCAATCAGGCATGCCTGTACAGAGAGATGACTCAATGTTCATCTCGTGAGCAACTCTGAGCCTCTCAAAAACACCCCACCTGCCACACCATGAGCTGCTGACCATTTCATGATATGATGGATTGTTTGGGGTTTTACATCCTTGAGACATATTTGAGCTCTGTATTGTTTTGCTTTGACCAGTTTCTATTGTGCAAAACCAACCATTTATGGGGATCTGATGTGTGCTGGGCTCTGTACTGGGTCCTGAGCCCACGTGGCCTAAGGGGCTGGAGATTTTGCTCTGGAGGAAGAGGGCATGGAAATTGACTCATCGCGCCATGCCTCCTATGCCCACACCAGGCTGGCTCACCAGTGAGAAAATATGATTTAATTAGTCTGGTGTGAGGCCTAAGCATCAGTATGTTAAAGCTCTCCAGATGATTCTAATACAGGGTTGAGACTCATTGGTCATGTGAGTTTTTGAGGTGCCTTTCAGTAGAGTTTGGGGATCTAAGATCTTTTCCTGTATGTTAATACCAAGAGGTGAGTCTCCTGTTCGTGTTTCTGAACTTTCATAGAATAAACCATCCTCACAAAACAGCAGTAGACTCATAGATCCTGGGAAGTGACTAATGGTTACCAAGGGGGAGGGGTTGGGGCAGGTGCAGGGTGGAGGGGGAGGGGGGCAAAGGGGCACAATAATTTGCAATCATAATATAAGTTGATCCCTGGGACTTTTGAACCACTGTGACCTACATTTGAAACCAATATATTAATGATACTTTAATATAAATAAATAAATAAATAAATAAACCATCTTTAACTCTTTCATTCATCTCCATCTATGTACAACATGAACAACAGCTCCAGAGGCCAGTTACAGCACCAAAAAATTGTAAGTGAAGAAAAATAAAAATAATGGTTAAAGAATGGTTCATTTTTCTTCAGACTGGCTTTCACTATGAAAGCATTGTCAAGCTGAACTGCCTTCATAAACCAATTCTCAAGTTCTCATTAATATCTTTTTGACAAGTTGTTAATACTCACTGCGATATTTATGAAACAGTGGGAACCTATTTTGGAGTGACAGCTTTCTCTGCTTCTGAATGTGGAAAAACCCTGATGATCATGGAGGAAAAAATTCCTCAAACCATTTGAAAAATAAGTGCAATATAGTCACCGGCAAACTATTTTTTTAAATATAGGATTTATGGCTAATCTCATTGTTTAGACAAATGTCCATGTCGTTAAAGATTATTATCACCCAGAGACTTCAGGGGATTTTTGTTGAGGTCCTTAATTAAACTGGGTTTAATCCACTTGGAGGCCAGTGTCTAGATTAAAAGTTAAACACACAGACAGTAATCTTTTTATCTTAGGCAGTGCCACAGAGGGTCAGAACTATTTTAAATGGCTGCACATGACCTAATTTAGTGCAGGGAAAGGCAAGTCCCGGTGGCACACTTGTTTTAAAGTGCAGAAACCAGAGCCGAGACACCAGGTGAGGGCTCGCATCAACCACAGAGCAAGTTTGTCCTTGAACTGCCAGCTCCGCCAGTCATGCTCTGGCTGCAGAATGTCTCCCTACAGGTAAATGATGAGGATTTTCAAAGATATGGTAGGTTTTCCCAGGGCCGGAAGAGTTGGTGCTGCTGAGGAACAAAGGGAGGCCTGCCTGCACAAGGGAACCTGCGATGAGCCTGAGAAAGCCCACGGGTGGACTCAACCACTAAATGTTCCCTGGTTCTGTAATTGGCTAGAGGGCTTCATAAAACCTGGGAAACACAGATGTGTCTTTATGGTAGCTGTTCAGACAATCTGCTGTGCTTCCAAGACTTTTTCCATTTTCTTTAGTTGCCATTTGTGTTCATTTTATGTTTAGGCTGCAGTGATTCCACCTTCTGCTGATATTGTTGCTGCTGTAAGAACTCATGCCTGGCCATGAAGAGTAAAATGCTAAATGTCTTCCCCTTCAGTGCCTTCCATCTGGGGTCCCCGCAGTCTGAACCAGCAGGTTAAGTGCTGTCCGCTGCCGGCCTGCTCCTGGCTGGCTCACTCCCCGGCTACATCAGGAAGCAGCGAGTCTCTATCTACTTAGCAGTGCAGCTCTTGGAAGCCCTTGAAGCCTCTCCAAACAAAAGATGTCTCATTCAATGTTGTATTAACTTCGCTCTTTTCATCTCCTGGTGGTGAAATAACGATGCATTGTTCACATTCATCTTTCTTAAGGTAGCATTGTATATTTGGTAATCTTGGAGTTGGGCGGGGGGATATAAACACTTCAGAAGATAGTAATAATCTGTCTTGGCTTATTTGACAGCCTTCCGTCAGGCATTACCAAACCCCTGAAAAGAAGAAAAATTTCACTGGGCCCAGTATCCAGATGTATCAATTGAAGAAGACCAGGTGAACACACGATCTGTTCAAGGTTGCGTAGTAGCTGGAAGGTGGCACAGAAAACAGGGATCATTTTCATCCAAGGAGCAAGCAGAAAATACACTTGTCTTTTGAGGCAGTTTAGTCCTAAAACAAATCCAAAGACTTGAATCTCCTTGGCTTCTGAAGCTAAGTCTAGAGAAAACACTTTACCTTAGAAACAGAATATCAGAACTAAGGGAAGTACTGGACTTAGAAATCAGGCTGTGAGCAAGAAAAATTATTTTGTCATCCTTACCCATTTTAATTGGCATTGCTGGTTGTTCTGCAAAATTCAGGTCATGCCTGAGGGTGTGGAAGATACTAGTTTTTGCTTGCTTCTATTTTTTTAAACAGGACAGTGCCATGCCTGTGTTTATATAGGGTTTTGAACATGACCACACTTTTACTTAAATAACCATAGAACGATTTTAAATTCTTTGACTCCAGTGAAAAGAGCAAGGAGAGTAGGGACCAGTGGGTCCTCTGGCTGACTTCATTTGGGAATTGTGTACGATGGAAATGGGGGTCCTGCAGGTCTGAGCAGCTCTGTGTAGTGACCACCAACCCAGCCAGGTGCTGCAAGATGATTAATACTGACTTGTAGCAGAGTCAGCAGAATCATCAGGATATTTTTTATGAGTCAGTAGCTAAAGCCAGCCAACCTGCCAGGCAGCCAAACTCTTCTATTCTCTGCCATTGGCACAGTTCATCACAGAGGAGAACCATAAGTAGCATCATTAGAAACCAAAACGCAGAGGATAACAACGTAAGTGAGGGTCAGACAGCAGGACAGACTGCCTGTTGACCGAATCAGCTGATTCCACCAAGTCTGATGTGAGAACTGGTGACATGTAGGTTGGCATGAGTCTAAAGAATTCAGGGAATTATTAAGGAATGGAGGCCAAGCAGTGCATTCGTTTATTGCTTTCCTTTTGTCAAAAAGCTCATGCTATATACTTCATATTATATATTTACATTTCTGTCTTTCAGTACAGAGGTGTAAGGGGAAGTGGAATTAGGTGTGATTGCTTAGCTGACAGGAAGGGGTCTTCAGGAAACCATGAGCAGACGGGGAGGCAGGAAGGGCAAACCATGAGATGAAAACTAGGTGATGGAAGAGGAAGGTGAGAATCAAGAGGCCAGTCCAGTCGCCAAAGCTCTTCACACCTAAAGACCAGAATATAATCAGAACAAACTGCAGAACAAAACCTTGGGTTGAGAAGTCTTGGAAAGCAATGAGTTTCATAGCCTTACTTCACTAAACATAAGCCTAAAGGGGCTGTGTGTACTTGAGAGGGTAGATATGCAGGGGAGTGTGGAGATTCTGGTCTGGTTTTATAGGGATCTGGAAAAGAGTGAAATTATAGCCTTCCACCAGACCAGACCTCCTGAATTAAAGACTGAGGAGTGAAAACTACACCCAAGGTCTACTTAGACAAATGGCTTAGCTCCAGGCTGCAGAAGATGGTCCTCTGGCCCCTGCAGTTAACACTGTGGGACACGTTCGGGGGGCTATGCCTTTGCCAAGGGCTCCTTTGAACCTTTCCCCAATAGACAGGTTGGACTCAACATTCAACAGCAAATTGAACAGGGCTTTGGTTTGAGGGGACTCAGTAAATAATCGCCTCTTTCCCACTTACCTAAACAACTGAGAAGTAAGACAAAAGAGTAAGGCAGGTGCAAGTTCTAAATACTGTTGTTATTCCTGGGAAAGCTAGTATAATTGGAGAATGTGGCTTCTGACTGGGATAGTGTAGTGGGTTTCCCAACATGGTAATTACTGCAAACCTCCCACTGAGAGAGGTCTGCTCTCTGCGGGTTTCTTTTTCCAGACTCACCTCCCAGACTCTTCACGCTCCTGAGAGAGTGAATGAGGGGCTAGAGTGGTGGAGTGGGTGGAGCATTCCTGAATGGTGCCCCCTCCACATGGGACAGGGAAGGACAGGGGAGAAGAACCCTACTTGGCAGCTGTCTTTCAAAATTGAGAAAAAATAAATAAAATTTAACTCTCAGTTGTCTAGAGTTGATTGACTGAAAGCTTACCTCAGAAGACTCCTGATCTCCCTTGAAGAACGGCAAGGTCCAAATAGGTTATGTTAGATTGTTCTAATCTGTAAGCTCTGGAATATCAGCACATGGGGGTTGAGATCTTGAGACCAAGTGATAGGGGAGATTTGTGTAATGTTGGCCCAATCACCTTGGTTACTTCTTGTCAGTTGTACTTTTGTTCATTGTTGATACTTTATCTGTATAATGCCACTTATAGAACTGGTTTGTAGGGCTATAGATACCATGAGAATATATGGAAGGGTGTCAGAGGATCTATGCCATTTCATGAAATGATTTGCAGTTTTGTGTGTGTTTTTCTGGGGAGAAAATGTGCATTGCTTTTATCTGATTCTCAAATGCCTTAAGGTGTACACGCATGCATGTCAGCTCCCTGAATCCTTCCCACTACCTTGCGAGATAGGGGCTGCTTTCTACCCTGTTTTATGCATGACATACAGAGGGTAAGCAACTTGTCCATGACATCATGCTAAGAACTGGCAGAGCCAGGATCAAACCAGGCATCTGGCCTCAGTCTCCATGTGCAACTTTTGCTCTCTGCTGACCCAACTCCTTCGAAACCCACAAGTACTCTTGAAGAAAGTCTTTAAAAACTTAAAAAACAATGCATAGCTTGAATCTAATCATGAAAACATCAGACAAACCTAAATGAAGGGCATTCTTCTAAATAACTGGCCTCTGCTCTTAAAAAAGAGCAAGGTCGACTTCTTGGAGATTAAAGATGGCAGCGTGAGAGGAGAGACAGAGGCTTCCTCCTAAAACTGGATACAATTAGAAAATATAGTTGGTGCAACTAATCCTGAGAGAGCAACAGGAAAGAGGATGGCATCAGACTGCATACACCTGGAGAAAAGAGCAGACCTCACTGAACCCGGTAACGTACCAGAGCTGTGGCTCCGCGGGACTGGAGCCCTTCCCCCACCCCAGCTCACCGGCGGCAGGAAGAGAAATGGAGCAGGGAGGGAGTGGAAGGCTTGGGACTGCTGAATACCTAGCTCCGGAGATCTGCTCTGGGAGCACAAACCTACACTTCCTGGTGCTTTCATGAGACTCGCATGACTATCAGGTTGGAAAGTTAATACTGGCAGAGTTCCTGGAGAGACTGGGATTCCAGCCACTTGTGGAAAGCAGGGGTCCATATCCGGCTGCTCTGGGACAAAAACTTATACCCGTGTGACCGGCCCACTGGCTCAGGCAGTGGAGACAGGCACAGAAGCCGGGAAGTGGGGAACAGCTCTTTCCTCCCCCCAGGCACTAGTACTGCTCCCCTGCGACCCCTGACATTGCTTCAGGGGTTCAGCAGCTCCAGAATAGAGCTTCTGGACACTAGAGGGCACCATATACAAACATGAAACGCCAAAGGAAACTTGTCCAGAGTAAAATTATTAATACAACTCCTGAGAAAGATTTAAATGATATAGACCTCATGACTCTTCCTGAAAGCAAGTTCAAAATAAAAATCATCAACAGTTTAATGGAGGTATGGAAAGACATCCAAGAACTCAGGAATGAATTCAGGTCGGAGATCCAATTGTTGAAAAGCACAATGGAGGGTATTAAAAGCAGGTTGGATACAGTGGAGGAGATGATAAATGAAATAGAAACTAGAGAAGAGGAATACAAAGAAGCTGAGGCACAGAGAGAAAAAAGGATCTCTAAGAATGAAAGAATATTGAGAGAACTGTGTGACCAATCCAAGCGGAACAATATTCTCATTATAGGGATACCAGAAGAAGAGAGAGAGAAAAAGGGATAGAAAGTGTCTTTGAGGAGGTAGTTGCTGAAAACTTCCCAAATCTGGGGAAGAAGGTAGTCTCTCAGGCCATGGAGATCCACAGATCCCCCAACACAAGGGACCCAAGGAAGACAACACCAAGACACATAGTAATTAAAGTGGGAAAGATCAAGGATAAGGACAGACTGTTAAAAGCAGCCAGAGGCAGAAATAAGATCACATACAAAGGAAAGCCCATCAGGCTAACATCAGACTTCTCAGCAGAAACCTGACAGGCCAGAAGGGAGTGGCATGATGTATTTAATGCCATGAAGCAGAAGGGCCTGGAACCAAGATTACTTTATCCAGCAAGATTATCATTTAAATTTGAAGGAGGGATTAAACAATTTCCAGATAAGCAAAAGCTGAGAGAGTTTACCTCCCACAAACCGTCTCTACAGTCTATTTTGGAGGGACTGCTATAGATGGACATGCTCCTAAGGTTAAATAGCTGTCACCAGAGGTAATAAAACCACAGTGAAGAAAGTAGAACAGCTAATTACGAAGCAAATGGAAAATTTCATTAACTATCCCCAAAGTCAATCAAGGGATAGACAAAAAGTACAGAATTTGATACCTAATATATAAAGAATGAAGGAGGAAGAAAAAGGAGGAGAAATAGAAAAGAACCTTTAGATTGTGTTTGTAACAGCATACTAAGTGAGTTAAGTTAGACTCTTAGATAGTAAGGAAAGTAACCTGGAACCTTTGGCAACCAAGAATCTAAAGCCTGAATTGGCAATAAGTACATACCTATTGATAATCACCCTAAATATAAATGGACTGAATGCACCAATCAAAAGACATAGAGTCACTGAATGGATAAAAAAAACAAGACCCATCTATATGCTGCTTACAAGAGACTCACCTCAAACCCAAAGACATGCACAGACTAAAAGTCAAGGGATGGAAAAAGATATTTCATGCAAATAACAGGGAGAAAAAAGCAGGGGTTGCAGTACTAGTATCAGACAAAATAGACTTCAAAACAAAGAAAGTAACAAGAGATAAAGAAGGACATTACATAATGATAAAGGGCTTAATCCAACAAGAGGATGTAACCATTATGAATATATAGGCACCCAACACAGGAGCACCAGCATATGTGAAACAAATACTAACAGAACTAAAGGAGGAAATAGAATGCAATGCATTCATTTTAGGAGACTTCAACACACCATTCACTCCAAAGGACAGATCCACCAGACAGAAAATAAGTAAGGACACAGAGGCACTGAACAACACACCAGAACAGATGGACCTAATAGACATCTATAGAACTCTACACCCAAAAGCAACAGGATACACATTCTTCTCAAGTGTACATGGAACATTCTCCAGAATAGACCACATACTAGGCCACAAAAAGAACCTCAGTAAATTCAAAATGATTGAAATTCTACCAACCAACTTTTCAGACCACAAAGGTATAAAACTAGAAATAAATTGTACAAAGAAAGCAAAAAGGCTCACAAACACATGGAGGCTTAACAACACGCTCCTAAATAGTCAATGGATCAATGACCAAATTAAAATGGATATCGAGCAATATATGGAAATAAATGACAACAACAACACAAAGCCCCAACTTCTGTGGGACACAGCGAAAGCAGTCTTAAGAGGAAAGTATATGGCAATCCAGGCATATTTAAAGAAGGAAGAACAAACCCAAATGAGTAGTCTAACATCACAATTATCAAAATTGGAAAAAGAACAAATGAGAAAGTCAGCAGGAGGGACTTAATGACGATCAGAGAAGAAATAAACAAATTGAGAAGAATAAAACAATAGAAAAAATAAATGAAACCAAGAGCTGGTTCTTTGAGAAAATAAACAAAATAGATAAGCCTCTAGCCAAACTTATTAAGAGAAAAAGAGAATCAACACACATCAACAGAATCAGAAATGAGAAAGGAAACATCACGACGGACCCCACAGAAATACAAAGAATTATTAGAGACTACTATGAAAACCTATATGCTAAGAAGCTGGAAAACCCAGAAGAAATGGACAACTTCCTAGAAAAATACAACCTTCCAAGACTGACCAAGAAAGAAACACAAAATCTAAACAAACCAATTACCAGCAAAGAAATTGAAGCGGTAATAAAAAAACTACCCAAGGAAAAAACTCCCAGGCCAGATGGATTTACCTCGGAGTTTTACAGAGAAGATATAATACCCATTCTCCTTAAAGTTTTCCAAAAGATAGAAGAGGAGGCAATACTCCCAAACTCATTCTATGAAGCCAAAATCACCCTAATACCAAAACCAGGCAAAGACCCCACCAAAAAAGAAAATTACAGACCAATATCCCTGATGAAGGTAGATGCAAAACTACTCAACAAAATATTAGCAAACCGAATTCAAAAATACATCAAAAGGATCATACACCATGACCAAGTGGGATTCATCCCAGGGATGCAAGGATGGTACAACATTCGAAAATCCATCAACATCATCCACCACATCAACAAAAAGAAGGACAAAAACCACATGATCATCTCCATAGATGCTGAAAAAGCATTAGACAAAATTCAACATCCATTCATGATCAAAACTCTGAGCAAAATGGGCATTGATGGTAAGTACCTCAATATAATAAAGGCCGTATATGATAAACCCACAGCCAACATCATACTAAACAGAGAGAAGCTGAAAGCTTTTCCTCTGAGATCGGGAACAAGACAGGGATGCCCACTCTCCCCACTGTTATTCAACATAGTACTGGAGGTCCTAGCCACGGCAATTAGACAAAACAAAGAAATACAATGAATCCAAATTGGTAAAGAAGAAGTTAAACTGTCACTATTTGCAGATGGCATGATATTGTACATAAAAAACCCTAAAGACTCCACTCCAAAACTACTAGAACTGATATCAGAATACAGCAAAGTTGCAGGATACAAACTTAACACACAGAAATCTGTGGCTTTCCTATACACTAACAATGAACTAAAGAAAGAGAAATCAGGAAAACAATTCCATTCACAATTGCATCAAAAAGAATAAAATATTTAGGAAAAAACCTCACCAAGGAAGTGAAAGACCTATACCCTGAAAACTATAAGACACTCTTATGAGAAATTAAAGAGGACACTAACAAATGGAAACTCATCCCATGCTCTTGGCTAGGAAGAATTAATATCATCAAAATGGCCATCCTGCCCAAAGCAATATACAGATTTGATGCAATCCCTATCAAGTTACCAACAACAGTCTTCAATGAACTAGAACAAATAGTTCAAAATTTCATAAGGAAACACCAAAGACCCCGAATAGCCAAAGAAATCCTGAGAAGGAAGAATAAAGTGGGGGTATCTCGCTCCCCAACTTCAATCTCTTTTACAAAGCCACAGTAATCAAGACAGTTTGGTACTGGCACAAGAACAGATCCACAGACCAGTGGAACAGAATACAGACTCCAGACATTAACCCAAACATATATGGTCAATTAATATACGATAAAGGAGCCATGGACATACAATGGGTAAATGACAGTCTCTTCAACAGACGGTGCTGGCAAAACTGGACAGCTACATATAAGAGAATGAAACTGGATCACAGTCTAACCCCATACACAAAAGTAAATTTGAAATGGATCAAGGACCTGAATGTAAGTCATGAAACCATAAAACTCTTAGAAAAAAACATAGGCAAAAATCTCTTGGACATAAACATGAGCGACTTCTTCATGAACATATCTCCCCGGGCAAGAGAAACAAAAGCAAAAATGTACAAGTGGGACTATATCAAGCTGAAAAGCTTCTGTACAGCATAGGACACCATCAATAAAACAAAAAGGTATCCTACAGTATGGGAGAATATATTCATAAATGACAGATCCGATAAAGGGTTGACATCCAAAATATATGAAGAGCTCATGCACCTCAACAAACAAAAAGCAAATAATCCAATTAAAAAATGGGCAGGGGAGCTGAACAGACAGTTCTCCAAAGAAGAAATTCAGATGGCCAACAGACACATGAAAAGATGCTCCACATTGCTTGTCATCAGAGATGCAAATTAAAATCACAGTGAGATATCACCTCACACCAGTAAGGATCGCCACCATCCAAAAGACAAACAACATCAAATGTTGACGAGGTTGTGGAGAAAGGGGAACCCTCCTACACTGCTGGTGGGAATGCAAATTAGTTCAACCATTGTGGAAAGCAGTATGGAGGTTCCTCAAAAAGCTCAAAATAGAAATACCATTTGACCCAGGAATTCCACTTCTAGGAATTTACCGTAAGAATGCAGCAGCCCTATTTGAAAAAGGCATATGCACCCCTATGTTTATCACAGCACTATTTACAATAGCCAAGAAATGGAAGCAACCTAAGTGTCCATCAATAGATGAATAGATAAAGAAGATGTGGTACATATATACAATGGAATAGTATTCAGCCATAAGAAGAAAACAAATCCTACCATTTGCAACAACATGGATGGAGCTAGAGGGTATTATGCTCAGTGAAATAAGCCAGTTGGAGAAAGACAAGTACCAAATGATTTCACTCATATGTGGAGTATATGAACAAAGAAAAACTGAAGGAACAAAACAACAGCAGAATCACAGAACCCAAGAATGGACTAACAGTTACCAAAGGGAAAGGGACTAGGCAGGAGGGGTGGGAAGGGAGGTATAAGGGCAGGGGAAAAGAAAGGGGGCCTTAAGATTAGCATGTATAGTGTGGGGGGGTGGCATAGGGAGGGATGTGCAACACAGAAGTCATGTAGTGATTCTACAGCATCTTACTACGCTGATGGACAGTGACTGTGAAGTGGTATATGGGGGGGACTTGGTGAAGGGGGGAGTCTAGTAACCATAATGTTCTTCATGTAATTGTAGGTTAATGATAATAAAATGAATTTTTAACAAAAGAGCAAGGTCAAAGATACAGAGAAAATCTGGAAAACTTCTCCAGATTAAAAGATTCAAGAAACAGAACTCAGTGTAATGTGTGGCTCTGGGTTGACTCTTGGACTGTGAAAAAAATAAACAGCCATAATTTGGGGGCAATGGACAATATTTGAGTATGTATAGACTCTAAATTAGATAATGGTATTGTATCAAAAATTCATGGCTCTGTGTCCCTCCAGCTGTTCTGAGTAGCTGAACCTCTGTTGAATTAAAATGATATTAATTATGATGTCGATACTGGTGAAAATTCTAATAACCAGGAGAGTAACAAACCATCTGACTCTGGACTCTTTTGTTCTGGCTGTTGAAATATTTTTCTTAACTACTTCAACAAATGTTGCCTTTGGTGAGGAAGAAAAGTCCCCTCCGTGTAAGTCATCACCATCGAAGCCATCATTTCTGAGGTTTGCCCTGAGCCAGGCTGGCAAGGAGACCACACGGACAGAACTGGGTCCAAGACGGAAGACAGGGTGCAAAGGCTGCTGGTGCCTTTCCACTCTTCTGGGTAATTCTATTAAAGGTCAGAAACATTCACAGAGAACTTGAGTTCAGTTTATAGAGGGTGATGCGTATTTTTGGCTTTCAAGCGTTAGAAACTGGGAAATGGGAAGGGCTTGGGAGGGTGGGTTTCTCTGGTCCCCAAGCTAGTAGCTTGGTGGGTTTGCAAGTCACATGGTTTAGGTGAAGCTGAGAACTCATGTGGCCACACCTTCCGTCTCTCCCTCCTTCCCTGGGTTCCCCAGCCATGCGGCCTTCTTTCTCCCCCAGCAAACCTGCATCCCCCAGACATGCTCAGACTCTACTCACCTTTTTCACCTCAGTGCCATTGGCATCTCCCAGGGAAGCTGTCCACGTCCACAGTTTAGCAAATGTGCCATTACTTGGCAGTGGAGAGCAGTGCCCCTGCGCCACACCTTTCATGTGCATGAGCATTTGTCACCTGTTGGCATCAAACCCTGGGGAGCATGGCAGAGATGGCTGAGGCCGCCTTAGCCGCCCCTCAGTGCACCACCAAGCCCAGAAACCCCTTCCTGTAGCGACTACCTGGATTTCAGTCTCAGGAGTCTCTGGAAATCAGTGAAGCCTCATGAACTGGAGGAGGCATATTCTCTGGGAATGTGTCGTGCTGTGTGGCTTTTGGGGGAAGGATATGAAGACAACAAATGATTCATCAGGCAGATTTCAGACAATTTGGTCACCCTTGGAAAGAATGAGAAGAAAATATGCCAAACCAAAAGGGGAAACTGAGGGAGCCTATGCATGAGGAGGTGGGGCCTTCTGCACCAGGGAGCTAATGACGTTTGGTAAGAAATGGGGAAAAGGGACTGAAAATGGGGTCAGATCATTTCCAGTAGCATCCAGGGAAACTGGTTCACAGTTTCACAGAGGAAACGAGCCCCATGAAACGACTAAAATAAAGGCTTTGATATAACAAATGTGTTGTCTTTGCGTGTGTGCATGTCGACTTTGAGTTTCAGATGCTGAAGAAGTTGGTTGAGGTTACATAATACCTGATTCAGAGTACGATGCTCAGAACATGAGCTTACTAGCCCTCTGGGACTCATTATATTTAGAAAATTCTTTTAGGATCCAAAAGACAAGTGTTGGTGTCTTGAACCAGTCTGTTCTTGGGTCTGGCCATAACTGGGCCAAGATCTGTGGGAACTGGAGAGGAAGATGGTTTTTCTAGCACCAAACCGTTTAATTATCCTCCTGTGATGCTGACCTCCTTGGGCTTCTCTCTCCCTGCATTTGCCCTCATGTCATGGAAGCAACCTGCCTTTTCATCTTTAAGGTTACAGATCATTTTAAGAGTAAGTTCCCCATGTCAGGAAACATTTCAGCATCACTGAACACAGCTTCTGAGATTGCAGCCTAAGAAAGTCTATTCATCAAAAGACATTAAAGCAAGCCACAGATTGGGAAAAGATATTTGTAATACATATAGTCAATCAAAAAACTTGTACCCAGAATATATAAAGTAATTACTACAAATAAATCCATAAAACTGTCATCCCAACAGCAACAGGGGCATTGAAAATGTTTTGGGAAGACAGTGAATATCTTGGTTTCTGAATCTCACAGAGTAGCCACGGTGAGGCACTTATCAATATGCTTTCTCAATTTAATTTATTACATTAGTTTTCCATCAATTTTCAAAACATTGAAAGTAAACGTCTTACTGAAATATTATACACATACAGAAGAACATATAAATTGTCCATGGGCAGCTTGATGAATTTTCACCAAGTCATGAACACTAACATAAGTGCTGCCCAGGGAAGGGGGATCGAGCCCTCCGGGCGGCCTCTGTGCCCTCCCAGGTTGCCTCCACCTCCTGCTCCCTATTTAAAAAAAAAAAAGGTCTCCTGACTTTTATCACTATGTTATGGACAATAGTTGTGCCTAATTTCAAACTTTATGTTGATGGAATCACAAGATGTATGTTCCTCTCTGTCTAGATTCTTTCTTTCCATTTCATATATATGAGATTTTTTTCTAAGTTGTTGCATTTATCTGAATTGGTGCCTTTAAAAAAAAATCTTAATCTCTTTTATGACCATCCTACTATTAATTAACTCATTCTTTTGTTGATGAACCTGTAGGTTGTTTCCAGTTTGGACTATTGTGATAGAATTTCTAAGAACAGTCTTAAACATGTCTTTGGGGGCACACGTGTACATTTCTATCCCTAGGACTGGGGTTGCTGGCTATTAAGGCATAGAGCTTTATTAGATAATGTCAAACAAATTTCCAGTGGGGTTGTGTCAATTTACAGTCCCATTAGCAGGGCACAAGAGTTCTGGTTGTTCCACGTTTTCACCAGAACGTTTTAATTGTTTGTCCTGTCAGCTGTAGCTGGTCTGGTGGAGGTGTATCTCACTGTGGCTTTCATTTACATTTCCTTGATGACTCATTATGTTGAGGACCTTTTTAATACATTTATTGGCTATTTGGATACTTCCTTGTAAAGTGCCTACTAAAGTCTTTTTGCCCCTGTTTTTGTTGGGATGACTGTTTTATGGATTTATTTGTAGGAATTACTTTATATATTCTGGGTACAAGTTTTTGATTGACTTTATGTATTACAAATACCTTTTCCCACTCTGTGGCTTGCTTTAATGTCTTTCAATGAATAGACTTCCTTAGTAAAATGCCACCCAATGTATCAATCTTATCCCCAGGGCTCTCATCTGCTATAATAAGGAACTATTAATCTCCTTCCCCTCATTCCCTCCAAATCCATCACTCTGGAAAACATAGGAAAGTCCCTTCACCAGATTCCTAATCATATATGTGATCAGCTTTCCAGCTTTTCACTAAAGGAAGGACCAGAATATTTCAGGCAAGTGCCATTGAGTAGAAATGTGGACGGGAATCATTTTGCTACAGCAAAGTACCCAACAGTGTAGTCTCAGAGGAAAGCAGGGTCCAGAGACCAGTCAAATGGAGTCTGTGCCTTTTAAAAACCATTAATATTTTGCATAGGTGAGATGAAATTAAACAGACATGAAGAGTTATCCAGAAGGCAAAATGAAAATAGTTCGAGGGTAAGGTGGGGATGAATTTGGGTAAGTGTCCTCATCTGCCTTTATAGAGCAGTGTTTGCCTGTGTGACCCAGTGTCTTTCTACCTGCACACCTGGGTCCTCATGCACAGGGCCTGACTCAGGAGACGGCCACAGCATGGCAGAGTGGCCTTTTCACCATCTCCATGGTCCAGCCCTCACTCAAGTTCATTTTCCATTTGCCTGACTTTTGTTAGCTGTGTCCTTATTCTTCTGTCTACTATCTGATCACCATGTCACTCTGCACATCATACCCCTGCCACACCTAGCCCCTCCCCAGAATGGATTTACATGAACTGGGTTTACTCCTCTGAGCTTTGCACGCAAGAAGTACATAATACTTAGGTGGTAGTGGTCTATGTGGCCCTATCAGTGTGAATTAACATTGGTGTTCCATTAAAGTCAGCTCAGTAAAATGATTCCAAGCCCTTGCAATGTGGAAGATTCAAAGTATGAAAACTACTTAAGCCAAGGCAATTGAGTTTGACATTTGAGCTTTTTTGTTGTTGCATTGAATTTTTATTTTAAGTATTTTGGTAGATATTATATTTTGTAGACAAAGGAAAAAAAAGGGAGTTAAGTGAGGTGAAACACCACATAACTAATCAATGGCAGGGTCATGATCAGAAATTGAGGTTTCTTACTTTTGCTGTTACCCTGATGGTCCAGTGCTACGCTGTGCAAATGCTGTCCTGGACAATCTTGGTTCCATCTTCCCTTCTAGAACAGGAGATATGCTGTGCAGCTTTCTTTTTGCTTCACTTTGTGTGGCTATTCTCAGTTCATACTACCTTTTATGAATGAGAATCTTACCTCATGAAATGCTACAGAATAGGGTTGTTAGGGTTCATGCTTTTGTTAAAATATTTTCTGAATTATGTACTTTTCTTCAGAGAGGCGTAGTAGAGGGAGAAACTCACATTGCCGAACTTAGCTATCTCTGAAGCATCTGAAAGGAGATGTTGTATATTTAATATTTAAATTCAATTTAATATTGTATATTTCTGTTTTTGAGAGCCCAGTTTCTGCATCATGTGAGATTCTGCTATTTGCATTTTCAATATGTTCAAAGGATGTCTATTTGTTCAGACAGACCAATAATCTCCAAAGCAGACTGCGTACATCGCAAGAAGTTCACAAGATTAGGGGTAGGGTTGCAGGAAAACTTGTTAAAACTCTGATTTTTTAAATTCATCCCTTAAAAATGCCTACATTTGTATGTGCTCTATAACATACGTTATTTCATATATACACACACAAGTATATATGCCTACCTACCCTATACATAAATTTTAAAGTACATATTTTGGGTTGTCTGTACCCAAATTATTTTAATTAATGAGTGAACAGTTATTAAAGTTTAGAGACCACTGTCAAAGACTGTGATAGACTGATTAGAATAATCAATCATTATTGAAAAATAAGATGGCTGATCTTGGCCATGACATAGTAGGAGAAGCCTAAGATTTGAAGTTATACCAACCATAATTATTAGCCAAGGTAATCTTTCTTAAACTTTTATTTTCATCTGTTTTCATTTGTCTGCTTCAAGATGATATCATCATAAATGCCACTGAGAGGCAAACTCCAATAGGGACTTTCCTTGGGTGTTTTTTTTTTTTTTGTATATCTTTAGTCTTTTTTTTATTTTTTTGTATCATTAATATACAATTACATGAGCAACATTGTGGTTACTGGATTCCCCCCATTATCAAGTCCCCACCACATACCCCATTACAGTTACTGTCCATCAGCATAGTAAGATGCTGTAGAGTCACTCCTTGTCTTCTCTGTGCTATACTGCCTTCCCCGTGCCGCCCCCCTACATTATGTGTGCTAATCGTAATGCCCCATATTCCCCCTATCCTTCCCTTCCCACCCACGGTCCCCAGTCCCTTTCCTTTTGGTAACTGTTAGTCCATTCTTGGGTTCTGTGAGTGTGCTGCTGATTTGTTCCTTCAGTTTTTGCTTTGTTCTTATGCTCAACAGATGAGTGAAATCACCTGGTACTTCTCTTTGTCCGCTTGGCTTATTTCACTGAGCATAATACCCTCTCGCTCCATCCATGTTATTGCAGATGGTAGTATTTGTTTTCTTCTTATGGCTGAATAATATTGCATTATGTATATGTACCACATCTTCTTTATCCATTCATCTACTGATGGACACTTAGGTTGCTTCCATTTCTTGGCTATTGTAAATAGTGCTGTGATAAACATAGGGGTGCATCTGTCTTTTTAAAACTAGGCTCCTGCATTCTTAGGGTAAATTCCTAGGAGTGGAATTCCTGGATCAAATGGTATTTCTATTTTTAGTTTTTTGAGGAACCTCCATACTGCTTTCCACAATGGCTGAACTAATTTACATTCCCACCAGCATTTCCAACAGTCTCTGAGCCTTTGTCACTCAGAACACATTTTCCGCCCAGGATGTGAATTTTGTTAGCAATTTCACACAAGAAGACAAGTGAAAGGGGCTTCTCCTAGGTCAGGTTTCTTTAAGAACTATACAAGAATAAAAAGGGACCCTGGGGATCCTTGGAGAAACCAGGAAGGAAATCACTAGCCATGCAGCCCAGTTATACCTGTCTGGCATGGGGCCAGAGAGAGGGCACCATGTAGGAAGGTTTCCCTTTCTCCACATCCTCACCAACATTTGTTGTTATTTGTCATTTGTATGGTGACCATCCTAACTGGTGTGAGGTGATATCTCATTGTGGTTTTAATTTGCATTTCCCAGATGATTAGTGATGTGGAGCATCTTTTCATGTGCCTATTGGCCATCTGAATTTCTTCTTTGGAGAAGTGTCTGTTCAGATCCTCTGCCCATTTTTTAATCGGATTATTTGCTTTTTGTTTGTTGAGGTGCATGAGCTCTTTTTATATTTTGGATGCCAACCCCTTATTGGATATGTCATTTATGAATATATTCTCTCACGCTGTAGGATGCCTTTTTGTTCTACTGATGGTGTCCTTTGCTGTACAGAAGCTTTTAAGTTTGATATAGTCCCACTTGTTAATTTTTACTTTTGTTTCCCTTGCCTGTAGAGATATGTTCATGAAGAAGTTGCTCATGTTTTTATTCAATAGAGTTTTGCCTATGTTTTCTTCTAAGAGTTTTATGGTTTCATGACTTGCATTCAGGCCTTTGATCCAATTCGAGTTTACTTTTGTGTATGGAGTTAGACAGTAACTCAGTTTCCTTATCTTTCCTTGGGTATTTTGAGAGAGGCATCCACAGTGGTTCAGTAATTGGAAATAAAAATTTATCATCAGGAACTGTCTGAATGACAAGCTGTGGAGCAGCACTGCTTTAACTTATGGAGTGATGGTCAGTTGGGTTCTACTGGTTAAAGTGTCCTCCAAATATTTTAGCATCTTTTTAACCACATCTAAACATTTTTATCTCTTTATTCAGTAACAATTAGGATTGAAGAATTGGGCTTCCAGGGGCTGGGTCTAAACCATTTAAAGTTAATCCTTGCTCCAAGCATAGTTTGCTTTGAAATCCATTCCATTTATTTTTCTTGTTTCCATTTCGACAATTCATGAGTGCTTTCTACACAGCAGCAGCTGTCAGTTCTGACATCCTTGGAGTGTTGGACATTTGCTCTAATGTGCCTAATGAGACAGTACACTGGTCAAAGATCTTCACTATTCATGACAGGATAGACATCACGAAAATAAATATCTCCATTTTCCATGGGTGCTCAGAGATCCACACAAGCAACACAAATTAAAAAGCTCCCATTGGTCAAATCAGGGAGACTGGCTTTCCTTTGAATAACTCATTTGTCCTTTTTTAGCCATCAACCTTCAATTCCTGATTCTCAGGTGTCCTTTTCCTTTATACCTCCAGCCCCATCTCTTAGAGTGCTGATGTTGACACTTAGATAAAATCAAGATGAGATCGATTGTTATACATATTGGATAACCTAGATGACATGTAATCTGTGAAATGGAGGAGGTTATTTAGGTAATGAATTGTCATAATATACTTGGAGCATAGAACAGTTTTGTGATTTCAGGCTCCGAACTGCAAAATAGTTATGGAGAACTCAAGATAAATTTGGCTGCACACTAGAGTCTTGGGTTATATAGGCCTGATTACTGTGTTCATGCTACATGCTTTTCTGGTGTTTCAAGTTTGCCTGGTGGTGACTGATCCAAGGCCTGTTGATTGGGAAACAGAACCCACTCGGATTGCCCCAGAGAGACTTGTGTACACTTAACATTTCCAATGGTCTCTGAGCCTTTGTCACTCAGAACACATTTCCCCCCAGGATGTGAATTTTGTTGGCAATTTCACACAAGAAGACAAGTGAAAGAGGCTTCTCCTAAGTCAGGTTTCTTTAAGAACTATACAAGGATAAAAAGAGACCCTGGGGATCCTTGGAGAAACCAGGAAGGAAATCACTAGCCACACAGCCCAGTTATACCTGTCTGGCATGGGGCCAGAGAGTGGGCACTGGAGCCAGGTGGCTCGGGTTCAAATCCCAGTCTGACACTTGCTAGTTCTGTGACCCTGACAAAGAACGAAAATTTCTCTGTGCCTCAGTTTTCTCATCTGTAAAGAGGAGACAAAACTACAGATTGTGGGGAGGACTGAACAGTTACCAAGCACCACGTGCTTACATCATCCCCCGACACCTAAGTGCTGTATTTGTCCCGTTACTGCCATCAGCTGCCAAGCAGAGTGGAAAAGACTGTGAGGCGGATGGCAGGGAAGAGTTCTGCCATACCTGGGCAGGGACAGTGAACTGTATGGCATGTTTTTTCCCATTACCTGAAAGGTGACAATCTATTAAAGCGTGTGAATCCTAAGAGGCTGGGTGCCTGGGCCCAGTACCTGTTCACAGTTGAGGGAAGAACAATGACTACACTCACAGGATGTGTTCTCTGTCACTGTGGATTCCTGTGGGTGACTGTTTTCCTAACTCCCCATCAGTGCCCTTCATGGTTCCCAGTGACGGAAGGCAATTGTCAGGTCCCAGTCTTTCTGAGTTTCACAAGACTTGCAAATCTCCCAAGGAAGGGGGTGTTCAAATGTACTTCAAAGGTGTAGGTAGTGGGACTTCTCCTCAGAGAACAAGAACGACACTAGAAATTCATGCTTGCAATTTGTTAAGCAAGCAGTTAAGTGGGCACCTAGTCTCAGGAACTGGCTCTGCTCTTGACTCTGTCCTAGCAGTTACATATGCAATAGATGCATAGTAAGCTCACAAAATATGAGAAAGTCTTTTGATTTCACTTAAGTTCAATCTTTTTTCATATATAAAGTGAGGAAAATACCCCTAGCAAGTCAGCAACATAACAGTCCTGGTGCCTGTTCAGTAGATGTTTGGCTGTAGGTTCTTGGTTTGGGCTATTGTGGCAAAGGCTGTCATGTGACTTTGTGGGAGACGCCACAGCACAGAAACCAGGGATCCTGGGAGATGTTGATGTTCCCAGATCCAGTCACCTTCATCGTCACTTCATTCTGCACCGCCACTTGTAGATCTCTCCTCAAGCATGGGGCCATGGGTACACTTGTCCCTAGGGACATTTTCCAAAAGTCTTTCAGCAGAACCCAAATGTCAAGGAAAAGAGTTTGTGTCACCGGAACCTGAAGGGCCATCACCCATATTTCACACTCTGAGTATCACAGCTTGCTAATCTCTCTTTTTTGGTTCAGTTCATGCAACTTCTGAGCAATTTCCTTTTTGCTACAAGTCATTAACTTCTGTGATGTGTGACCACTCTTAGTTGTCTTAAAATAACAGTGATCCTAATATTGTCATGTTGTTTTTAATAGAGACATTATCTGTGAGTGCAGCATTTCAGTTCATGGCTCTGCTGCCCTTAATCTGTTACTGCCTTAATTTGTTCATTCATCAACAGTTTCCCTCTTTGTCATCCGTGCAACTTATGTCTGCCACAAGCGATTTAAGAATAGCTCTGGAGGTTGATGAGAAAATGCTATCTAAACACAATAGCGTGACATGTGCACTGGGGTGTTAGGATGTGAACAATTTGTGTATATTATTAGGTTATACACTTTATAAGATTAAAGTGAGAAATTACAGTTTCAGTGTATGTTAGATTAGAAAACAATTTTAAAATCCTGGATTCTGTGCCTGGCTTCCCCAGTGTTTGGTTAGTTGACCCAAGGAACACTGAGCAGAAATCCAGGTGAACTATTATCCCCACAGAGGAGTTTATTGCAGAAATTTCCTACCCTCTCCCTTGCTGTCTCCTGCAGTTTGGAAGGGAGCAGGGATGATGGTTGGGTATCCAAAATCTACAGAGTGTGCCAAGTCCCTTGGAGCTAATATAGCTCAGTTGATGAAGGAGTTTTGCCGAAAGTCTTGGCAAAATGGTTTCATGGATTATGAGATTGTTACACTTTGAGAATCTATCTTGTAGGGGGTTCAGGTTACCCCAGTGAGAAACTAAACCTCAGAACAGTGACAAATTTAAGCTGAAAGGAATGCAGAGGTTGGTTACATTGTGGATGGAAGGTTGAGTCCACGAAGCAGATGACCTTCCCAAGATCCTTCAGTAGGTTAGTGAGAAAACCTGGAGGTGGAATTGACATCTGACGTGCAGTCCACTCCACTTGGTTGCTTCTTTGCCCATATTTATTCATCTTGTAAACTTCTAAAAAATTTATAAACCTTAAAATGTATAAGTAACTCTGCTGTATGGTGTGGCGTGGTGTACAGTGGGTGAAGTGCTGTAATTATGTATGTGTGGCTCTGTAATTGGATGACCTATGTTCCCATTTTGGCCCACTACTTCTTAGCTCAGTGACTTAGAGCTACTTAAAATCTTTGCACTTCATTTATCTGTAAAATGAATGTGGTGGATTCTAAATGGTTTTATGCTACCTAACATGGTGCCTGGGGTATCTGATATTTTAAAAGCTGGAATTTGTAGAAGGTATCAGATGAATAAGAAAATAGGTTTCCAAAATATTTGCTCTGAATAGACTCAGTATTTAGTGATCTTTTTATTTCCCAGCTAGGATGTGCAGAGATGCTAAGTAATGTGCCTGACCTAAAATATCACCTATAAATACTAAAAACCTAGATATTTCCAGTTCTTTGCATGTCTATAACTACCACCATTCTCTTATGTTATCTATTTCTGTAAACACCCCAGTGAGATAGAGTTTGAGACACAGATGGGACCTCTGTGGCTAAGTATAGGAGGAGGCAAGAGAGTACAAGGGTTGAAAAAATATATTTTGAAGTTAGAGGGGCTGGTTTCAAGTCTCACCTCTGCTGATTACTACCAGTGTGGCTAGAACACATTTCTTAAACTCTAAGCCTCAGTTTCCCCATGAAAAAAATGCAGCTAGTAATAGCATCTGCCTTATGGATTTATGGTACTAATGAAATGAGTTAGTAGATATGAAGCATATCACTTGTTACCTGACATATACTAAGCTCTCCAAAAGTAGTAGCCTTCAGTATTAATATCTATTTCAACTCCTTGATTCTTCAGATATTATAACCATGACCCAGAGGACTTCAGCAACTTGCTAAAGGTCAGACAGACAGTTTGTGGTCAAACTGGACACATGAAGTAGATTTCCACATATGAATAGGAGGTTTATCATTGTCTGGTCAGAAAAAATCAGCCTAAATACATGATATATTTAATCAACATTCTCAAATAGCGAGGTCTATCTTGATTCTAAAGAGCATACAAAATGTAGTGGGGAGTTATGAGCAGGAAATGTTTTATCTCAAACTTACATAGTGCCTGAAGAGCTTCCCTTTGAAATTCAAGCTCATGAATTAGAGAACTGGGCTAAAGGGAATCCCAAAGATATTAAATAATATTACAGTGTAATGGTCCCCTCAGGGGAATCTTGGCTACAAAAAGAAATAAAGCATCTCTTGTTGATAAGATGGAATCTCAAGAGAGAAATGTAAGTGGAATTCCATGCAGCCAAGGCTTAGGAATTCATTGTTACAAAGAGTCTCTGGAGGGTGGCAGAGAAACATGGTCAGTTTCTTGTACATCAGAATAGTGGTTGTCCCCAAACTGTAAGGATGCGTGCTTCATGACACTACCGTCAGACAGAGCCCCGCCAAAAGAGCAGTTTTTCTGGTTGATAGGACTGCTGGCACTATGGCATTATCATCATGGGAAGGGGTCTGGCCCAGGGATGCTGTAGCCGATTTGCTTGTGCTTGCCCATGCGCCCATCTCTTCTCAGACCTGCGTTCAGTGACGTCATGTTGCTCATTTGAAATCCACTGTGGTGGGAGACACTACACCATGGAAATTGGCCAGTGCTACAAATCAGGCACTTCCCTCTGATACCACCACGGCTTACCTGATCTTTATTGAAGTCATCCTAGTCAAGCGGCCGGGAGGGAAAGCAAGAGAGAGAGAGAGACTGTTTTAATAGGTAGCCTGGCATCAGTCATGTGTTATAATTTAGAGATGGCTTTTTAAAGAATGCTCCATCAAATGAATTCTGAAAAGAATCTTTGCAAAGTTGAATTCTCCGTGGTTCACTAATCTTATCTAAAACAAAACAACAGAACACCACTGCAAATTATGGTTGGGGAAGAAAATGCTGGCTAGTACAACATAAAAGGCTCAGGTGTAAGAATCGGAAACAGAAAAAGCTGTACTGGCAAGTTTTTTGGAGCTGCCCTTTGGGAGCACTGAAAGCTGGTGAGATTGTGGGTCCCCACAATTTGAGATTGCTCAAATTACAGACTCCCAACTGCTACGGTTTAAAAGAGACTCAATAAATAATACATGATGCCCCACTCTGACATAAGTGTGCCAAGCAAGGTCACAGGAGTCACACAGGTGGAGACCGACATGTCTCCTTCACGACTGGCACAGGCCAGGTGGGAGACGTCAGCCAGTTCTGCTACCATCTGAGCTCATGGGCTCAGGTTCCTGCTGCGCTTGGACTACTGGACTTCCCACCTAGTACAGACAGGCAGACTTGTGGCTCCTGCAGGCCACTGGGTCCCCCAAAGTGGAAAGCACTTAGCCAGCAGGTCAGTGCCTCCTCCCAAACTCTGATCAAACAGATAGGCCATTAAGCTTTCTTTGGAAGGACATAAGGGACGAGGTGGGCGCAGGGGGAGATCCTGCTCTATAGAATAGGAGGTGTGGGAAGTCAGTGGTCCCTTCCCCCACTGTCCTCTGAGAGGAAACATGGACATTCCGAACTCAGGTTCTGGAGAGAGAGAGACCCAGGTTCAAATCCTGACCTAGGACTTCCTCCTTTTTGACCACACATGGGTCCTGTACTCTCTCTAGGCCTCAGATTCCCCGGCTGGTTATAAGGCTGCTGTGTGAGGCAGTGAGGTACTGAGCTGAGCAAAGTGCCGGCCTTGTGGTGAGTTCCCAGCACATGGCAGGCAGTACAAGAACTGCTATGTGTTGACGGCACATACGGCCTTCGGAAAAGACAGGGGCAGCCCTGGCCATCAGGCTGCTCATTCAGTGAAGGCCTAACCAGCTCCTAAAGAAAAGGAGGCAAAGTTCGCTTCACACCCGAAGCATGGCTAACAAATCCCACAATGACTGGAGAAGAGTGACAACCAGTATCTTTTTCTGTAGGGTCTGCTGCCTTTGAGTTGGAGAATATTACATTGTCTCCAAGATCAGTGTGTCCTTAAGACCAGACTTCAGTAGGAAACGGACAATCAGCAAGTCAGATTGTTCTAGAGCCTCAAGCCCTGGCTGGAAACCCACCCATTTTGTATCTCTAGAAAAAAAGAAAAAAAAAACAGTTGGCTCAGATGTATATAGACCACTGACAAGTATTAAGAATCAGGGTAGTGGAGGATTTCAAGATAACAGTGTCTGTGACACTCATAAAGCCGTGGTTGATTTTATTGTTTTTAAATGTAGGGGAAAGAAAAGGAAAAGAAAAACTGTAGCCCAAAACAATGTTTTAAATTTAACCATTACTTCCATTTTATTTGCGAATCCCTGGTCCCACTTTTTACACATTGTGGAGTGTAGGTTGTAGAAGATGATGGTGATTTTATTATAAAATATTAATAGAACAGACCCCACAGGCATAATAAAAACGGTTGTTACCATATCTGTCCTGAGTTACAGCAGATGAGTTAGTGAGACTGAGGCCTGTTCCATGGATTTTCTCAGAAGTGCCTTTTAATTCTGTTTGCCAAGGAAAGTGCCACAAAGGAAGAATAAAACTGTTTTTTAGCCATGGTGTCATAATACACATCTGCAATGAAAAGCTATCCATCTTTTGATCATGAAGGTGATTGCCTGGGTATTATTCTCAACCTTTTGTTGAAACCGTTCCCCCTCTCTGCATTAACCTTCCAAGAGAAGGTCGGCTGCCCTGACAATTTAAGCCACAGCTTAGAGCCTTCTGTGTAATTTACACATTTCAAGTTTGCTAATGGGTTCTTTATATCAAAATTACCATCGACAGGAAACCTTTCTTTGAATCTTCATGTTGAAAGAGACATTGAAAGAAATACATGACATCCTCCACAGGTGCTATTAAAGAGAAGGTGATGTTGAGCTAGGACTAAATTAAAGAGGAGTGCAGTTTTGAAGAGTCAGATCTTCACTTAGACACTTAATGACAAAAGCAAAGGGGAGACCATATTAAAATTCACATTTCTTTATCCTCCAGCCTTTTTGACTAATGCCAAGAAAAAGTATTGTATAAAGAGACATATTTGAGCAGTATGACATGGCAGGCAAGGTAGTTTCCTGAGCCACCGTTTGATGGTTCTGTTCTATCATATGCCTAGGGGAACCCTGGGGAACTGAGGCATGTCCTGGTGCCACAAACCCTTCCCAGCTCAGCTGCTTTGCTTAACATTTACACGTGGCTGTTCCTAATTAAGAGACATGCAAATAAAAGCAGCAGAATGTTCCATTTGCTCTTCCTCCACCGTGCGGAGCTCCCTGTATCAAAGGGCTTCCATGATGTGGAGCTGGCTCTCCAAGGGAACAGGGGATGATCACACAGAGGGATTGCTCAGCCATCCCTGGTGGGCCGACTACAAACTCAGAGCAAACCTGACCTGCATCCTGCTTTTGTAAGTAACGTGGGCTAAGAGCTCAGCAAGCCCTTGGCTTCCACATCTGTGGCTGCTCCCACCTTTAACAGCAGAGTTGGGTAGTTACGACAGAGGTTGCATAGCTGGAGAAGCCCGAAATATTTACAAACTGACCCCTCCAGAAAATGTTTGCTGAGATTGGGTCTCTGCTATCAAAATTACTAGCATAAGAAGATATTTCCTTATCACTTATGAAGCAGGGAGCAAAGCAGCGAGTTGACCTTAATAGCATAGTCACAGAGCTTTATTCCCCTTTGTTGGTGCCAAAGAAGGGAGAGCTTAGCAAAGAAGGCGTTAGCTTAAGAACAGAACGTATGGCTGTAGGAAGGGCTCAGGCGGCTGCAGGAATGGGGATTTAAAGACACATTCATCTAGGAAAAAAATGACATTTAGAGATCCTTTAAGAAGCAAGTTGATTCTGCTAAGAAAATAAAGTTCATTTAAGTAAGTTAATCCTACTTGCTTTTCTAGGTAGGTGCCTGAATCTTTTATGATTTTATTTTCTTTCTTTTCTAAAGGGCAAGTGATATCTCTTTCCAGGAGTTATTAAATGTGTCCTATTGCCTTTGGGGCCAGTGCCTTTCAGATAAAACCATGGCCATTCCTTTTCATGGTGGATTTCCCTGTCTTTATTCATGGTGAAATGTGATGCTATCTATTAAACATATCATGGAACTCTAATTTATTACTGTTTTATTTATTGGTTACTCACTATGGTGTTTGACATGTACATACTCACTCATGATGTGATAAGATAATTATCGTATGTATTTATTCCTTTTATCTCACTCTGCTGCTTTGTAATCTCCTTTGCTAGTTACTCCAATCTGCTTAATGTTGAAATCCCCCAGGCTGCGTCCTTGGGCCCCTTCTCTACCACCCTCTGCCTTCATCATCTCATCCTGGCCTGGCTTTGAAGATCAGTTGTTGATGACTCACATGCTTACATCTCCAGCCTAAAGCTCTTTCTTGCCTTCAACACTCCTGCATCCAACTTACCTCTTAACCTCTTAACATCTCTGTTTATATTCAACGTGTCGCAAGTCAACATTTCCAAAGCTGGAGTTGGGATTGTCATGGTCATTTTCAACATTGGCTTGGCTGGGCCATGGTAAATAATTGTTGAAAAGTGTGTTGAATGGCTGACTATATGCATGGTCCTTTGCTAGGGTATTGGGGCTACAAGAGCATTATAAGGCATGATTCCCATCTTCCAATCACTGATGATTTGGTTGTGCCCCTTAAAGTTTTTCCAGAGCACAGTAGAGAAAGCTCTCCTTCCATGACTGTAGCAAAAATGATCAGCTGAATAGTGAAACATCAGTGCCAGGCAGTATGATATTGCTTCAGGGAAAGGCTAAGCATTTAGAGAAGGGTCTCAGGTACCAGGGAGAGAACCCCCAAAGGAGAATGAGAAGCCACTTGGGTTCTAAAATGCAAACAGAGCCTTAATAGACCACAACGAAGAAAGTTGTGGGGCACAGAGAGAGTGAACTCTGACCCCCCTGGACTATTTATGGGCCTGGGTGATGACTGCTGGCTCTTTATCTTCCTGTTGCGAGCCACAGGGAGTTAGCCTACTTCCTTCTCTTCTTTAAAGATGCTATTCATCACTAGGCCCGCCATGCGCGGCATCTTACTTCACCCAGATGTCCTTGGTCCATCATACCTGAGGTTTGCAGTGAGACAGTTCTGGGATGAGTTACTGATAGACAGGTGAAGCAGAGGGCAGAGGAAGCAGCTGGAAGGGAAAGAATGGGCACGTGGAAGGTTGGCCAGGGTAAACTAAAGGGCAGGGTGTGGTGACCTCGGTGGCATGTGACTCGAAGAGGGAGGTGATATCACTGGTGAAGATAGAGAAGGGGGAGCAACCTATTTACACTTAGGGTGTATTTGTGGGTTATTTGGAGACATGTTGAACTAGGGGTGACCATGGACTGAGGGAATGAAAAAGCCTTTATGGCTGACTGCACATGGGATGGCATCTCAGGCCGCGCGTTAGGAACCTGAGGCTTTCCAGTCGGAGGGACTGGCTTGAGCAGTGGCAGAAGAACACATAAGAATGTAGGGAAGGTGAATGAGAGGGCAAAGGCAAGGGCAAGGCTTTGGGGGATGTAAAATCTGTGGTCAGGATGGGGGGCAGGAACCAGGATAGAAAACAGTGAGCAGAGCAGTCGACTCAGTGGAGCAAAGTCGGGACTGGTGGTGAGAAGCCCATGCAGAGCGTGTCAGAACGCCAGGCCAGGCTGCGCTTCCGGAGAACAAGCACCAGCACAGAAAAGGGTCCTGGGAGGCTGGGAAGGCAAGGCTGTGATGCACTAACCTCAGGGAGAGGGCCCAGCTTCTCCCTGGGAAGCAGGGGATGTTGGGGACAGTGCAGGGAAGGCAGCAGCTCTGTGGCTTTGTCCAGAGTGGTGGGCCCCTGGTGCGGGCAGTGGGAAGGAGCGGAGGACTCTAATCCCCACCAGAGGCCGCCCGGTGCACCTGGGCACGTTTCAGTTTAGCACCTGGAGGTGTAATTTTCATCCTCACCTTAGAAAATGAGAGCTGGATCACCAGCAGCCAGGGGAGGTCACTGATTTTCCCTCTGAGGCAGGGCCCCTTCTCTGCAGCTGGGCGGATGTGGAAACATGAATCCTATCATCACTGAACCACTGCACATCTCTGGTGGATTTTCTCAGCAGATGGGGCATTAATGTACATATTCTCACCAAAATGCAAGCTAAGACAGTACATTTCTCTGACAGATTCTCTCCCCCCTCCACTTTCTCTCCCCAGCAAGCCCCCTTTCCCTTTTTCTGAAAGTTGTTTGCATAAGAGGGTAGGAACAATGGAGTGCCTCTCCCAGGGTAGGGCTGGGATGCCTGAACATTTGTTCAAAAGTAACTTGTAGGTGATTTCACGAAGCAAGAAGATGTGCATCCCTCATGTTGCTCTGTCTCCTTCCATGCCCTGCAAGGGCTGGAGTCCTGTCCTATTTCGTTCATTTGAATTTGGTTTGCCATTACTGCCCCATGGCCATCTTCTACAGGAACCAATTGTGAGGGGCTTCGCTTGCACTCTGTGCCCATATGAGGTTAGATTCAGGGCTTTCCCATGTCCCACCTCAACTCCAAATCTGGGTCTATGAGTGGAGGCAAACCGTGTTGATTTTACTGGCACTTTCAAGAGGAATTAGAACAAAAAGATGCACTGCACAGGAAAACCTCACAAAATCATCTGAAGAAATCCTTTGCCGTTTCTCCTCTTGAAATTAGTTCTCTTCTCCCCACAAGTTGTCATGTGGGTGACCTTTTTTAGGGGCAAGTTAGCTTTAAGTCCCCCTGGAATCATACCTTCTCATATTTCTTTTCTCAGTTAGATAATTTAGCCCTTTCTGCTTCTCCTCTCCCGACCCTAGACTTGCCACCTCTTAGCCAACTGCGGGTGTTCCTTGGGCTGAATCCTCTTTAGAAAGCAGAGGGTATTGTAAATACTAACTTTACCTCAGCTCTGTTTACATGGGATACTGACTCTCAAAATCCTTTGGGAAGGCTCACACTTCAGTGACTAGTCTTTGTCACTGAATTATATCAGATTCCCACTCATCACTGAAGCACAGGAGGGAAAGAGAAGTTAGAGGAATATGGCCACTGTGTTCAGGGGAAATTCTTATGTTTATGAGAATAATAGTTGTAAAAACATAAAGGATCAAGGTTGTTCACAATGGATTAAAAAAAAAAAAGCCAAATGGTTTTACCTTTCAAAAGACTAAGAGAGGTCTGCTGGTAAAGCATGGGGTGTAGGATCAGTATTTAGGATAATAATGAGCCCTTGCTGCCTATGAAGTAACTCATTCAGGCAAATGCATTTTGAGAAACAGTGCAGACTAGGTGACTTCTGTAAACATTCTCTTATGTATAATGCAGGGACCTGCGGGGTCTGTAGGAGGCAGCTGCTAGAGGATACAGCTGCAGTGACCATACCTCCAAGGATCGTGTCCACAGCACATGCTTACCTGCTGCACCTACTGCAAGTTCTGTGTGTGCACGTATGCACGTGCCGCTGGGGTTGGGTACATCTGTGGTCATGTTATGGGCGCCTTTGTGCTTTCCCTTGTGGCCCTGGTTTGCCCTTCAAGGTCAGCGTGCCACCGATTGATCGATGTGTGCAAGAAGCTTTCATTGCACCTGGGAGTGCTTGCAGTCATGAATGTGTCCCTCGGTGGAGCATCGAGCTGACGCGCTCTTACATTGATGTCTGAGTAGTATTTTTCAATTTTCAGATCGTGACACCCATTTATTGTTCTAACCACTTAAAAAATGAAATAAGCTAAAATAGCAAATATCAGAGTGTATCCCATATGGACTCATGGGAGGTATGGACTCATGACACTTTATCTGCATACAGTAGATCAGAGTGTAAAATGTGTTTTTTACTATAAGTCACTCTACCCACACAAAACTGGGTAGAGTACCAATCATGTGTTTATGTAATATGCAATCGATTTTGCCTCCTAAGTATAAAATAGAAGTTTTTATTTTCATGCACAAAATATTACCCTCAAAGGTCATGAAATCAATTTAGCAGATCATGACTAGCATTATTAAAAACAAACAAAATATCAGTGATTTATATAACTGTTATAAGCCTTTTGTTGCCAACATGCACACTCTTATAAACCTATATGCCTGACTGTACTGGAACATGATATAAAATATATTTCTTCCTCTGGGTCATTGTCAAATAATCTTTGAAGCCACCATTAAAGAGTGTTCAGGCCCATAGACAATTCAACTCAGAAGACCATACAGTGCTGACTGCAGAGACCATTTACTCCTATCGAGCGTACGGCCAGGAAGACCAGTATTCAAAAAGGGTATCAAATACAAGAAAAGGACCAGAGCCACTGTTGTAAACAGAATAGGAACTTGCTGTCTCCAGTTGAGCTGGTAGATGCTGAGTAGATCCAGCTGCTCTCAGTGCAGTTCTGGGCTTGGTGAAATAACTGAAGTCATTTCCTGGATGCTCATGTCAAAATTGTGGTTGTGACTGAAGATGCTCATTAGCGTTCAGCACTGGAAAAGGGAGAGGAGCAAGGGACGGGTGAGGGAAATCACTGCAAGGCAGCCCAGCAAAGGCTTGGGGGCTCTTGAGGAGGGATCTGTCAATGCCTGCGTTGGGGGCAAAGGTCAGTCCTTCTACCCAGCACCCCCCACCCAGTTACTGGACACAGCCTGCCCCCAGAAGCCCTCAGGTTGAGGCACTCTCTGTAGCTGGGGGCAACCCTGAAGGAGCTGAGTGCTGGAGGCTGTCTGCTGACCCCAAGCCATAGCAGGTTCCTCCTTAATGGGGAGCTGGGCGGCACACTGCCACAGCTGAAGAAGCCACATGTCTGTCCACGGACTGAGGACCAGAAGGCCTGTCAGTGGAAGACAGCAGAAAACTTGGGTATCCTTAGGCAATGCCATCTCTTTCACTGGGAGTGTACTTAGGTGCTTTGTCTCCTGGTTGTCACTGGGAGAATTTACCCTTACAAGCCACTGCATTCTGTTATTTACTTATTCAACACGTACTCATTGCGCATCTGTGTTGGTGGAATTTCACAACCAGGAGCCCTCCCCGAGGAACTCCCATTCTATTTCTGGATATCTGGCTTCAATTTCTATTAGTGATATTAGCAGTTACTTCATATTTTATGCATTTACATTTTTATGAGTTTACAAAGGACATGTCTTATTGAACCATCAGAACCCCATGAGGTAGGCATTGTCATCACCCCCATTCTGCAAATAAGGAAACTACCTTAGCAGTTAGCATAACCTTCTACAACAAGAAACCACAGGCTTAAGCACCAGCCTTTTATCTCTCACAATTCTAGTAGCTGGAAGTTCAAGTTCAAGGTCAAGGTGCTGACCTATGTGGTTCTTGGTGAGAGTGCTCTTCCTGCCCTGTAGGCAGCCGCTTTCTCCTTGTGTCCTTGCATGGTCTTACCTCAGTGTATGCACATGGAGAGAGAGAGACCCTTCTCCTTGTCCCCTCCTATTCTTATTAAGGCACTAATCCCATTATGGGGGCATCATCCACATAACCTCATATAAACCAAATCATCTTCCAAAGGCCCTACTTCCTAATACCATCACACTGCAAGTTAGGGCTTCAACATATGAATTTTGGGCACACAATCATTCAGTCCAGATGAAACTCAAGATCAAATAAGTCAAGCCATTTGCCATAGATCACAGTTAATAAGTGGCTGAGCTGGGGCTCTGTTTTGTTGTATTTTTTGGATCTGATTTTATAACATGTTTTCTTTCTGCCACATCTGCATCCCTACAGAAAGCTGAAATCTGCCTACTCATGGCTTCCCCATCGTGTCCAGGCCCAGCTGTCTGGATTTATGTAGAACAGACCTAGTTATTTTTCCACATGCCAGCTCTCATACCTCTTATCATTTCCTCCTGAGGTCTTCATGTTTTCACACAAAGTATCTTGTTTCCTTTAGTTAATCCCTACATTCTGTGGTTTTTCTGACTCTAATCATTCTTTAGTTGTTCTCTGAATGCAGTCCAGGTTGATATGGTTACTCCTAAAGGCTCCCCTTAAATATACTCTTCAGAACTTAATAGAGTACCAAAGAGAGAATGTTATCAGTGCATACTGGAGTTTGTTCATTGCTTCCAATTTCCTGATGCTAGCAAATCCATGCCTGCAGCCCAAGAATACATTAATTAGCTCTGGGGAGACTCAGCCGACTTTTGACTTATATTGAATTTATGGTCCAAACAATCAGGTTTTGTTTTTTTTTTTTTTAAAAAAAAAGCTCTTTCCCATCTGTACCCAGCACTTCGTTTATCCCCCACTAAACTTCATTTTAGCCCCTTAACTTCAGTTCTAGCCTGTCTCAATTCACTTACTCAAACATATATTGTGGGCCTGTAATAGGCCAGTGCCTTTGGAGTTTTGGTTCTTCCACTAACCATATGTGAAACATAACTTTCAAATGTGTTTTCAGAAGTGCATAAAGAATGAAAGTAGAGTCTTCCTCTAACCAAGAATGCATGACAGACTGGATGAGTTACATTGGAGGGATACAAAATAAAGTGTCCAAGAGTCCAAAGGACAGAGGTATCATATCCACTGGGATGTAGGAATTAGGAAGAGCATGCAACATTTACAGTTATCCTTGGACAGGATTTCTTTGGCAGAGATAGCCAGAAAGGGAATGTGAGTAAAGTCACAGAGGAGAGGAAGGATGTGTAATGCTGAGATGGTGACGGCCAGGTTGGTGGGCGTAGGGTCCAAGAAAAGAAGTTCAGGGTGGGAACAGCAGCTCGGAAGGCCAGCTGGCATCACTCCAGATGGGGCCATTGATGGTGTCTGAGAGGTCCTGCATGATGGGAGCTGTGGTTCCAGCAGGTTATCTGGTAAACAGGTCCATTTGAATCATTGAAGATGAATGGCTTCTGGATCTTGGATAATCCTGTGTCAGGTGAAAAACCTAGAATGAGCAGCCGCATTTCTTATTCTTTGTGTGGTCATGGTCCCCGACCAGCAGCCCTGTTGCCACCCGGGAGCTTGCTGGAGGCAAATTCTCAGGCCTCACCTCACATCTACTGGTTGTACCTCTTGGGGGTTGGGGCCCAGGAATCTTCTTAAACAAACCTTCCAGGGGTTCTGACGATGCTAGAATTTGAGGAGCCATGGTGTGTCTTGGGAATGAGAATGAGTCCAGGGTCAGCATACAGAGACCATTCCAAGCCTGGGAGCACACAGGCATATCTGTTGGGCCAACCCTTAAAACAAAGTGGCTGGGTCATCATCATCTGGGTGCATAAGCTGGGGCTGGATGAATGCAGGGTGGGAATCCCAAGGGCAACAGAACTGAAAGACCATTCGAAAACCAATAGCCATGCGGTCAGCAGGGAAGTGAAAGAGATGGGACAGCAGAAATGAAGGAAGAGGACAAGAAACATCACCTGCTGTGAAAACAGCTGTCAGTGCCAAGTGCTGGAGCAGTGGTAGTTTTGAATGTTATCCTCTGAAACTATATGTAATATATAAATTGATTAAACAAACAAACAAACAATGCAATCATTTTTGCATAGTGCTGATGCCAGAACCTTCCTGAGAACCAGATCATCCTGAACCAGTCTGCTTCCTGCCAGCACGCTCCTGCATCTTTGCTCATTTAACCAGGATCACCTCCAGGCCAGTTCTAAGACTTCAATATTTGGTGGCTTAAAACAACAAAAATATATGTTTATCAGGAAACTGCCTTCTGGGCAGGACTGGGAAGGGGATGATAGTTGGTTCGTTCCTCATTCACTTTAGGCTTCAGCGTTTTGAAGCTGGGGGCAGGAATCCAGAATCATCTGAAGGCTCACTCATGCGTCCAGCACCAGAGCTGGGAAGACTTAAGAAACTGGGGGCTGGAATATCTGGGGTTTCCCAGGCATAGTTACCTTTACGTGGTCTCTCCAGCACAGAGGCTTCATGGGGACCAATTTCTTATGTGGTGGCTCAGGGCTCTAAGATAAGTGTCCCGAGAGAGAGTCAGGTAGAATTTCAGCCACAGAAATCACGAAGTGTCCCTTCTGCTGCATTTTATTCTTCACAAGCAAGTCACTGAGACTGGTCCATATTCAAGGAGAGGAAAGTTAGGCTCTGACCCCTGTGGGAGGAGAGTCAAAGGATGTGAAGATTATGTTAGAGACACCCCTCCTCTTTTGTTTCCCCTGCTTCTTATGTACTCCCACTTTTCATCATCAATGTATTCATTGATACGTTCTACTAGGTTCTAACCTACTGCTGACCCCTGGTTTCCGGCTTTTCTTCCTCTCTGGTTTGATAGTGTTCAGCTGCCTCTCCATCACTGTTTTATTTATCTGGCTTTACCATCTCTCTCCTGTTATGAAGGTATCTATGAGCAGGTAAAGGGGCCCATCTTCTACCGTCTCCTCCCCTCCAAGCTCTCTGCAGGTGACCGTTGAGAGGGAGAGTGTCAGCAGTAATCCCAAGGCTCTGTGGTTATCCTGACAGCCCTGACCCCACAGACTTGGGCAGGAGGCCTGGAGGTTCTGGCCAGGAGAAGGATGCAGGGGGATATCTTCCAGCGTTCTCCACAACCCGGGGATGTGTGCAGGGACTCCTTACACACAGCCTCCTCCCAGAATCAGAGAAGGGGCTTCCATCTATAGAACTGACTAATCAACCTCTGCTTGAGCTGATGGAGGTATCCACACCAACACAAGCTCTTCTCACTCACATTGTTGCTGTAAGTGGATGGAAACTATTCACGTGAAGCACATTTAGTGCAAAGAAAGTAACTCATTGAGTCCAGCTTCTGTGGTTAGCAGACGTCTCCTAGGTGTGCCTCCTGTAAACAGAATATAAGCAGCCCATTCAAATTAAAAGCTGGTTGAGAACCCACATTACTGTGACCCAAGCAGCAGGGCTGCAGTAGTCTCGGAAAGGAAGTGAAGATGCTGTTATTTCCCTGGTACTCATGAAAGGGCCCCGTTACCACTGTGACCTCACCATGTGGAGAGAGCCCCATTGTATTTTATGTTTTAGGGCAGGCTTTTACAAACAGACATTAAAATTAGTACTGCGGCCCGGTGGTTCAAAAGCAAAGAATGTATTAAGGCAGAATTTGTGCAATGC
The DNA here is from genome assembly GCF_030020395.1 of Manis pentadactyla. Lineage (NCBI taxonomy): Eukaryota > Metazoa > Chordata > Mammalia > Pholidota > Manidae > Manis > Manis pentadactyla. The sequence goes on along the minus strand of NC_080021.1, from coordinate 95,299,808 downwards.
TCCTGGGGAGTCACGCCAGAGGGGGAAAACAAATACTCAAATGCAAAAACAAAAAGGCATCTGTGTGGAATGTCATTGCACACAGATCAAAATGGAGAAAGGAATCTTTAAAACAACCAGTTCTCTTTATTGGGCAGCCCGAGCCTGGAGATGGAAACCCAAAGGCGATCTCAATGGCCCATTGTGGAGACAGGTGGTGGAGGCTGTGCAAATGTTGTCCCTACAAGCCTGTCCCCGGCCCCGGGCTGTTTTGGTTTCCTACTTGGACGGTAGGCTGAAAAGTGGCTTATTCATTGGTAAACAAAGCCAAGTTTGTGAGCAGG